>NC_066581.1:371361194-371674688 GCF_024323335.1 Lathyrus oleraceus | reverse complement strand
ATGCAATTAAGGGTGTCACACAATCATTTCACACCATTCACCAAATAACTGTCATGCTCTTTTATTAATTCAAAACATAAAGCATTTGCACAAAACGCAGCGGATAGAAATCAAATCAATCATGCAAAACATGTAGCCTATTACATGTAAACTGGGTCACAACCAACAATAAAACATTTAAAACATCCCATCCCGATGTTACATCTACCAGAGCATGACCCACTAAGGAACTACACTAGACTTCAAGCACTAGCTCCTACTCAATCACTGCTCGTTACCTGAAAAATAGTTGTAAGGGTGAGTTCCTCAATCGATATAATAAGCATTATAAAATATCATGTAATGCTAAGTAATTTAACACATATCATCACCCTAATCAGATCACACATATTCAGCAACGGCAATATCAACTCATAATCATCATCATCATCGTACTCAAACTCAACACAACCATAAAACACACGTATAATATTGGAATACATCCATTCATATTATACGCCATACATACATATATTATGCAATGAGACTCCATGCATGCGGTACCGACTATTCGTGAACATATAGTTCAACCTCACCGATCAAATCCAGATACGGCTACCAAGCTCACTAGTCCCACTCATTTGAGACCTAGTGACTCACTCACTAATTCCTCACCATGGGAATTAGCTACCACCCCAAGGGCCATGCTATGCACGCTAATTCACCTAGCATGCAAACATCAAAAACAGTCCATAATGACTAACTCACTAATTCCTCACTATGGGAATTAGCTACCACCATAAAGGCCACAATATGCATGCTAAATCACCTAGCAATGCAAAATCATCAACAATAATCCACAATGGACATATGCTCACACTATAAGCCATAAACAGTCCATCCACCATTGCATACATAATAGATACATTCACAATATTATGCATACCATCATACATCATCAACATATTTACCACATAATCATATCATGTCATACCACATAATCAATCACAGTATTAGCACACTCTACTAATACCTATACTACTCAAAACAACGGGAAATGATCCCTACTCTATCGTACATCAGCTAAATTACATTACTCAGCTGAACAACCAAAAACTGCACAACAACAGCACAGAAAAATCACAATCCTGCCCATACGCGTACTGCCTAGTCCCATACGCGTATGGCCCATTTCTCAGCCAATCTCATACGCGTATCACCTGTCTCATACGCGTATGCTACGCGTATCACTTCCTCATACGCGTACCAACAGAGACCAAACCACGTTCAAAACATCATCTTCCTCATCCATACGCGTAATGCCTAGTGCCATACGCGTACCAGACCATCTCATACGCGTATTGCCTAGTGCCATACGCGTATGACCAGAAACCAGAATTCCAGATCTGCTATGGTTTTCTCTGCTACGAGATTCTCAGATCCAACCTTCCACATTCCAATTTTTACACAACATTCATTCATATTGTCTAACACAGATCATACACATTCAATCTCACAAATTCTAACATTATTCCATCTAATCCTTACGAATTTTCTTCAATTATAACTCATATCACATTCATCCATAGATTCACCAATTTCAGCATGCATCATTCTAATCAGAGTCGATTCAATGGTTATCACTATCCATTACATGTTAACCCATAATACCCATTAAACGACGATAAACCCCCCTTACCTGAGTTAATCCGGCGAATCTTTAAGCTTCAAGCTTTTCTCTTCTCCAACCTTCTTCCTCTTGCTCTGCCTCTTTGCCCTTTTCCTCTTTTCAGTCGCTTCTCTGCTTTTCACGTAAAGCCCTCTTTTTACCAAAATGGAACTTTCTTTCCTTATTTCCAACTTATATATTTTCCAATAATTATTATTCCAATAATAATAATAATAATAATAATCCAAAAATTCCAATTATTTAATTAAATTAATAAATATAATATTAACTTAAATTAAATAATTATCTTATTTTTATCGGGGTGTTACAACTCTCCCCCACTAAAAGAGTTTTCGTCCTCGAAAACATACCTCAAGCGAATAACTCAGGATAAGACTCCTTCATCTGACTCTCAAGTTCCCAAGTTACATTGTCACCTGCTGGTCCTCCCCAAGCTACCTTTACCAAAGCAATCTCTTTACCCCGCAACTGCTTCAACTCTCGATCCTCGATCCTCATAGGTGATGTTTCAACAGTCAGGTTATCTCTCACCTGAACATCATCTACTTGGACCACATGCGACGGATCATGAATGTACCTCCTCAACTGAGACACATGAAAAACCTCATGTAGATTCGCAAGTGACGGCGGTAAAGCGATACGATAGGCTACCCCTCCTATCCTCTCCAAAATCTGATAAGGACCAATAAATCGAGGTGTCAACTTCTTCGACTTCAAAGCTCGACCAACCCCAGTTATCGGAGTAACACGAAGAAACACATGGTCCCCCTCTTGAAACTCAAGTGACTTCCTTCTCTTGTCGTGATAACTCTTCTGACGACTCTGAGCAATCCTCATCTTCTCCTGAATCATCTTAATCCTTTCTGTAGTTTGTTGAACAATCTCCGGTCCAATCACAGCACTCTCACCGGACTCATACCAACATAAAGGTGTCCGACATCTCCTACCATACAAAGCTTCAAACGGTGCCATACCAATGCTCGAATGAAAACTATTGTTGTAGGTAAACTCAATCAAAGGTAAATAACAATCCCAAGCACCTCCCTTTTCCAAAACACAAGCCCTCAAAAGATCCTCTAGTGACTGAATCGTCCTCTCAGTCTGACCATCAGTCTGCGGATGATATGCAGAACTCAATCTCAGCTTAGTTCCCAAAGCCCTCTGCAAACCTTCCCAGAACTTCGATGTAAATCTAGGATCTCTGTCCGAAACAATACTCGACGAAATACCATGCAAACTTACAATTTTCTCAATATACAACTCAGCTAATCTCTCTAACGGATAATCCATTCTGATCGGAATGAAATGAGCCGATTTTGTCAATCTGTCAACAATCACCCAAATAGCTTCAAAATTCTTAATTGTCCTCGGTAAACCAGAAACAAAATCCATACTGATACTGTCCCACTTCCACTCTGGAATAGCCAACGGTTGCATTAGCCCAGACGGCTTCTGATGCTCAATCTTTGACTTCTGACAAGTCAAACAAGAATAAACAAAACTCGCAATTTCTCTTTTCATTCCCGGCCACCAAAATAACTTTTTCAAATCATGATACATCTTCGTAGCTCCAGGATGAATACTCAGGCCACTACGATGTCCTTCCTCAAGAATACTCTTCTTAAGTTCGGTAACATCCGGAATACACATCCGATTACCAAATTTCAAAACACCATTCTCATCAACTCTGAATTCACCACCTTGACCTTGATTCACTAGAGTCAACTTATCAACCAAAAGCACATCGGATTTCTGACCCTCTCTAATCTCATCTAGAATACTACTTGTTAACTTCAACATTCCCAATTTAACACTATTGTGAGTACTCTCACACACCAAACTCAAGTCTCTAAACTGCTCAATTAAATCCAATTCCTTAACCATTAACATAGACATATGCAATGATTTCCGACTTAATGCATCAGCCACTACGTTTGCTTTACCCGGATGGTAATTCAAACCAAAGTCATAATCCTTCAGAAACTCTAACCATCTCCTCTGTCTCATATTCAGCTCTTTCTGATCAAACAAATACCTTAAACTTTTATGGTCACTGAAAACCTCAAATCTTGACCCGTACAAGTAATGCCTCCATAACTTCAGAACAAACACCACAGCTGCCAACTCTAAATCGTGTGTCGGATAGTTCCTCTCATGAACCTTCAGTTGTCTCGAAGCATAAGCTACAACCTGCTTATTCTGCATCAAAACACCACCTAAACCCAACAATGAAGCATCACAGTAAACCTCAAATAATTCCGACGGACTTGGTAATATCAGAATAGGAGCAGTAGTTAACCTCCTCTTTAACTCTTGGAAACCTTCTTCACACTTTGAGTCCCAAACAAACGCTTGCCCCTTCCTAGTCAACATCGTCAACGGTAACGCCAACTTAGAAAATCCCTCAATGAATTTCCTATAATAACCTGCAAGTCCAAGAAAACTCCTTATCTCAGAAACTGACTTCGGAGCTTCCCACTTAGATACCGCTTCTATCTTAGAAGGATCAACAGCAACACCACCTCTTGAAATCACATGACCAAGAAAACTAACCTCTTCTAACCAAAATTCACACTTGGATAGTTTAGCAAATAACTTCTTTTCTCGTAGAACTTCTAAAACCACTCTCAAATGCTCAGCATGCTCTTCTTCAGATTTCGAATATACCAAAATATCGTCAATAAACACCACAACAAACTTGTCTAGGTACGGATGGAAAATCCTATTCATATACTCCATAAACACTCCAGGCGCATTAGTCACACCAAAAGGCATTACAGAATACTCATAATGTCCATACCTTGTTCTAAAAGCAGTCTTCTGAATATCCTCAGTTTTCACACGTATCTGATGATACCCAGATCTCAAATCTATTTTACTGAACACACTCGCACCAACCAACCGATCCATTAAATCATCAATCCTCGGCAAAGGATACCGATTCTTGATCGTCACTTTATTCAGTTGCCTGTAGTCCACACATAACCTCATAGTACCTTCTTTCTTCTTAACCAATAACACTGGTGCACCCCACGGTGACACACTCGGACGAATAAATTTCTTATCCAACAGGTCTTCCAACTGACTCTTCAATTCAGTTAACTCAACAGCAGACATACGGTATGGAGCCATCGATATCGGCCTAGTACCAGGTACCAAATCAATCGAGAACTCAACTTCACGCTCTGGCGGCAATTCATTCACTTCTTCAGGAAACACATCAGGAAAATCACACACCACGGCTAGATCGCAAATCACCAGTTTATCCTTAGCCTCCAAAGTCGCTAACAGCATAAACAACTCTGCCCCATCTGCTACTGCCTCATTCACCTGCCTTGCTGATAGAAACAAACTCTTTCCTTCCTCAATCTCAGGAAAGATCACAGTCTTACCAAAACAGTTGATATAGACTCGGTTAAACACCAACCAGTTCATACCCAGGATAACATCAACCTGTACTAGTGGAAGACACACGAGGTCCATTCCAAAGTCTCTACCAAAAATACTCAAAGGACAATTTAAACAAACTGAAGTAGTAGTCACCGAACCCTTCGCAGGAGTATCAATCACCATACTCCCATGCATATCAGATATCTCTAACTTAAGTTTCACAGCACAATCCAAAGATATAAAGGAATGAGTCGCACCTGTGTCAATAATAGCTACAAGAGGAAAGCCATTAATATAACACGTACCTCGGATCAAACGATCATCTGCAAAAGTCTCAGAACCCGATAAAGCAAAGACCTTGCCTCCCGACTGGTTCTCTTTCTTCGGCTTAGGACACTGTGGGCTGATATGACCCACTTCTCCACAGTTGAAACAAGTCACAGTCTTCAACCGGCACTCTGCAGCCAAGTGACCACCTTTTCCACACTTAAAACACTTCTTCTCATTACTGGTACACTCATGGACACGATGTCCAGCCTGACCACATCTGTAACACTTAGCAGGGGCACTAGAGTCTCCTCCACTAGACCTCTTCATCCCACTCTGTCTCTGAAAACCTTTGCCAGCTGCATACGGTTTCCCACGATCATTCTGATTCTTGCCTTTCCTATCAACCCTTTGCTGATAGCTCTCCGCTCTGGCCTTGGTATCCTGTTCAAAAATCCTGCAACAGTCAACCAAATCAGAAAACACTCTGATCCGCTTATACCCAATAGCCTGCTTAATCTCGGGACGTAACCCGTTCTCAAACTTCACACATTTCGAGAATTCCCCAGTAGCCTCATCATAGGGAGTGTAATACTTCGACAGCTCTGTGAACTTAGCAGCATACTCAGTAACAGACCGGTTGCCCTGCTTCAATTCTAAGAACTCTATCTCTTTCTTTCCTCTGACATCCTCTGGAAAGTACTTCCTCAGGAATCTCTCTCTGAACACAGCCCACATGATCTCAGCATTCCCAGCAGATTCCAACTCAGTGCGGGTAGCAACCCACCAATCATCTGCTTCCTCTGACAGCATATGCGTACCGAACCTGACCTTCTGGTTATCGGCACACTCAGTCACTCGGAAGATCCTCTCAATCTCCTTCAACCACTTCTGAGCGCCATCTGGATCGTATGCTCCCTTGAACATTGGAGGATTGTTCTTCTGGAACTCACTCAGTTGACGAGCAGCTCCCATTCCCACAACATTCGGATTCCCTCCAAGTACTCCAGCTAGCATACCCAGAGCCTCAGCAATCGCAGCATCGTCTCTACCTCTTCCAGCCATCTCTATTCTGAAAACCCAACAAGCTAAACAATAAGTACTGATAGGGTTACACAACACCTATCCCGTACAGGGGAAACAGAATAATTACGACTCGACTCGATCGACTATGCTCTGATACCACTAATGTAACACCCTTCTAAAATACCCCAAATATTTAATTAAAATAGCAATATATCAATCAGAGTAATTATGCAATTAAGGGTGTCACACAATCATTTCACACCATTCACCAAATAACTGTCATGCTCTTTTATTAATTCAAAACATAAAGCATTTGCACAATACGCAGCGGATAGAAATCAAATCAATCATGCAAAACATGTAGCCTATTACATGTAAACTGGGTCACAACCAACAATAAAACATTTAAAACATCCCATCCCGATGTTACATCTACCAGAGCATGACCCACTAAGGAACTACACTAGACTTCAAGCACTAGCTCCTACTCAATCACTGCTCGTTACCTGAAAAATAGTTGTAAGGGTGAGTTCCTCAATCGATATAATAAGCATTATAAAATATCATGTAATGCTAAGTAATTTAACACATATCATCACCCTAATCAGATCACACATATTCAGCAACGGCAATATCAACTCATAATCATCATCATCATCGTACTCAAACTCAACACAACCATAAAACACACGTATAATATTGGAATACATCCATTCATATTATACGCCATACATACATATATTATGCAATGAGACTCCATGCATGCGGTACCGACTATTCATGAACATATAGTTCAACCTCACCGATCAAATCCAGATACGGCTACCAAGCTCACTAGTCCCACTCATTTGAGACCTAGTGACTCACTCACTAATTCCTCACCATGGGAATTAGCTACCACCCCAAGGGCCATGCTATGCACGCTAATTCACCTAGCATGCAAACATCAACAACAGTCCATAATGACTAACTCACTAATTCCTCACTATGGGAATTAGCTACCACCATAAAGGCCACAATATGCATGCTAAATCACCTAGCAATGCAAAATCATCAACAATAATCCACAATGGACATATGCTCACACTCTAAGCCATAAACAGTCCATCCACCATTGCATACATAATAGATACATTCACAACATTATGCATACCATCATACATCATCAACATATTTACCATATAATCATATCATGTCATACCACATAATCAATCACAGTATTAGCACACTCTACTAATATCTATACTACTCAAAACAACGGGAAATGATCCCTACTCTATCGTACATCAGCTAAATTACATTACTCAGCTGAACAACCAAAAACTGCACAACAACAGCACAGAAAAATCACAATCCTGCCCATACGCGTACTGCCTAGTCCCATATGCGTATGGCCCATTTCTCAGCCAATCTCATACGCGTATCACCTGTCTCATACGCGTATGCTACGCGTATCACTTCCTCATACGCGTACCAACAGAGACCAAACCACGTTCAAAACATCATCTTCCTCATCCATACGCGTAATGCCTAGTGCCATACGCGTACCAGACCATCTCATACGCGTATTGCCTAGTGCCATACGCGTATGACCAGAAACCAGAATTCCAGATCTGCTATGGTTTTCTCTGCTACGAGATTCTCAGATCCAACCTTCCACATTCCAATTTTACACAACATTCATTCATATTGTCTAACACAGATCATACACATTCAATCTCACAAATTCTAACATTATTCCATCTAATCCTTACGAATTTTCTTCAATTATAACTCATATCACATTCATCCATAGATTCACCAATTTCAGCATGCATCATTCTAATCAGAGTCGATTCAATGGTTATCACTACCCATTACATGTTAACCCATAATACCCATTAAACGACGATAAACCCCCTTACCTGAGTTAATCCGGCGAATCTTTAAGCTTCAAGCTTTTCTCTTCTCCAACCTTCTTCCTCTTGCTCTGCCTCTTTGCCCTTTTCCTCTTTTCAGTCGCTTCTCTGCTTTTCACGTAAAACCCTCTTTTTACCAAAATGGAACTTTCTTTCCTTATTTCCAACTTATATATTTTCCAATAATTATTATTCCAATAATAATAATAATAATAATAATCCAAAAATTCCAATTATTTAATTAAATTAATAAATATAATATTAACTTAAATTAAATAATTATCTTATTTTTATCGGGGTGTTACACCTTCCCTCTGTGTAACCAACCCCCTTACATGTAATCTATGACATTTTATTAGTTTTGATTTGAAAACTTCTTATCTTTGGGTTTTGTTTATACTTTTCCCTTTTCCCTTGAAAACAACAAAAGCGCGGTGGCGACTCTAGTTTTATTGACGTTAAGTTTATCCATAGCTTAATGGTCATGAATTTACCACTACACAACCCTAATATAGATGGTACCTAATCAAAAAATGATTATGTGTAGTTTGATTGTGTGTATGCATAGAATGAGGCTGAAGATGATGAGAATGCTTTAAAATCCTGGTTTTGTATAGGTTTTATTCTCTAGAAACCTTTTTGGAAAAATATGCATGTATAAAGTATTTATATGCATGCATGTTTGGAGGAAAAAGGAATGCAAGAGATTTGAAAAAATTGTGTTTTTTTTGGAAAATTTCATTGCTTAGACCGACCTATGAAAGCCATGAGTTGACTTGTTCGACGCATGTACCGACCTGTATTGGTCATGCGTCAACATGTAAAGGTCATGCGTCAATCTATAGAGGAGACACATCTAACAGAGCGTACATGCTTTAATAATTCAGCACATGACTAGACCTATAAAACGGATGTGTTGACACAGAGAAAAAAATTTCTTCTATGTGTCGACCTGAAATATGTATGTGTCGACCTATGAGTTTATTTTTCACAAAAAATATTTTTGATGCATGAAGCCTTTTCCAACTTGTTTTTGAATGCTTTTATGCTTTCTAATGCTAAGATGGACATTAAGAATTAGAGGATATCGTCCAATATACATTAACACTAAAGTATCCTAGTTTTGACATCATACAAAATACATCTAACGGAAAGTTGCATCCAGATTATTGATCTTTCAAAATTTCGTGGAACGAGGACAAGTTGGATAACTTTGCTCCATCTACATGTATTCATCAAGTTCTCTCCTTATCTTTTGGTTATTTGTATGGATCATTTGTCAAATATTATTGTTGATTAGGTTGATGCAGGTTATTGGAAGCCTATGTATGCAGGGCGCACAAGACCTCAAATCTCTCACCTCCTATTTGAAATTGACCTTATGATTTTCCAGGGGCCACTATAGAGCAAGCTAATTTCATCAAGCATTTTTTGGATCAATTTTATCAAGCCTTCAACCAAAAGATAAATTATGAGAGGACTCATATTTATTTCTCAGCCAATGAAAATGCTCAACTTTGGTAGGAGATAATGTATCATACATGTTTTAGAGAATCCCCCGTATTGGTAAAGTATCTTGGGGAAAACATGAAACATGGTAGAAGTTATAGAAACATGTTTCAAGATATCATTAAGTAGGTGCAAAAGCGTCTAAATGGGTGTAAGCATCATTTCTTGAGCTTGGCCAATAAAATTACCTTATGTCAATCAATGTTAAGTAACATCACTTATATTCATATGAAGTAGGCTAAAATCCATCTAACTATTTGTAATGAGTTGGAAAAACTTCAATGTGGATTTATTTAGGGAGACAAAAATACAACTCACAAGGTTCATCTAATCACTTAAGAGGTTTGTTGTATGCCTAAAGACCTTAGTGGCTTAGGTATAAAAAAACTCAATTAATGAATTATGCTTTTCTATTTAAAATTATTTGTAATTTATTGACCAACCCTATATATTTATGGTGTCATCTACTCATTAATAACTATGGTAGGAATAAAAAATTGATGGAGAATATTATTTACAAGTCTAATGATTCCCTGTTATGGAAATCAGTAGAAAAGGTGTGGGATAAGTTACAGAAGAATATTAAGTGGAAGATCGGGGACGACACAAAGGTCAGTTTTTAGCTTGACCATTAAACTAAACTAGAGCAACCACTTTTATTCGATTTTCCTAAGTGGATATGATTGTGGATATCACCCAGATAGTTAAAAACACAGTTATTATAGAAAGGACTCAAAATCTTGAGTTAATATAGAGTTGGTTCACTAATGAGTTAAGTAATCACATTATAGTTATTCTTCCCCCTCTTCTTGAAGATGACACTTACAAGTTAAGACAATCCCCATATATAATCCAAACATTCATCTGAGTTATGATAGATGAGAGACTTTTGACAAACTCTAGGCACCACAAGTGGAATCCAACAATATCCTCTAATTCCAATTGGGGTAGCAACACAAAAGATACCTTGATGATTGTGCTTCTGGATTTCCCTTATGCAACATATGTATAGATTAGAATTGTGAATTGAAACAAAATGACCTAGTTTAATCTTTGTATTACATGGGTTGGATCATATACTATTATGGGCCAACCAAAGGCCCAAATATCTAAGTCCAAATTCACCTTAAGTCCATCCCACTTGACCTAAGGTATAAAGTCAGTCTGCACAGGAAACAAGACATGCACTTTTTTTATCTCAATTTTCACTATACTCATCTTGAATCTTGATCTGACTTGTGCGTTAGAGTGCTAACCATGCAGGTCCACTATATGGCGTGGTAACATAGATCAACACCATCGGTTCAAGGCATCCAGTTCACCGACCACATCCATTTCTAGTTCATGAATGGAACATATACTTTCTCATAGAAAATGTTATATATTTTTCTCAAGGAAACTGAAGGTTATTTTTCTATGATATCATGTTGGCACCTGGGGAAGTGGAGGAACAAATTAATGTTCGAAGAATGGTTTCAGGGGCTAAATAACCCAACATATACAATCATGAATTTGATGAAGGAAACCTAGAATGACTATCGCCCGAATAATAACTAGATTAAACTTAACCGTGATGGTACTTAAAAGAAATCAACATCCACGACCGATTATGGAGGCTTATTATGAGATTCCTATGGAATTTGAGCAAGGTACTATGCACAAAAAACGTATTGTGCAATGTTATCACTATGGAAATATGGGTGATGTTGCATGGAATGAAGTTAGGTTAATAATAGAGCATTATAAATATGGTCGTTGAGAGTGACTCTAAAGTTCTGATAGATATGGTCAACTAAGTGATTGAGAAATACCACAACTTCCCAACCTTTGTTTATAGAATCATAGTTATAGCTCAAAAGGATTTGTTGGACGAGAATATAAATATGAGAATGTCTAGAATGGATGGGGGTTATATAAACGGTTCCCAATAAAATAACTGAATTAAAAAACAATTCCTTTTTGCAAAATCAAAGTTAAATCATGGAAGCAAAATATAATGAGAGGAAACAAAACATGGTGAATGGATTCAATATCATATGTTTCCTTATTATCATAGAAAGAAGAATTCAAACAATATCATTAACTCAAGTAAACTTGAAGTTGCTTTAACAAACAATTTAAATTCAGTAACTTAGAGTCAATAAAATCCTAATTCAAGAGATGAATACTCACCAAATTAATTACATCGCAAGCCTACACTTATATGATAAAACATTATAAGCAATATCGAATTCTAGATGACATTTTGATGATGAGTTATAGCTAACATACATGATACAATGTAGAAAATAAAGAGATAAAGAAAGATAAAAATGTACACCAGATATATAGTGGTTTGACAATTCGTACTCGATATGCATACTCCACTCTTCGATGATTTTCACTATAGGAAATGGTAACTTCTTCCAATATGATTAAAGTTTAATATACAAGTAGTTTGGTACAATAAATTATTATCAAACCGAACACTAACAACCTAGTGCTTTAGCCAACATGGATCTAAGATGATAATTTCTCCTGTTGATGCAAATTACTCAACTAATAAAATTTAAAATCTTCAATGATCTTGATTCACCAAACTTTATAGACCCAATTACTTGCTTCAAGCTTCAATTTTACAGCCTCATTTACTCGGATCTGACAAAGAATTGTCTGATCGATTATTTTATCACTGAATAAGGACAACTCCAAACTTTATTATGCGACAACCTCTACTTGGATTCTAAAAAGTCTTCCTTGCAGTATGAAGACAAATTTCTCTTGATTGATAATCACCAACCAACAATATGAACAAGAAATAATACTTTATCCTGATACAAACAACATAACTTCACACAAAAAACATTAGATTCCCTAATGTATGTAAATCTACTTCTCACACTCAATCTTTATAGTTAAGACCTATACCAATGGTTTCTTGATATAAGGTTGAAGATGATGAATATTATTAAAAGAATCTCATAGAACACAACTGTATAATTATCACACTATCAATATTCTAGGAGGTTTCTGACAAGGTTAAGTTTTAGAGATAGTTTATTGGTGAATGAAGAAATATTTTAATGGTTTCTATCAAGATACTTGATAAAGAGATGTTTGGTTTTTATTAATTTTATGGGTATAAGAAACAAAAGGAATCAATGGCTTATAAAAGAGTTTATCTAAATTGTGATCACCATTTATGATCAACAAATGTCACTGGCTTACATTGTCAACAACTTGTTTGATATCACAACTTTTGTAACATCCCCATTTTCGTAAGAGAGACAACTAAAAAGGTTTAAATAGGTGCTAGAGGTAAGACACAAAAATATGGGAAAAGAATAATGTGATTTGAGTCAAATCACGAGTTATTATAATTTGAATCAAATAAAGAACGAAGTGAATCAAAGGTAATGAAGTGAAAAAGTTTGTTACTAGTGGTTTAAATTGAGTCAAGCAATATATGATTCAAATCACACTTAATTTCAAAGAAAATTGGATGACTATGATTCAAATCACCAATCTTGTGATTAGAGTCAGGAAACACTATGATTCGAATCACAAACTTCTTTAATTCGAATTAGACTAGTAGAGGCAAAATTTTCACTTCCAAGCAAGTTCATGGTTCGAATCACAACATGTGTGATTTAAATAAAGACATTTGAAAACCTTGATTTAAGACTTATAACTTGAGATTCAAGTAACACTCAATATTTTGACTTGGATCATATTGTAAAAAGGCTAAAACACGTTTTTATGGATAAAAAACTAATGGAATTAATGGAGATGTGTCTTATGGTACATCTAAAAAAGAACCATACAGTCACATGCAAATTACAAAGAAATAATACTAATGCAATAAATCAGATTGCATACACATAGAGATTAGATAATTGACAAAATATCAAAATAATGATACCGACTACAATGCAATTTCAGTCTCCCCCTTTTAGATGTTTGGAAAATTTGAGATATTATTGTTATTTTATTTGAGAAAGTGTTGAAATTTGTAATTTGTGATCCGGAATGAAATTGATTCCGAACTATTGAAAAATACACAACAAATGATGATACACATGTGGAATCTTGAGTTATCCAACTCCCCATGCATTAAACACCTAATGCATGTAAATATCACGATAATATCATAACCCTTCTCCCATTTGACAAAAATTAAAAAGATATAGAGGCAAAAAAACACACGACACAAAGATGAATCCAAAACAACATATAAGCCTATACGAAATTCCATACGATAGCAAACCAATTTAAAACTAGAAAAGCACACTTGAACATATAAATGCACAATCAAAGCAATTTCATAAGAAGAAAAAAGATAAGATACAAGAGATAAAACAACATATAACATCATAGATACACATCAACAATACCATAAAAATGGAAAAATTATACCATACAAAATAGATTATCTAAAATACCAAAGTGATAACAATATTCAAAAGTACCAAAAAGAGTAACAATGATCAAAATAGTCATGGGAGATGTCTAGGAAAAATATTAATAATCATAAATAAAGATGATTCAAATGATGATATGATATGATATGATATGCTAAGTTATGGTAGGTTAGATGGAAATGGGTAAGCAGAAAGCTCAAAATCAATAGCAAGGTTAAATCTCGAACTCTTAAGAGACTCAATTTCTTCCTTGATGCTTCCAACCAAGGAAATCATCTAGTATTCTCTGGAAAACATCTGGTCTTCTCTGACTATAGCTTCAACGTCGAGACGGATAATCAGACACTCCTATCTAATCTGAGTTGAAGTCTGGATCCTTTCTACAATGACATCTAGGTAAGCCTTCACCTTAGGAGGAAAAACATGTGGAACACGAGGTCTAACAGATGAAGTGAAGGGTGTAGAGGCATTTCCAAGAACATAAACTTTTGAAGCATCTTCATTTTCTACGAACTTAATATCATACACTTTACCATGGACACCCAAATAAAACCAACCTTCATTGTCTTTGTATTGCCTCATCAATTTCACAGTAGGCGAATCAAGGACTTTTGGATCTTCAATCATGTCATTAGGAACTTGACAGATATTTTGGGAATTAAGGATAAACTAAACGAATGAAGTGTAAAACAAAGGATGCTTCAGAGTAGACCTGTAGATGTTCATTTGGTTTAGAATAAATTTTACCTAATTGACTTCTTTTTGCATAAGCAAAATCCATATGAGGTAAAGGTCTAGCTCTTCAACTCTAGCCTAGTTACTAGGTTTCCTGTACAACACTTCAGCAACAACCCAATGCAACATCCGCATTGCACACCTTATCTGACTAATATGAAAATTAGTTGTGTCAAGAGGGCCCTTCAAAAATGTCTTGGAGATCATATTGAGAAACTGTGCACGGTTGAAACCAGGGGCATTGGATAAACAAACTTACATTCCCTTATTTCCAGTCCCAAAATATTCTTAAAATCTTCAACACCAAATTTAATTAATATTCCATCAAATTGATAGTGAATACTAGCATATGAAACTCCCATACAGAAATATAACGCTTGTACATGATTAAGATTAAATTTCCAGTGGAGACCAATGAACTTCAACAAATTGTGATCTTCAAAAGGTTTAAGAAAATCAATATAGATTTTCTTTTCAACAACCTTATCCACATAGTACCCATGTTTGATTGATTTGTTGAGAAAATAAGTGACAAACACTTTATACTTATGATCAGAAATCAAATGGTTTACCTTTAAGCACAATGCACCCAAATTCTTGTTATGAGCATTGTATTAAGGATTGTAAGTGGGGTTAGTAGCATGAGGAACCTTGGATAACTTTGATGCACTACCAGGGACAAGAATATTTACATTAGGTACTTTAGAAGCTTGCATCTTGGTTCTTCTACCTTTGGGAAGGATGCTCTAAAGAAGATTTTCTCTTGCCTTATTGCTTCTCAGATAATCTTTGGTTATTTTCTAGTGATGATGATTTGAGAAATGGAGATAAAATGGAGGTTTGATGTGATGAAATGGTTTTGGAAATGATGAATGAAGATGGAATTAAAATAATTCAATGAGAGAGAAGATCAAATTGAGAAATGAATATACAATAAGAAATAAATTAATGCGAGATAGATGTAACGATGAGAGGGAAAGCTAAAAGACACACAAAAATAGAAATTTAAAGCGCTTTGATTTGAGTCAGATATCTATGATTCGAATCAAGAAGAAAGACTCTTGGTGTTTGATTCGAGTCAGCCAACTTTATAATTCGAATCAAGGTCACAGAGATCACAAGGGATATTTTGTGATTCGAATCAGAATATGGTATGATTCAGATCAAGGTCACAGGGATCAAAAGGGACTTTTTATGATTTGAATCAAGAGATGTTGTGATTCGAATCAAACCTCCAGAGAAAAAATCACTTAAAAAAACTTGTAAGCTGGATTCAAATTAAGGAAAAAAATTGAAATTTTGAAATTTTAATTTTTAATGCATGATTTTTTTATGGATGTAAAAAAATAACATATGAGTTTTTTTAAATGAAAAAAAATGTAATGATTATGCAAAAGGGTTAATGCTGATGAATGAACATGTATGCTTAAATGAATAAAATAAAATGATCAGATGTATGTTATGCTTAGATGATTTATGCTATACATATAATCACACAAACATCGATCAAACACACATCATACCAAGCACATACATAATTAAGGTACACTACAAGAAGAGGATGGAACGATCATATCAATTTGACGATCTAGACTTTAACTTGTTGCACACGAAATAATTAATAAATGGAATCAAAAATAACAAAAGAAAATTATGATCAATCATAGACAATTGGATACTATTTTCTTTGCAAGTTTGAAGAATACTATCAGACACTCCTTTCCAAGATATCATATGAACTTAAACAACAAATGTTCAAAATATCTTTGATTATCACTATAACAGTAAGCATATGATTAGCTACTTCATTTCTTGAATAAATATCTTGACAATCTAAGATAACTGATTCAACATTTTGAAAATGGTGTGACTCCTTCAAGACTTGATGCCTTGAACTTCTTAGGTGCTTGTTGAACAATCAGTAAACACGTCAAATTTCACAAAACTATATCCATCTTCTTTCACAATGACCTTAGAAGAGTATGTTAACAAAGAGATGCTTATTCTTCCTTTCACAAATCTTTTACAAAACTGACACATATATACTATATGAAGAAAATTGTTAGCTTTTTAGATAATCATCATACAAACTATTAAGCTATAGTGCACTATTTTGGGTTACATGCACATAACTCAAAACTTTGTTAGTTTAATCTTGGATGAATTTAAGTTCAATGAACTTTCAGCTTAAAATTAAAGATTGGTTGATACGCTAGTATTTGATTACTTTATTTATTTCTAAGTCATTCAGATAATAATGTTAATCAGGTATTCAAATGATAATGAAATACATTGAATCCACGTAGAAAAAATATTTCATAAAGAAGCTTTTATGATCAAAATCTACATTATCAACTTTTGAAGTTGCTCAGACTTAGTCAAAAGACCATCCCTGATGCCAATTGTTTAGAGAGAATATATATACGAGAAGGTCTATGAGGGTTGAATAAACAGTTTCTCTTAAAACAACCAAATTCAAAAACAGTTTCTTTTTACAAAATCAGAGTTAAAGCGCGAAAGAAAAAGATAATGAGAGAAAGGGAAACATGGTGAATGGATTCAATATTATAACTTTCCGTATTATCATAGAAACAAGAATTCAATTAACACCATTAACTTAACTAAACTTAAAGTTGCTTTAACAAAAAAATTAAATCAAATGACTTAGAGTCAATACAATTCTAATTCAAGAGATGAATATTCACCAAATTAAATGCGTCGTAGACCTACACTTATATGATAAATCACTATAAGCAAGATCTAATTCTAAATGATATTTTGATGATGAATTATGCCTAATATACATGATATCATGCAGAAAATTAAAGAGATAAGGAGAGAAAATATACACTAAATATATAGTGGTTCAAAATTTTGTGCTCGCTATGCCTATTCCACTATTCGATGATTTTCACCATCGAAAATGGTAATGTATTTTACTATTGTTTAAGTTAAAGATACAAGTATTTTAGTACAACGAATTATTATCAAAACGAACACTAAAAACTCAATGTTTTAGCCAACACGGATCTAAAACAACAATTTCTCATGTTAACTGCTAATATTTAAGATCTTCAATTATCTTAATCCACCAAACTTGATAGAACCAGTGACCTGCTACATGCTTCAATTTTGCAGCTTCCTTTACTCAGATCTGACGAAAACTTGTCTGAACGATTGTTCTATCACTGAATGAGGACAACTCCCAACTTTGTTCTGCGACAACCTTTACTCATATCCACCAAAGTCTTTCTTTGAGTATGAAGAAAACTCTTCTCTTACTTGATAAGCACCAATGAATAACGTGATCAAGAACACAATCCTTTATCTTGATACAAATAACAAAATTTCACACAAAAAACATTAGATTCCCTAATGTACTTCAATGTACCTCTCACACTCAATCTTTAAAGTTGAGACCTATAACAATGGTTTTTTTTATATAAGATTGAAGACGATGAATACTATCTAAAGATCTCACACAATACAGTTGTAAATTTCTCAAACTCTCAATATTCTAGGAGATTTCTCACAAGGTTGAATTTCAGAGACAATTTATTATTGAATGAAAAATATTTTCATAGTTTTTCTCAAGATTCTTGACAAAGAAATGTTTGATTTTTATGAATTTTCTAGGTATACAAAACAGAAGGATTCAATGGCTTATCAAAGGGTTATCTTAATTGTGATCACCACTTGTGATAAACAAGTGTCATTTACTTACATTGTCACTAACTCCTTTGATATCACACTTTTTGTGACATTTTTTTTAAGAGAGAGAACTAAAAAGGTTTAAATAGGTGTTAGAGACAGTACATAAAAAGATGAGAAAAGAACAATATGATTCGAGTCAAATCATGAGTTATTGTGATTTGAATCAAATCATGAGTTATTGTGATTTGAATCAAATAAAGAATGAAGTGAATTAAAGGTAATGAAGTGAAAAAATTTGTTACTAGTGGTTTGAATCAACTCTGGATCTGTGATTCGAGTCAAATAATATGTGATTCAAATCACACTTAGGTTTAAAGAAAATTGGATGACTATCATTCAAATCACCAATCTTATGATTCAGAGTTAGAAGTACTGTGATTCGAATACAAAATTTCTTTTATTCAAATCCGACTGATAGAGGCAAAAAATTTCACTTCCAAGCAAGTTCATGATTTGAATCCAAACATATCTGATTCGAATCAAGATTTTCAAAAATCTTGATTTAAGACTTTTAACTTAAGATTCAAGTAACACTCAATATTTTGACTTGAATCAAATTGTAAACACAATAAAACACATTTATATGATCTAAAAGTGACGGAATAAATGGAGAATTGTCTTATAATACATATCTTACAAATAAAGCATAAAGTTACACGCAAATTGCGAACAAATAATACAAATACGATAAATTAAATTACATACACACATAAATCAAATAATTAACAGAATCTCAAAATAAGGATATCCGATAATGCAATTTCAAGATTAACATACCAAATTCAACCATTCTTTAATGTGAAAAAATCAATTACAAAATGACTATTTTGAACTTTTGATTCTTCCAAATCTCCCTAGGAATGAACTAAAGATTTTGTTAATTAATAATATCTCTTGTGGCTTGATTTATCAAGCTTGTTAAATTTTCTTAGTTTTATTTTCCTTGGTTAAAGGCCTAATTTTGTAGAGTAAATCTATTAAAAGTTAAAATTGTCAATTATTCTTAGAATATTTAGAAAAATAGTCGTGAGACAACAACACTCGGTTGATTTGACAATAAGAGCGGTAGTAGGTGCATTAAAAATGTATTACTAATAATAAATCTTCCTCGAGCATAACGAAAAGAACTTAAAATCAGAAACATATGTTTAAATTTTGCAACGAAAAGGGCAAATTCGTAATTAACAAAAACCCAAAGTGTTGAACACGTGCCACCTTTCTTCATTCACTGTTCCTTTCCCATCCCTATCTATTTCAATTCAACCAAACACACACAACAACACAACATCCTCGTTAAATTCGAACCCACTCGTTGGACTTTGCTTCTATGCAAATTTGAAGTTTTTCTTCATTCCCATAGAGATTCATCACCACCCTCTTTCAATTCTCAATCTTTTTCATAAACCCACACACTAGTTAACACAGACCCAGATTTCGATTTTTTTTTTCATTTTTTTAATTGATAAAAAATGTTGAAGCTTTCATGTAATGGGGTGGACCGGGTTCAGCTCACGGCTCAATGCGGGTTCATGGGTCGGCCCACTTCCTTTTTTTCGTCCCGGACGTCAGTTGCGGGATTCCGGTCAACAAAGGCGTGTCCGGTTTATGCGGTGGCGTCCGCCAAGGAAAGTGCGGTGGTGAACCGGGTCGAACCGGAAAATGGGAGTTTGGAGGACCTGTTGCGGCTTGGGAGCTTGACTGAGGATGGATTCTCGTATAAAGAAAAGTTTATTGTTAGGAGCTATGAAGTTGGAATCAATAAGACTGCTACTGTTGAAACCATTGCTAATCTCTTGCAGGTTTTTTATTTTATTTTATTTTGAATTTGTTAATTTTTTTCTTGATCTGAATTTTTGATCCAATTAATAGTGTGTGGTAGGTGAAAGTTTAAGACTTTTTAAATTGATTTTGATTGGGGTGGGGTTTTAGGCTTCTGGGTTTTTCTGAATTCTGATCCATGTTCAATTTGTGGCAGTGTTTGATTACAAATTGCAAATTTTTATGTTTATATTTTTTTTCTTCATGAAAGTGCAAAAGTTGAACATGTTTAGCATGAGGTTTTTCCGGGTTTTAGTACTAGGTTAAGACTAAATCGTGATAGAATGGAGTGAAGCGGAATAGAATGAATAAGATATTTCATTTCATTGGTTGGATATTTTTTATAATTTGATGGAATGGAATAGAACAAGTTAGTTCATTCCATCGCATACACCCCAAGTTGGAGGAATGAAAATGAAAATTGAAGAATTGGATGGAACATGATAGAATGGATTTCATCATGTTCCATTCCGTTCCATCCATTTTTTACAAATCTAAACAATGGAGCTATCTATAAGTAATGTCAATATCGAAAATGTCTGTTCTGTATCGAGCTATCTATTGCTGATATTGCAGGCCTATTCCTTTCTGGACTCTGAGTATGGCAGTCTTGATAGACTCATTAGAACTTGACAAAAACATGTTGAACACGACAGAACAGAACAAATGCGTTTTTTTTTATTATGTTTGGTGCATATTATAGGAAAAAAACGCAGTGTGTTTTGGTTTCACTAATGGTGAAACCAAAGGAAATAAAATAGAACAGGCTGTGCCGAATTCTATATATGTGCTATCGTATTCCACTAAATTTCAATTTTGTGATGTATTGTAACTTTTTTGTTGCAGGAGGTTGGATGTAATCATGCTCAGAGTGTCGGATTTTCAACTGATGGTTTTGCAACAACCCCTACCATGCGAAAATTGCATCTCATATGGGTCACTGCTCGAATGCATATTGAAGTCTACAAATACCCTGCTTGGTGAGTTTTGTTCTTTACAATACTCAATTTATCGACTCTGATTTGAAAAATCTAACTTTCATGATTCCCACAGGAGTGATGTTGTTGAGATAGAGACATGGTGTCAAGCGGAAGGACGGGCTGGAACAAGGCGTGATTTTATTATTAAAGACTACACAACCAATCAAGTCATTGGAAGAGCAACAAGGTATACATTTAGCTTTCAAATTAGGATGGTCATACTACAAGTTTGTTGTCGTTGTAATAATTGGATATCAATATTAGTGCTTTTTCTGGATCATTTACTATAATATCCTAAATGATAGTAACCGGTGGAGCTGTTAGGTGAATTGAGATTCACAAATAAGGGTATATTACTAAATTAGTGGGAAAAAATAGTTAATACTTCACCGGTAATCTAAAATGTGACACGAAAATGAGATCGAAGAATTGTTCTAAAGGGTGTTGAGTTTTTCTGGTATGGCGCCTTTGAGTTCAATGATGGCAATACTATCGATATTCTTAGTATATCTGGGTTGGGTCTAACTCATCCCTATGAAACTGACTTGTAAGGTGAGGATGCCCTTCAAACCCGACACAATGAAGGTGTTGGAGGATGCCCTCATGCTCAAGCCTCAACGAGGCCAAAGCGTGGACAATGTGGGAAGCCCAACATGTCATATCGCTAAGCAATGTGAGACTAAATTCTCACCCCTTTGAACCCAACACCATGAAGATGTTGGAGGCTGCAATGAAGGCAAGGCAAATGCTGCAATTTAGGCGACTAGGGGTGAACCGCAATGAAGGCGGAGTTAACAATTGGTAGAATATCCCTTCTTTGTGTTGGATGATATCTGATCACCTTTTGCTTTCCAAGAAACTTACTTTTCATGATTTTACAAATCATGATGCATTAACAATTAAATCATTCACATCATTTTAATTGGTGCATTTTTAAATTTTGATATGCTTAAGTTGTGTTGTATGCTGTGCTCTCTGATGCAGTTTTTTTCTTTTAGACACTTTCATGAAGATGACTTTCTACATTTAATTGTTTCAGCAAGTGGCTAATGATGAATCAGGACACTAGGCGACTCCAAAAAATTTCCGATGAACTTCGAGATGAGTATTTGGTTTTTTGTCCTCGAGAGCTAAGGTACTGTTTTTCCGTTTCTTGACGATGAATTATAGGGAATGTATGTATTGTTCGGAAGTTAGGCTTCAAAGAAAATAGTGTAACTTTTGTCCCTCTTTTCTTCGATTTTAGGTTGGCAATTCCTGAAGAGGATAGTAATTGCTTAAAGAAAATTCCGAAATTGGGAGATCCTGCTCAGAGTTCCAGTCTCGGTCTTGTGGTATGATCCTTTGGCTTGAAGAATCTTCTTCCTTTTTCTATTCGGCACATTCTAGAGTCTGGCCTACTCACATTGTTTTCCAATATTGCAGCCTAGAAGAGCCGATCTCGACATGAATCAGCACGTTAACAACGTGACTTACATCGGATGGGTGCTTGAGGTTAGATTCTCTCTAATATATTATAAATAATTTGGTTATTTGATATTTGTGACTGTCGCTAACAAAGTGTGTTAACATTGATAGAGTGTGCCTCAAGAAATCATCGATACTCACGAGTTGCATAGTATTACCTTGGACTACAGACGAGAATGCCAACGAAACGACATTGTTGATTCGCTAACAAGTGCAGAAGTATCCGATGATGTTCCAGAACTCAAAGGTACAAATGGATCAGCCAAAGCAAAGGATGACAAACAAGAACACCAACAGTTTCTTCATCTTCTTAGATTGTCTACCGACGGACTTGAAATAAACCGAGGAAGAACAGAATGGAGAAAAAAAGCTCCAAGATAAGGACGGATCTGTCAATTTTATTTCTTGAGTGAAGTTTTCTCAACATTGAATGAGTTTGAATAGATTTCTCAACTAGTATTTATAAATAAATCAAAATTAAAAGAGTATTGTAATAATTATGAGCTTTTTTTGGGTTGTTTAAACAATAGTTTATTGTGTTACTTGAGATTAACTAGTGTTTACATTTGGTTGTTTAAACTCATTGCCTCTATTTTCAAGAATTTTACACACTTCAATATATACATTGTGAGGTCCAAACAACTTTTTATTACTCATCATTTTTAAGGTCTCTCTTACCTCATGTTACTCATCCATTTTATCATTTTCTAGAAGAATGCTCAATAGCTGGAATGAAGTTGGGGACAGTGACTTTCTAAAATCTTAAATTTTTTATAGCAAAATAAGTTTATGGCATATTGAATTGAGTTTTTTTTTTTAGTATAATAATCTATTATTATAAGTGAAATTTTTAGTTATTGATATATAATATATTCAACGGTTGAGATCTTTTGACCTACAATTTGTTAGTGACTTTTTTTTTTTACTGATTTACAAAAATTTATAATAATATTACATCATATTTAATAGTTTTTTTCTCCATTGCATTATATATTTGAGCCTTTTTATTTGATCCATTGCATTGGTTTGATATTTGTTATTTTAGTGGCTCAATAACAAAGTCGGAATTCCATATCTATACTTAAGTTTTTATTTCAAAAATTTTAGATCAATTTTTCTGTTACAAGATTTTATTTACTCGGAGTTCATCTTCCATTGAAGTTTATTTCGGAATCAATATTTCAAAAATTCTATTATACTATCTTCGTTCCTTTTTAAGTGTCGTTTTTTGAATTTTTACCCCTACAAAGAAAACTAATTATTATTAGTACTTTTCAAATAATAATTCTTCTTTTATCAATAATACCCTTAATTATTTATTACATTCGTTTTACTCTCTCTCTCTGTAATAATTGCCTAAGATAATTTTAACAAAAATGCAATTAATACTATTTTAAAATTTGTAACTGACAATTAGAAAGAAACAATTTTTTTCAAGAAAATGACATTTTAAAAGGAATGGATTTAGTATTAATCTTCATTCAATTTCATGAAATTTGAACCTTAAAAGAATGGATTTCGAAACCTTAGCAGTATGAATTTGTTACCGATAAACAATTTCATCATGTATCTTTATTTTCTTTAAGCAATTTCATGATTCTTTAAACAACTTCATGATTTTTTTTCCATTTAAATTTATATTTAGATCAAATATATTTGTTATATGTTATAATAGCAATATCACTGGTTGTGTGTATACTATTCGACAATTCACTTGGTCACATGACTATGATATTTTACGATCATTTTAAAATTTTCGTTATGTGTTGTTTGGTTATACGGTGGTAAAAATAAATTTTTAAATTTTTATTAAATAGAGATTGATAGTATCAGTTGTGTTTGTGTTTGTTTGATTAATATAATTTTTTTTTATTAAAATAATTTCTTTAATAACATGTTAGTTTTAAGCCATAGAAATTTTCTTAAACTGAAGTGGGAGGAAATAGTGTAACTATTATTGCTGTATAATAGCAATATTAAAGATGTGATTTTTTTACAAAAATAACTCAATTTTTCAAGAAAATTCCCAAAATATCTCTGGTTTCAATTTTTTTTCCAAACTATCCCACTTTTAGGAGGAGACGCCAATTCAATTGGCAACTCCTCTTAAAAATTGAATGGAGGCGCCAATTGGATTGGCTAGGGCATGTGCCCTAGCCAATCCAATTGGCGCCCATGTGTATAGTTACAAAGGAGGCGCAAATTGGATTGACACCTCAGTGTAAAATGCAATTTTTTTGACTAAATGGTCTACGTGATACATAATTTTGAAATAAGACCAATTGATATTAATAAAATTCCGTTTACACAAAAAAGCCTAATGGTGATGACCGGGATCACCTAACCGACCTCTGGTCCCACATCCCCTAGCTACCCTAACCCGTGATCCTAACCCACGTTGATGATTCACTACTGGTGTTTGAGCATCTGAGGGGCCAGGAGCGTCACTACCAACTACATGAGATGGCCTGTTGAGGCTGTAACAACCCATTTTTTTTAGTATTGAAGTATTATACTATTATTATTATAATTTTAATTTAATTATGTGGGGTGTTAATTAATTAACTTGGTTGCATAGTGAGTGGTTAATTATTTAAATTTAAATAGAGGTATTTAAATATTAGGTATTATTGGGCCTAGTGATTAAATTAGAGGATTTAAGCCCAACTAGAATACTATTATAAATAGTAAGAGTGAAGGGAGTGAGAATTAGAATTCACTTGAGCTCTGAAGGCAATAGAGAAAGAGGAGAGGAAAAGCGAGAGAAGTCAAGGTTTCCATCAAATTGACAAGGTAAGGGGGGAAATCCTTATCATTGTGGGTTAGTATGATTGGGTCAATGGGTAGGAACATGTTTTAGGTTGAAATCCTTAATTGGCATGGTTTGGAATTATTAGGTCTTGATAAATACTCTTGAATTGTGATGATTAAATTATGCTAAAACTGTGAATGAATATATATTTGGATGAGTCATAATTTTCTGAACGTTTAGCTTTTTACGGAATCGAAATCGGAGGTCCAGAAGTCCTCCAACGATGAAAAATACGGGGAAATCTGCATTCTGTTTCGTGTTAGCGCAGGGACAACATTCTGTTTTGCGTTAACCGGTTAACACTGTTATAATATTGAGAAAATTGAATTCTGTCTTGCGTTAACCGGTTAACCCAGGGCGTTAACCGGTTAACACTGTTATAAATTGCCAAGAAGCGCATTCTGTTTTGCGTTAACCGATTAACCCAGGGCGTTAACCGGTTAACACTGTTTGAAAAGTGAAAAATTGATATTTAAATATTGTGTGCGTTTTGGAATGAAATCTATGTGTACATATTTGATGATTGGCCTATATTGGTGAATAATATATTGTATGAATGTGTATGTATACCATTATTGAATTGTGAATGATTTATGGTTATGGATGTGTATATGTAATCGTAATTGATGTGTTGTGATGAATGTGTATATGTACCAATTGTGAGTCATGGTGATATGTGGGATGTTAAGACGGTATATAGATGGTCTTAATTTCATATGTGTTGGTATGTGTGCATTCATTCATAGCATGGTTGACTTCATTGTGGAAGTGGTTAGGCGGTGATCCTTCATTGGAAACAGACGTAGCAGACGTTAATCCTTAATTGGGATTAAGCGTAGTATTAAACGGTGATCCTTCATTGGAAACAGACGTAGAAGACGTTAATCCTTAATTGGGATTAGGCGTAGTATTAAACGGTGATCCTTCATTGGAAATAGACGTAGCAGACGTTAATCCTTACTTGGGATTAGGCGTAGTATTAAGCGGTGATCCTTCATTGGAAACAGACGTAGGGCTTTGGTCTTGTCCGGATCGGAAGCGTGACTTGGATTCTAGATATTGAATAAGAAAGCGGTGAAACTTTGAGTTCACATTGAGGTACCACATGCATGGAGTCACATTGTCTTGCATTGAGTCGTCTATAGTTATGTGATCATTGAATGCATGTATTGATGTGGGTGTGACGCATGTTTGAAGCATGTGAGATGATTGTTTGTTAATATCAGTGATATAATAATACAAAGTGTGACGAATTCTTGAATTGTTGTTTTAATTCATTGTGCCTTATTATGCTATTTCATAATGATTTGAATTCTCACCCTTTCTGTTTGAATGTTACCTTTACATGGGTATCGTGCAGATACTACAGAGTAGTATTGCTGGAGTAGGTGGACGGTAGCTCGCTCAAGAATAGCTGGAGAGTTTCCGTATTTAGTTTGCAATTAGGTACTGAGTCAATGCTCTGGTCATGTAACACTGGGTAGATTAGTGGTATTGAACTCATATCTTATTTTGATATGCTTTATGTCATTAATTGTTTTATTTTATTTGAAGTGATTATTGAGAGATGATCATGGTATGGGACATGGATCATATTATGAATTACATGAGTATTCTTTATTTTCCGCTGCGAACGCATATTGCTTGGATATTCATGACGAAATGTGTTATTTTGAATGACCAGGTGTATTGTTGGTTTTTGAAAGTTTTAAGTTTCGAAAACGTCGATGTGACGCCCTTTTCTTTATATGCGTGCTTATTTACTCTGATTATATGCTAAATAATTTGGGGTAGAAAAAGGGGTGTTACATTAGTGGTATCAGAGCATGGTCGACCAGTTGGTCAATAGTAGTAGGTTTTCCGTGGTATTTGATTTGTGTATCTGACACGATCGATACTGTTTGTTTGATGTTTCGGGTTGTTTAGGACAATGGTTTCAGGCAGGAATGACGATGCCATTGCTGAGGCGCTGAGGATGCTGGCTGAATCCATTGGTCAGATCGATCAAGCGAATGCCCATCAAGCGAATGCGAATGCCGGTAACCAAAAGGGAGATGATGATGAGTTCCGTGCTTTGGGGAGATTCCAGCGGAACAATCCTCCTATCTTTGAGGGTGAGCATACACCTGAGAAAGCTCAAGCTTGGCTGAAAGCAATTGAGAAGATCTTCAGAGTCATGAACTGTACTGATGCTCAGAAAGTGCAGTTTGGTACCCATATGCTTGAGAAGGAAGCTGAAGATTGGTGGAATAACACTCTTCAGAGGTTCGAAGAAGACAACATTGAAGTTACTTGGACTCTTTTCCGTGATACCTTCTTGGAGAACTATTTCCCAGAAGATTGTCGTGGGAAGAAAGAGGTGGAGTTCCTTGAATTGAAGCAAGGAAATGGTACCGTTGCTGATTATGCTGCTAGATTTCAGGAGCTTATCAAGTATTGTCCTCATTACAATACTGCTAATGCTGAGAGATCTAAATGTTTGAAGTTTGTGAATGGCTTGAGACATGATATCAAGAAGGCCATTGGTTACCAACAGATTACTCGTTTTACAGAATTGGTTAACAAGAGCCGGATTTATGACGAGGATAGTAGGGAAAGCGCTTCTGTCTACAAGAGTCTGAAGGGGAAAAACCAAGATCGGGGAAAACCATATGATGACAAGAGGAGACAATCTAGTGTTGGCAAGAAGCCAAGTGGGGGAGTATCTTCTATTCCACTTAAGTACTTCAAATATGGTGTGGAAGGCCATCGTGCTACGGAGTGTAGTAGAGATTCTGGGAAGTGTTTCAATTGTGGCAGGATTGGTCACAGAGCAAACCAGTGTAGGGTTGGTTCGAACGTAACCTGTTTCAACTGTGGTGAGAAAGGTCACATTAGTTTGCAATGTGATAAGCCGAAGAAGGAGCAAGTGAAGGGAAAGGTGTTTGCATTGTCTGGTGCGGAGACCACTACCGATGATAGACTAATCCAAGGTACGTGCTTTGTTAATGGTACACCTTTGATTGCCATTATTGATACTGGTGCAACACATTCTTTCATTTCTTTGGATTGTGCTAAGAGGCTGAATCTCATATTATCTGATATACGTAGAAGTATGATTATTGATACACCTGCTATGGGTTCTGTTTCTACTTCCTATGTGTGTTTGAATTGTCCGTTGAGTATATTTGGTAGGGATTTTGGAGTTGATTTAGTTTGTTTTCCGTTAGAGCAACTCGACGTGATTTTGGGTATGAATTGGTTAAAAGTTAATCGGGTGTATATCAACTGTTTCGAGAAGACGGTTATTTTTCCTGAGGTTGATGCTAAGGAAGATTGGTGTGTGTCTGCTAAGCAAGTTGATGAATCGGTGCAAGATGGTGCCGAGTTGTTTATGTTGTTGGCAACTTTGGATATTCGGGAGAAGAGGACGATCGAAGAACTGCCAATAGTTTGTGAATTTGCGGAGGTATTTCCGGAAGATATAAGTGATTTACCGCCGGAACGAGAGGTCGAGTTTTCGATTGATTTAGTTCTTGGAACTAGTCCTGTATCGATGGCTCCCTATCGAATGTCCGCTTCTGAGTTGAAAGAGTTGAAGAGTCAACTTGAAGACTTACTCGAGAAGAAGTTTATTCGTCCTAGTGTGTCGCCGTGGGGTGCACCTGTGCTATTGGTCAAGAAGAAAGAAGGTTCTATGAGATTATGTGTTGATTATAGACAACTGAATAAAGTGACGGTTAGGAACAAGTATCCACTCCCGAGGATTGACGATCTGATGGATCAGCTGGTTGGAGCTTGTGTGTTTAGCAAAATTGATTTAAGGTTTGGGTATCATCAGATTCGTGTAAAGGCTGAGGATATTCAGAAGACTGCTTTTAGGACAAGGTACGGTCACTACGAGTACTCCGTGATGCCTTTTGGAGTGACGAATGCACCTGGTGTATTTATGGAGTATATGAATAGAATCTTTCATGATTATCTGGATAAGTTTGTAGTTGTGTTCATCGATGATATATTGATTTATTCCAAGGGCGAAGAGGATCATGCAGAGCATTTGAAGGTTGTGTTAGCGGTGTTGAAAGAGAGGAAGTTGTTTGCTAAACTCTCTAAATGTGAATTTTGGTTGAGTGAAGTAAGTTTTCTTGGACATGTGATTTCGAGCGGTGGGATTTCTGTGGATCCTACGAAGATCGAAGCTGTATCTCAGTGGGAAGCTCCTAAGTCTGTTGGTGAGATTCGAAGTTTCCTTGGTTTGGCTGGTTATTACAGGAAGTTCATTGAGGGATTTTCTAAGTTGTCGTTACCGTTGACGCAGTTGACTAGGAAGGGTCAAGCTTTCATTTGGACTTCGCAGTGTGAAGCGAATTTTCAAGAGCTTAAGAGAAGATTGACTACGGCTCCTATTTTGATTTTACCGGATCCGTTAGAAACCTTTGTGGTGTATTGCGATGCTTCTTTGTTGGGTTTGGGAGGTGTTCTGATGCAAAAGGGGCAAGTGGTAGCTTATGCTTCGAGGCAACTCAAGGTTCATGAGAAGAATTATCCGACGCATGATTTAGAGTTGGCCGCCGTTGTGTTTGTGTTGAAGCTTTGGAGACATTACTTGTTTGGATCGAGGTTTGATGTGTTTAGTGATCACAAGAGTTTGAAGTACTTGTTCGATCAGAAAGAATTGAATATGAGGCAAAGGAGATGGTTGGAATTCTTGAAGGATTATGATTTTGGTTTGAATTATCATCCTGGGAAGGCGAATGTTGTAGCTAATGCATTGAGTAGGAAGTCATTGCATATGTCTATGTTGATGATGCGAGAGTTTGAATTGTTGGAGCAATTTAGGGATTTGAGTTTGGTTTGTGAAGCGACGTTTTCGTGTGTTAAGCTTGGGATGTTGAAGCTTACGTGTGACATTCTTGACGAGATTAGAGAAGGTCAGAGGTCAGATTTGAAGTTAGTCGATGTTACGACATTGATTAACCAAGGTAAAGGTGGTGACTTTCGGATTGATGAGAATGGTATCATGAGGTGTCGGGATCGAGTGTGTGTTCCGGATGGTATGGATTTGAGAAAGAGGATTCTTGAGGAAGGGCATAGAAGTGGTCTGAGTATTCATCCTGGTGCTACTAAGATGCATCAAGACTTGAGGAAGATGTTTTGATGGCAAGGTATGAAGAAGGATGTAGCGGAATTTGTGTATTCATGTTTGACTTGTCAAAAGTCAAAGATTGAACATCAAAAGCCGTCTAGTTTGATGCAATCGTTATCTATTCCCGAGTGGAAGTGGGATAGTATTGTAACACCTCAAAATTTGCCCTCCTCTCTTGGGACTAGCATTAACATATTTGCATTTCATTTTAGGACATTAGGCATTTCATATTGCATAACATGTGGTTACATAGTGCAAGCTATCTTCCCAAGTCTTGATCAGAAGATGAGGAAGTCAGAAAATGCAAGCCTAGGGTTGTACTGATTGATCGTGGGCCATCTGAGGATTGGGCTGTGAATTAGGGTTTTGTGACTCCCAAGGGTATTGGTCTTCATGTTGATTGAATCGATACATCATCATCATCATGGTTGGATGTCATCAGAAGATTGGAGAAGATTCCTTGAGGTTAGGGTTTTGACCACTGGTCAACCCTAATCAGTTGTATTGGGCCAATCAGGGTTTAATCAGGAGATGGTGTTTGAGATGGAGATGAGGTTCATTATATGGTTAAATGGTGATTATTGAGGCTAGGGTGTCACCCTTGAGCCATTTCAGTTGAGAATTGGGGTTCAATTTGATCTGTGCATTGCCAAGTTCATCTATCAGATGAAAAGTCAACTGTGGTCAACTGTACATGATCTGGTGGATTGGGAGGTGGAAACAAGTTAGACACACCTCATCCATGTTGGAACAAGTGTTGAATGACATTGCAAAGCTTAAAAATGAAGAAAATCAAGTCAGGACAAAAACTGCCAAAAATAGCAACTGACTTGTAATAGAAGTTTCCAAAAGTGGAAAGTTTTTGACCTCAAAAACAGAAGTCCAAGGAAGCTTCAAATGAAAAATTGTTCAACATGACAGATGTAGATCTTGTTCTCACCTTTCCAAAAAGTCCAAGAACTTGAAAATCCAATGTACGGTTTGCAAAATATGGCTCAGTGAATTTCAGAAAAGACCCGTAATCAGGAGGTCATAACTACCACATACTTTGTCCAAATTGCAAGTTCTTTATATGCACAAACTCCATTTGACATGTACTTTGAGGGTGCATCATTGGATTTGTTCAAAAATGGCCAAGGCAAAAAGTCACTTTTCAACTGGACAGCTGAATTGGACCAGGGGCAAAATTGTCCAACTCTCAAAATAATTGGAATTTTTGAATGGGACTTTTTCCAACACCTCAGGAATGGCATTTAGAATGTGTTTGAATTTTCATTTCATACATAAGGCTTTTAATTTGGATTTTGTCTTGAAAAATGGAAATGACAAAAATGGACCAAATGCATACACATGGTGAATTTGAGAATGGAGCAACCAATGGACATGAAACAAGTTTCTACAGTTCACATATGATATTTAGAAGGTGTATGTGCTGTCAAAACAGGTGGCACTAGCTGTCATGGTGAAATTACAATTTTGCCCCCACTTTGAAAATAAACATTTACACTAACTATGCATTTGGCTAATTAAGTGGATTAAGGGATAATTAAGCATTCATATATATTCATAATCCCTTCCTAATCATAACAGAATTTCACAATTACCAAAGTTGGATCTCAAAACCTCTCATTCTCTCAAAATTCCATCAAGAACACAAAATCTTCAAATCCAAGTTTCTTCATCAAATCTCAACCAATCTTCACGATTCCTTTTGCATCGATCTCCATTCATCAATATCTCAAGCTGTTTGTGGTATTTGGAGGGAGAAAAGCTTCAAATCGTGGCTGTCAAAGAAGCATCATCCATGGTGAATTGATGAGTTTGAGCAGTAGAAGCATTCACCATCGAATCTAAGCTGCGCATCATACTTCCTCAAGGTCATGCTGTATCTGTTTCACCGAATTAAGAGCCAAGAACACCAACACGATTGCTGCCATTTCCAGGTTTGAGGTTTTTTTTGAATCTCATAATTTGCTGCAAGTTCATGTGCGTTTGGTAGTGCATGCTGTGTAGGTCACGAATATGCTTGTGGTTTATGAAATAGTGAACTGAGTAGGGAGAAATCTTGAATTGAAATTATGAACACAAACCCTAGATCGATCGATTCTTGAGTTTTAGGAATTGTTAGGTTGTTTGGAATGTATATTTGAGATCTACATGTTCATACGAGTTCAACGACTATAGCCATGTCCATTTTCGTGCCAGTTTGTTGTTCTTCATTTTTTCGTTTTTCTGGAAAACTGCTTGGTGAAGACGATGAAAAGGAGTGTTTGATCCAAATTGCCATTTGAAAATTCAAACTGGAGGTTTCCCTCCCGCGCCTGTTTTATTTACAGTACTGCCACTGTGCAGTTTTAATTAATTCATTTAATTTCTAAAAAATATTTAACACTTTAAAAAATTCATAAAAAATAGCAAAAAAATCCTAAAAATATGGAGATTTTTTCCTTGACTTTGTTGACTTGTGTAGGATTTTTTTGACCTATTGGTCAAAGTTGTGCTTGGCAAATATTTTATTTGGCATAGGCTTTTCTAATGTATGTCACATTTTGATACATTTTGGCAATTTGATCATGAAATACTCATATCATAAAATAAATGGCTGAAAATTTTTGTGGTGGTTCTTGACTCATTGAGGATTATTTATATGTAAATTTCATGAATTTTTGATACCTGGTCAGAGAGCAGCAAATTCTGGAACTTAGGTGTGACAATTTGTGTCACACCTCTTGATGTCAACTTGTTGAATTTAATTGGATAACCTATGCATGTTAGAATTGAATGAAATTTGGCATGGTGAATTGTTGATATGTTAGGATGTTGTATGAATTTTTGTAGAATTTTTCACTGCCTTTTCTAATTGATCATGATTTTTCATTTCTGGTGATTGAAATTGCAAGCTCATGTGATACATGTTGGTAGATTGATTGGGAAATCCTCATATTGTATTGTATGGCCATGAAATTTGATATGCATGAACTAGACACATGTTAGGACCTCCCTGTTTTGGTCTCATCCATTTCTTTTTAGTTTCCAATGAGATATGAATTTTGAAGTGGATGTATGCATTGATGGTGTGAATTGGAGCATGAAATTGTGTCTGTTTTTGTTGATTTTCATTGACATGGTTCCATTTGCCCAATTGAGCTCAAATTTGACATGGTAGACCTTGATTGACCCCTGTTTAGGTGTATTTAATTTGAGATTTTTTTGATGTGTTTTGGCATGGCTTTGAATGCAATACTTCTGTTTGTATATTTGGTGCTGCATTTGAACCAATATGGATTGTTTTGTGCATGAATTGAACTTGATGGATGATATAAACATGAGACCAAGGATGTTTGCTCTTGTTTGATGTTAATTTGATGTTGGATGGTGGATACCTTGCTGTTTTAACTTTTTTCTTGCTTTTGGACCCTAGGCTTGGCCTAGTGGTCTAGTTACTAATGTTTGCTTGGTTTTTCAGGATCAAAAGCGTAATGTACATGGAGAATGATACAAGTTGATTTTAATTGATGTTGTGGATGTTTGTACACTAACATAACATTGTTTTGTAGGTGTTGGAGCTTGGGCTTAAGCCTTGAGCTTGCTTTGTGTTGTATTGTTTAAACTGTTTGTTTGCTGTATAGTTTGTCTGATTGAGTACTGACTGAGTTTGATTGTTTCCAGGTACTTTAGTTGCTCAGTTCCTTGTGAACTATTGCTTTGCTTTGCTTTGCATAAGCAACTTGCATTTGAGGTATAACCTTCTTACTTCATGTAGTCTGGAGACCCGGCTGTTACCGGGCCGGGCAAATTGACTGAAGTCCTCCTTAAGAGGCAATGCTTGTGTATGTTTATTTTTAAGCCAAGCAGGAAAAGCCCTTCAAGTAAGGCAATTGGTGGAAGGTAGGGACAAGCAACCTGTCCCCCACTATTCTGTGAGTCTTCTCCTTGCTCCCATTACATGGTTGTAGCATTGAGATCAAAACCCCAAGATCTGTTGTGTCAGAGTCATCGAGTATAGAAGGGTTCCCCTATTCTGGACCCATGCTCATTTGTCAGCTCTCCCTGGTTAGGGATAAGAGCTGTGAGGTCTCATCCTCACTTCATCCTTTCATCTGCTTCACCTTAGCCTCGTAATGGCAAGGTTAAGAGCAAAACCAGCCTGTACAGACGACTTGCTTAGGCAGTCAAACCTGATTGATTGAGCCCCCTTGTTTGGCTATAGTGCGTGTTATGTGGACATTTGATTGACATGCTTGTGTTGTTTGAGATGCCTGTTCTCATTTGATATAATTGTATGCTTGTGTGCTAGCTTCTTTCCTGGTTAGGTTAGTTTGCTTATGCAAGTAGGATAGAAAACCGAACTTAGGGTAAACGATGCATGACAACATTAGGCTCGAGTCTCAGCTCCCTAGTTGTGTATTTTTCCCCGGTTTCTGGTTAGCAATTCAGTCCCTTTCAGGGGAACTACATCGCCCTGATCCTTGTTCCAGACGAGGTATGTAGGCAGGTGGTCGTGCGAGACCACTCCGGGCAACCTTTTTCTTTTTTGCGTGTGTTTACTTGTTATCTGATTGTATGTTTGGGGTTCGGATGCCGACGTAAGCCCAGTGATTGGCTGTCGGGCTCCACGTTTGCCCTTTTGAGTGTGTTTTGGTTCGGATGCCGACGTAATTCCATCCAGTGGTTGTCGGGCTCCATGTTTGCCACCCTTGCTTGTTTGTATGTTTTGTGTTGTTTGGCGTGCGTAAGCCGAACTACAGAGGCTCTGATTCTTGTTCCAGACAAGATATGTAGGCATAAGGTGCGATACCTTATCGAGCCCGTTTCTCCTAACCCCACCTGCGTTCCCTATGTGTGTGTGTGATGTTTAGCAACCTTTTCTTTATTCTAGGACGTGGATCCCGTCGAGTACGACGGACGTGAGGGGTGCTAATACCTTCCCCTCGCGTAACCGACTCCCGAACCTTTTCTCTCTGGTCGCGAGACCATGTCTTTCCAGGTTTCTCTGAGCGTTTCCTTTCCCTATCTTGGGATAAATAACGTTTAGTGGCGGCTCTGTGTGTGTTTTATTTTCGAGTCTCGCCGGTTGTTTTTCGCAGGATGCGACAGCTGGCGACTCTGCTGGGGACTAATACGATGTAGACCTATGCTGGTCCATCGTCCCTAAGCGAGTCTCTCCTAGCGTTCTAGATTTGGTTTGGGTTGCTTGTTGTGTTTATTTATTGCATTTATTATTCTAACCAGTGTGTATATATTTGCATTAATGTCTGCATGCATCATACTATCATGTTGTTGCCGTCCTCATGCAGGTGGTTCCTCTGTTTGGGGGTGGGTGTTCTGAGTGGGGCTAAAACCCAGGCCCGAGTGTACACTTAGGATTAGTGTGGTCTCATGTCGCTCATGTGTCGGTTGGGCATATTGTTGCGGCGTGACATACCACAAGTCGGACGAGGTTCATCTGAGAAGTGCTCTTCTAGTGGGGTTCTCCACTTTGGTTGGGTTATCTCTTTTGGGCTGTTGACTCTGATGACCGATCATTTCCCGGATCTTTGGTTTAGACGATCTTAAGGGAGCTACAATGGCACACCCGCAAGGGCAAACCCATTGAGTATCTCCGCCCGATTGTCGAGACTATTATCCGCCTTAGGATGACCTGTTTAGAATTAACCTGTGAGGGGAGGTTGATTTGTTCAGAGGCATAATCAGATGGTGACCTTTTGAGCTGTGATTCAGAGACATATTTATGAGTCGGATTTATGGTTATTTGTTGCCGTGACGCCGGAGTGCTGTCTGTGATTTATCAGTGGGGATCCGTTTATTTCGGATTCCCCGGGCCGAGATATTTATCAGTGGGGACCCGTTTATTTCGGATTCCCTGGGCCGATTCAGATGGTGATGGTGTGTCTGATCAGAGACCAGTGGTGATGATGATGTATCTGTCTTCCGTTTATTTCGGAACCCGTGGGTCAGAATTGTGATTGTGTATTCCTCAGATGGTTATGATCAGTTCAGAGCCCAGATTCAGTGCAGATGACCAGATGGCTTGGAGGATGGCAACGCATTGCATTCATTCATCAGCATCATTGCATCTTGCATTAATTACATCTAACACATGTTTACCCATATGCAGGGACCCTTTGGATCGAGATCTTGGCTGAGAGACTTTCTATTCAGAGATGAGAAGACCCGGCTTGAAGGATGATGTTGCTTACAGTTTCTTTGACCCGGATATCAGTGTGCTAAAGGATATGATAGCGTTGATCACTCCTGACCATGTGGGGTTGTTTCGTGAGGTGTATGGGGGTATTCTGAAGACAGTTTTCAGGCTCATGGATAGAGACAGGAGTGCCATCCATACTCTACTTCAGTTTTACGATCCTGAGCTGAGGTGTTTCGTCTTCCCAGATTACGTGCTAGGGCCGATGTTGGAAGATTATGCTGATATTTTGAATATCCAGATCAGGGATCAGGTTCCTTTCCGTGTTACTAAGGAAGAACCTGATATTGGTGGGATTTCTCGTGCCTTCTATCTGAGTCCAGAGGTTGTGAAGGGTAATCTGAAGGAGAAGGGTAAGTTGCCTGGTTTTCATCTGAGTTTCCTAGAGGCTAAGGCTAAAGAGCAGTCAGAATTGGGGAATTGGGAAGCTGTCTGTGCTCTGGTTGCGGCGAGCATTTATGGGATCATTCTGTTTCCGAACCAGAAGAACTTTGTGGATATCAATGCCATCCGCTTGTTTATTCGAAGGAATCCTATCCCTACATTGATTGGAGATGTCTATTATTCGGTTCATAACCGGAATGAGAAGAGGCGTGGGGGTCTGATTCGATGCTGTGCGCAGTTATTGGTCAAGTGGTTTATGGGTTACTTGCCATCCAAGGGTGCTTTTGTTCTTCTGGGCCAGAATGTTACTTGGGCGACCAAACTGATGGGCTTGAGAGCTAAGGACATAGATTGGACTCACAGTAGTGGAGTTGGACAGGACTTTATCTGCAGTTGCAGGGGTTTTCCTAATGTGCCGCTTATAGGGGTTCAGGGTTGCATCAATTACAACCCGACACTTCTTAAGAGGCAGATGGGATTCGCTATGGAGCTTCCACCATACAAGAGTGATGTTCAGGAATCTGTGTACTTCCCAGTTGAGGGTAATCAGGCCAGGGTGAAGCAGATAGCTGAGGCATGGCGCAGCATTCAGAGAAAAGGCAAGGCTTCTTGGGGTAAAGCTAACAACAGATCTTTTCCTCCGTTCGATGATTGGCTCAGAAAGAGAGTGGAGCTTACTTGTCTACCGTTTCCTATGGTCGATCCGTGGTATCCGTTGGTTGAGGAGACTCCTTCTACTGTCAGTATGGATGAGTTCTTAGAGATGAAGCGGGAACGAGATCAGCTGCTTGCAGAGAAGACGGAATTGGAGATGAATGTTGCTCGGGTTCAGAGAGCCAATCAGGAGCTCAAAGCAAAGATGGAAGATCAAGACAAGCGGCATGCCCTGAATGCAAAGCGCTTCGAGATGGATACCGCCTACTATGGGAAGGTTAGTCAGGCTTTGGCATCTTCAGCAAAGGAGCATGATATCACTAAGGAGAAGCTGTTCAGAGCATCAAAGGTGATAGAAGATGAGAAGAGGAGGCAGATCCTTGTCAGAGAACAGAGGGATGAGAGAGCCAGAGTACTTGCTGCAGAGTGGGAAGCAGAGAAAGCAAAGATCAGGGCTGAGAGAGATCATTACCTAGCTGAGAGAGACCACTACTTCAGACAGATGAAGATTCATCAGAAGGAAGTTGGAAGACTACAGCAGGAGAACATAGAGCTCAGGTTCGCCGCAGAGTTCGCAAGGATGGAAGGCGAGATAGGGCCATCTGCGGGACCCTCATCCAGTTAGATCTTTCTTTTGTTGTGAATTACCGTCAGGCTTGTTGACGGAATTCACTTGTCTGTATTTCTTTCCTATTCTGGAGGATTGTATCTGACCTTATCGGGTTGATGTATGACTATTGCACTGATTGTGCACTTTTGCTATGTGATGGTGATTTTTCATTCAATGATTGGTTTTCAAGCTTTATTTGCTTTGCTGTATGCACTCTCACGAGCACACACATGGTTGGGGGTATCATGCTAAATCACATATCTCCGATCTGCACAACAAAATCAAACACTGCTAATCAGAATGTTAATGCCGGATTATTATTTGTCTCGATGATGCCAGGGTCGAGAGACAGAGTGTCCTTCATATGGATAGGCACTGCATACATGCATAATCATGATAACTTGTGTTTTATTTTGCAGGTGACTATTACTAACGTGTTTGTTTGTAACCAGGAATCATTGCTCGCGCTCGAAGAGTAGTACCCCGGCACTCAACTCGCCCTCACAGATATTACACAAGAAGAAACACTCCCAGACTCATGGAGCTTCCCAGTGCTGATATGCTGGAATTGAAGGAGAAAATGACCGAACTGATCAACATAATGCAAGGTTTTGCAATTGGTCAGAAAGCGCTGGCGGATAAAGTTGAGAAACTCGAGCGGGTTTCTGCTCAGAACAGTGGGGTCAACCTGGATGGAGTCTCCAACCAGGGGCAGGGATCTCGTGATGGTGGAAAGAGGACAACAGTTGGTCTGGTGAATAATGCTGGTGCTGCTGGTCAACCTGGGCCTAGTCAGAATATGAAAGACAACTTTGTGCCTCCGTTTTATGGGTTTGACGAAGATCAGGAGGAAGATAGAGAGGCTGACCAGTTCTCTATGCGAAATGAGCCTTTTGTGCCTTACGACATTCCTCCTCAGAATAAGGAAATCCAGCTGCTGGCTGAGAAAATCAAAGTGCTGGAGAGCTATGCCACGCCTGGGGTGGTAAATATGTCCAACATGGGGCTGGTGGAGGGGATTGTAATCCCTCAGAAATTCAAGGCGCCCGCATTCGACAAATACAATGGCAGTTCTTGCCCGGAAACTCATCTCCAGGCATTTGTCCGCAAAATCTCAGCATACACCGCGGATCAAAAACTGTGGATGTACTTTTTCCAGGACAGCCTGTCTGGAGGCTCCTTGGAATGGTACACCAAGTTGAGATCGTCCGATATCAAAAGCTGGCAAGATTTGGGAGATGCTTTCTTTAAGCAGTACCAGTTTAATGCAGATATGGCTCCGAGTCGTACCCAGCTGCAGGGTATGTCTCAGAAACATAATGAGGGCTTTAAAGAGTATGCGCAAAGGTGGAGAGAGTTGGCTGCCAGAGTTCAACCTCCGTTGGTAGATCGGGAGATGTCTGATTTGTTTATGGGGACCCTGCAGGGGCCATTTGCTGAGAGGATGGTAGGTTGTCCTGTCACCAACTTCTCCGACATTGTGGTGGCGGGGGAAAGGATAGAGAGTTGGTTAAAGCTGGGCAAAATTCAGGGTGCGTCTTCTTCTTCTTCTGGTACGAAGAAACCATTCGGCAATAATGGTGGGCAGAGAAAGAAGGAAGGAGACACCAGCGCAGTGTACACGCAGCGCGGACCCGGTAGGGAACGTTACTTCCAGCATACCGCTGCGGTAACAATTCCTGCTGAGTCTCATTCAGCACAACCGCAACAGCAACAGCAACAGAGACAACAACCCTTTCAACAGAGACCACAAAGGGCTGGTTATCAAGTCCGGGGCAGAGCGCAGGACAGACAATTCGATAGGCCTCCGGTGACCTATGCCTTTTTGTTCAAAAAGTTGATGGATTTGGGCCTTGTGCAAACTAGAACTCTGGCACCTTTGAGACCTGATCAGAGGCCAGCCAGTTATGATGAGACTGCGAAATGTGAATTCCACTCAGGTGCGCCTGGGCATAATATTGAGAACTGTAAAGCTTTTAAGCACACAGTTCAGGATTTAGTGGATTCCAAGGCTATTAATTTTGCTCCATCCCCCAATGTCAATGCAAATCCCATGCCGGCGCATGGTCAGGTGATGAGGGGTGCAATTGCTGAAGATTTAGATCACGCCTATACGGTGGGGGGAGAGACTAACAGTGACTGGGAGATTGATCAATGGACAAGATCGTGCGTACCAGGAAGCTGGAAGGCTTAAAAAGATCAGCACTGTCATTCATCCTGAAGAGTAATAATTTCTTGCTTTCAGTTTTATTTGCATGAAAGCCTTGCGTGTTGCCCGACACGTAATGGTCCATTGTAAGGGCCACCTCATGTTTAAATTTGCATTTCTGCATCATTAATAAATGGATGTTTTTCAGTCAAAAAACGGTGTTCCCTGTTTTTCATTTATTTTTGCAGTTTAAAAACAAATAAAAATGGCAATGTTTATTTTCATTTTTCCTTTTTGATTTGTCTCGTCCCAACTTCAAAAATAATTCTCCGGATCTCGTTGATAACAATTTGGTTACCCCTCATATGACTTCGACAATCCAATCTATCTTGCTGAAGAAGAAGACGAAGAAGATTGTGACCTGCTGGAATTAGCCAGGTGGTTGAAACAAGAGGAGAAGGTGATTCAGCCGCTCGAGGGCGATGCGAGATTGTTACTCCAAGCACTACTGAGGTCAGGAAAGAATGAAAATTGGAGCCGCTTCAGAGGCAAGTCGAGAGCAGAATGGTAGCCTTGTTGAAAGAGCATGTGGATGCCTTCACCTGGTCATGTCAGGATATGCCAGGGTTGAACACCGATATCGTTGTGCACAAGCTACCATGGAGAGAAGACTGTCCTCTAAAGAAGCAGAACGCCAGTGCCTGTATCAGAAAGCTATGGTGACTTTGTTTCATGAGATGATTCATCGTGGAATCGAATGCTATGCTATGACATGATAGCAAAGTCCCAGACAGAAGAGGGGCATCTGGTGGCTCTGGCCAAGTTGGTTAACTGGTTGAGACAATTCAAACTGAGGTTGAATTCAGACGAGTGCACTATCAGAGTGCAGGCCGGTAAGCTGTTGGGGGTTCATTGTAAGGGAGGAATCGAGGTTCATCCTGCTTTTTAAAAAAAAAAAAAAAAAAAAAAAAACAATAAGAGAAAATGCCTGAACCGAGAAAGAAAAAAAGAGGTTCGTGGTTTCTTAGAAAGATTGAACTACCTGTCATGGTTCACATCTCATCTAACAGCCACGTGCGAACCTATATTCAAGATGTTGAAAAAAAAATCAAACGGTCAGGCGAAATAATGATTGCCAAGGGGCATTGGAAAAATAAAAGGATAAGTTGCAGGAACCTCTGATTCTGATACCTTCCGTGGAAAGAGACTGTTAATCTGTACTTGACAGCCTTCGAGGGGTCTATGAGGTGTATTGGGTCAGCATGACGCGTCTTGTCGAAAAGAGCATGCAATTTACCTTAGCAAAAGTTTACCGACTGTGAAACAATACATTCACTGTTCGAGAAACTTGATGTACTTTGGCATAGGCTGCTCGCCAACTGAGACAGTATATGCTGATTCATACCACTTTGTGGATTTCCGAGACGGATCCGATCAAGTATAGGTTTGAGAATCCAGCATTGACCGGACGGGTTGAGAGAATGCAAAAGAATCTTGACTGATTTGTGATACTCTCAGAAAGCAATCAAGGGGTGTATCGTCTGATTACATTGCTCCGCAACCCATTGAGGGTTATCAACTGATGAAGTTTGAAGTTCCCTGATGAGGACATCTCGAGGTGCTCTAATCGAAAGATTGAGAGTAACCGATCCCGGAGGAGGGGCCTGACCCTGAATCCGAACGGATTCTGATGTCTGATGGGGAGGTTAAGGTGAATAAGCTTTTGTTGCCTGGATAACATTTGAATACACCAACGACGGTGTGGCTGAGTACGAAGTTTGCATCCTGGGTATCGAACGTCGGTGCGTACATCTACTGGGGCAACTCCTTTCTCATTGGTATATGGAATGGAGGCGGTATTACCTGTTGAGGTTCAGATTCCCTCTTTGAGAGTCCTGATGGACGTGAAATTGCAAGAGGCGGAATGGGTAAGGACCCGGTACGAAGAGTTGAGCCTGATAGAGGAAAAGAGGCTAGCAGCCATCTGTCATGGGCAATTATACCAGCAAAGGATGAAGCGTGCTTTTTGACAAGAAGGTACGACCTCGGGTATATCACGTGGGTGATATGGTGCTGAAAAGGATCCTTCCTCCTCAAAACGATCGAAGGGGCAAATGGACGCCGAATTACGAAGGTCCATTCGTGGTCAAGAAGGTTTTCTCTGGAGGAGCCTTGTTGTTAACGACCATGGATGGTGAAGATTTTCCATCCCCTGTGAATGCGGACGCAGTTAAAAAATACTTCGTATAAAAAGAGACCCGCTGGACGAAAAGAATAAAATAGTCCAGGCAAAAATGGGCATCCCGGCGAACCGAAAAACAGAAAGAAAGGTTCGGGCAAAAATTAGGGATAAAAATGAAAATGTACACCCGGCAAGTCGAAAACCTGAGAAGGCGACTTGGGCAAAAATGGGTATCCCGGTGGACTGAAAACCCGAAAGGGCGGTCCAGGCAAAAGAGGGATTGAAACGAACAACTACGTCCAGCATGATCGTTTACGCTTTGGTTAAAGCATCTTGGATAATACCCGGTAGGGATCAGTCAGAATTGTCTTGTTCAGAAGGCAGAAAGCATGGAGAGTCTGAGGACATATGGGGTGTAACCGAGTTGGAACTCGATGAGATCACGAGTTTCACATTGCCATTAGGATAGATTTTTCCTTTTGTGCGCAATTACCTCTTTTCAGGAATTGCTTCCTTTTGTATTGCTCATTTGAGCCACGCTTTTCCAATCAATAAAATGCATATTCAGTCAAATAATTTTGTTTTTGTTTTCATCACCGCTTTGATTGCAAAAACATCCAGATATTTTTGATAAAGAATCTTGCATTTTAAAACATATAGGTTTCCTTCCAATGCATGCTTATAAGATTGAAGGCTTGAAATCTTATTTGGAAGGTTGAGTGACTCAAGTGTTGAAATCTTGACACGCCTGGGGCACGGTTTTATCTGACGATCTGTTTTGCAGGAACTGTTAGATATTTTCATTCACTTGCAGGTTGTGATGTGGAAGCATTGTAATAAATCCCCAGAGAGTTCGCTCAGGAACGAATGAATGAAAGAATGGCGGAGACGTTGAGGCGTACGACGATCTTTGATGATAATCAAGAAGACTCTTCAAAGTCGGAAGACTTGAAAGTTTGTAATTCCCCGCAGAGTTCGATCAGGGACGAGTGCACAAAGGAGGGCGACGAAGAGGCGACGAGAGACGTCCGACGACCCTTGAAATTAACCAAGAAGACTCTTCAAAGTCGGAAAATTGAAAAGAATGTATAACTCCCAGGAATACGCTTTCTCGTCGAGCGCGGCGCGACCTTGGGATACAAGATGATGGAGCAGAAAAGGTCCAGACGAGTCTGGAAATTCCCCAAAAGTGGAAAGCTGATGCGAGGCTGGAAGGTAGATACCGTGGTTCGACGAGTCGACGGGTGTTCTGTACCAACTTTTCTCATTTCCCGGCTAGGTCCCCAAGCAGAGTCATAGGACTAGCTTCCCAGCGGATTCCAATGTCTGTGGACTTCTCCAGCCGAGTCAGGATGGTTATTCCTGGCGGGTTTACGACGATGTTTCCTCAGCAGCCAGGCCAGAAGGTTGTTATCCCCGAGTGGAGCGGGTTTCAAAGAAATATATCTCCAGCAGTTCCCCGAGTGGAGCGGGTTTCAATGAAATATATCTCCAGCAGTTCCCCGAGTGGAGCGGGTCTTTTTCAAAGAAATATATCTCCAGCAGTTCCCCGAGTGGAGCGGGTTTCAAAGAAATATATCTCCAGCAGTTCCCCGAGTGGAGCGGGTTTTTTCAATGACATATCTCTCCAACAGTGTTCATTCTACCAGTGGATTGAACGAGTTTCCGTAGCAGACGAATATCTGCATCCCCAGCCGAGGGTATCCTACATGTGGATTGATTGGGTCCTCCCCAGCGGAGTAGTTGTCGTTCCCCTAGCAGGGTCTGGATGGTATTCCCCCAGCAGGTTGAAGATTGCTCATTTCCCCAGCGGGAGTATCTGTGAGGGTTCCCAAAGCAGAGTTGGGATCTATATCCCCAGCAAGTCAAAGACTGTGGTATTCCCACAGAGTGCAGTGAAGGATCTGTATCCCCAGCATGTCCTCGAGAGGGTGGGGTGCAAAGGAGGTATTCCCCAGCATGTCCTCGAGAGGGTTGGGTGCAAAGGATCTGTATCCCCAGCAAGGGTTGTCTATTTCCTAGCAGCAGTGCTATCCCCGGCAGGGTGGAAATCCGAGTGGTGGCGAGTTCCTCAGCAGAGTGTCTCGTACTCCCCCAGAAGGGTCCCTTGAGGGGGATATTTTTATGCATTCATCATGTAGAATAAGCATTGCATATTGCATAGAAAAATAAATAATCGCGTAGCATTTCCATAATTATGGAGCATTACGCAGAAGAAATCAAGCATGCATCATTGCAAACGTCAGCTAGTCTCAAGCCGTGGTTACTGTTTGAGAGGTATTTTGCCAGAAAATGAAAGTGTTACTCCGAGTAGTATAGCCTCATGATTGGATCACAGGTATTGTCCCAGTGGTACGACACTGGAGAAGACTCCTTCCGTCGGACGGAGATGGAAAAGGGATGTATTCAACGCAACCCAAACTGTGGTTACCGCTTGAAGATTTGGGGTTCACCAAAGGTGAAGATGTTACTCTGAGGAGATTAGCATCACAACGTCAGATCAGCAATGTTCCCCAGTAGTGCGATATTGGAGGAAATGTTTCCGTCGGGCAGAGATGGAAATAAAATCAGAGGACGTTACGCGATCAGCGCGATTCAAGCCGTGGTTACCGCTTGGGATTGGTTTGCCGGATAGTGAAGACGATACTCCGAGGAGTTCAGCATTGTGAGCAGCAGTATTTCCCAGTCATCAGTAAGTGTCTGGTCGAGCTTTCTTTGGTGTCAGTAAACATCATCATTCGATGTCCAGTAAACGTCGAGTTATTTCCCAGTCATTGTTTAATGTCTGGTCGATCCTTGTTTGATGTCCTGTCAACATCCTTGTTTGATGTCCTGTCAACATCCTTGTTTGATGTCCTGTCAACATCATCGTTTGATGTCCTGTCAACATCATTGTTCGATGTCCTGTCAACATCATTGTTCGATGTCCTGTCAACATCATTGTTCGATGTCCTGTCAACATCATTGTTCGATGTCCTGTAAACATCATTGTTCGATGTCCTGTCAACATCATTGTTCGATGTCCAGTAAATGTCGAGTTTTCTCCCAGTCATCAGTCAGTGTCTGGTTGAAAATGTTACTCTGAGGAGTGTGGTACCATGACGTCAGATCAGCAGTGTTCCCCAGTAGTGCGATATTGGAGGAAATGTTTCCGTCGGACAGAGATGGAAATGATATCAGAAGACGTTACGCGATCAGCGCGGTTTCGGGGTTCAAATGGAGATTGGAGTTGAAGATTGTATCCGGGATGAGGTCCTTAGGAGCGTCTTCTGTTCATGTGTCACCTTAGGCTTTGGCGGATGCCAATGGGGGTCGTTATAGGTGTCTTCTGAGGAAGAGATACACATGCTACCTTCTTTATGAAGGTTTACCCTCTGACATGTCGCCCTCAGAGTGGTTTGGTGTTATTTCCGACGTTGCCAGCGGAATTATCACGAGAGATTGGAGAAAAGGAGATGCTGAGGCATTTTCTGGGGTTCAAATGGAGAAAAGGAAATGTGGATACATTTTCTGGAGACGGGGTTCAAATGGAGAAAAGGAGATGTTGCGACATTTTCTGGAGAACGGGGTTCATATTGGCGATCGCGAGTTATCGTCAGGCGACTGGGGTTCAAATTGGAGATCGGGGTTCATTATGTTGGCAAAAAGAGATGCTGAGGCATTTTCCGGGGTTCAAATGCAGAGATCTGAGGATCGTTTACGCAAAAGAAAATTTCGGGGTTCAAGAAAAGAATAGAGAAAAGAAGAGATGATAATCCCGCGTGGATGTGTGGTGATCAGACCATGGTTATCCTTGCGTTACCATTTATTTTGGCATCCAGGTCGTCGGTTTCGAGTTTGTTTCTTCGCCGATGCTGACAGGTGTTGTTAATTATTATCCCATCAGGGTGCAAATTGTTCGTCTGTTCTTGGTATTCAATCACTCTTCATCCTGATCATCCGAAAGCCGAGGCTATTTCGTATCGACAGGTTCACAGTGGATTGAATAGGGGCAGCTGTAACACCTCAAAATTTGCCCTCCTCTCTTGGGACTAGCATTAACATATTTGCATTTCATTTTAGGACATTAGGCATTTCATATTGCATAACATGTGGTTACATAGTGCAAGCTATCTTCCCAAGTCTTGATCAGAAGATGAGGAAGTCAGAAAATGCAAGCCTAGGGTTGTACTGATTGATCGTGGGCCATCTGAGGATTGGGCTGTGAATTAGGGTTTTGTGACTCCCAAGGGTATTGGTCTTCATGTTGATTGAATCGATACATCATCATCATCATGGTTGGATGTCATCAGAAGATTGGAGAAGATTCCTTGAGGTTAGGGTTTTGACCACTGGTCAACCCTAATCAGTTGTATTGGGCCAATCAGGGTTTAATCAGGAGATGGTGTTTGAGATGGAGATGAGGTTCATTATATGGTTAAATGGTGATTATTGAGGCTAGGGTGTCACCCTTGAGCCATTTCAGTTGAGAATTGGGGTTCAATTTGATCTGTGCATTGCCAAGTTCATCTATCAGATGAAAAGTCAACTGTGGTCAACTGTACATGATCTGGTGGATTGGGAGGTGGAAACAAGTTAGACACACCTCATCCATGTTGGAACAAGTGTTGAATGACATTGCAAAGCTTAAAAATGAAGAAAATCAAGTCAGGACAAAAACTGCCAAAAATAGCAACTGACTTGTAATAGAAGTTTCCAAAAGTGGAAAGTTTTTGACCTCAAAAACAGAAGTCCAAGGAAGCTTCAAATGAAAAATTGTTCAACATGACAGATGTAGATCTTGTTCTCACCTTTCCAAAAAGTCCAAGAACTTGAAAATCCAATGTACGGTTTGCAAAATATGGCTCAGTGAATTTCAGAAAAGACCCGTAATCAGGAGGTCATAACTACCACATACTTTGTCCAAATTGCAAGTTCTTTATATGCACAAACTCCATTTGACATGTACTTTGAGGGTGCATCATTGGATTTGTTCAAAAATGGCCAAGGCAAAAAGTCACTTTTCAACTGGACAGCTGAATTGGACCAGGGGCAAAATTGTCCAACTCTCAAAATAATTGGAATTTTTGAATGGGACTTTTTCCAACACCTCAGGAATGGCATTTAGAATGTGTTTGAATTTTCATTTCATGCATAAGGCTTTTAATTTGGATTTTGTCTTGAAAAATGGAAATGACAAAAATGGACCAAATGCATACACATGGTGAATTTGAGAATGGAGCAACCAATGGACATGAAACAAGTTTCTACAGTTCACATATGATATTTAGAAGGTGTATGTGCTGTCAAAACAGGTGGCACTAGCTGTCATGGTGAAATTACAATTTTGCCCCCACTTTGAAAATAACCATTTACACTAACTATGCATTTGGCTAATTAAGTGGATTAAGGGATAATTAAGCATTCATATATATTCATAATCCCTTCCTAATCATAACAGAATTTCACAATTACCAAAGTTGGATCTCAAAACCTCTCATTCTCTCAAAATTCCATCAAGAACACAAAATCTTCAAATCCAAGTTTCTTCATCAAATCTCAACCAATCTTCACGATTCCTTTTGCATCGATCTCCATTCATCAATATCTCAAGCTGTTTGTGGTATTTGGAGGGAGAAAAGCTTCAAATCGTGGCTGTCAAAGAAGCATCATCCATGGTGAATTGATGAGTTTGAGCAGTAGAAGCATTCACCATCGAATCTAAGCTGCGCATCATACTTCCTCAAGGTCATGCTGTATCTGTTTCACCGAATTAAGAGCCAAGAACACCAACACGATTGCTGCCATTTCCAGGTTTGAGGTTTTTTTGAATCTCATAATTTGCTGCAAGTTCATGTGCGTTTGGTAGTGCATGCTGTGTAGGTCACGAATATGCTTGTGGTTTATGAAATAGTGAACTGAGTAGGGAGAAATCTTGAATTGAAATTATGAACACAAACCCTAGATCGATCGATTCTTGAGTTTTAGGAATTGTTAGGTTGTTTGGAATGTATATTTGAGATCTACATGTTCATACGAGTTCAACGACTATAGCCATGTCCATTTTCGTGCCAGTTTGTTGTTCTTCATTTTTTTCGTTTTTCTGGAAAACTGCTTGGTGAAGACGATGAAAAGGAGTGTTTGATCCAAATTGCCATTTGAAAATTCAAACTGGAGGTTTCCCTCCCGCGCCTGTTTTATTTACAGTACTGCCACTGTGCAGTTTTAATTAATTCATTTAATTTCTAAAAAATATTTAACACTTTAAAAAATTCATAAAAAATAGCAAAAAAATCCTAAAAATATGGAGATTTTTTCCTTGACTTTGTTGACTTGTGTAGGATTTTTTTGACCTATTGGTCAAAGTTGTGCTTGGCAAATATTTTATTTGGCATAGGCTTTTCTAATGTATGTCATATTTTGATACATTTTGGCAATTTGATCATGAAATACTCATATCATAAAATAAATGGCTGAAAATTTTTGTGGTGGTTCTTGACTCATTGAGGATTATTTATATGTAAATTTCATGAATTTTTGATACCTGGTCAGAGAGCAGCAAATTCTGGAACTTAGGTGTGACAATTTGTGTCACACCTCTTGATGTCAACTTGTTGAATTTAATTGGATAACCTATGCATGTTAGAATTGAATGAAATTTGGCATGGTGAATTGTTGATATGTTAGGATGTTGTATGAATTTTTGTAGAATTTTTCACTGCCTTTTCTAATTGATCATGATTTTTCATTTCTGGTGATTGAAATTGCAAGCTCATGTGATACATGTTGGTAGATTGATTGGGAAATCCTCATATTGTATTGTATGGCCATGAAATTTGATATGCATGAACTAGACACATGTTAGGACCTCCCTGTTTTGGTCTCATCCATTTCTTTTTAGTTTCCAATGAGATATGAATTTTTGAAGTGGATGTATGCATTGATGGTGTGAATTGGAGCATGAAATTGTGTCTGTTTTTGTTGATTTTCATTGACATGGTTCCATTTGCCCAATTGAGCTCAAATTTGACATGGTAGACCTTGATTGACCCCTGTTTAGGTGTATTTAATTTGAGATTTTTTTGATGTGTTTTGGCATGGCTTTGAATGCAATACTTCTGTTTGTATATTTGGTGCTGCATTTGAACCAATATGGATTGTTTTGTGCATGAATTGAACTTGATGGATGATATAAACATGAGACCAAGGATGTTTGCTCTTGTTTGATGTTAATTTGATGTTGGATGGTGGATACCTTGCTGTTTTAACTTTTTTCTTGCTTTTGGACCCTAGGCTTGGCCTAGTGGTCTAGTTACTAATGTTTGCTTGGTTTTTCAGGATCAAAAGCGTAATGTACATGGAGAATGATACAAGTTGATTTTAATTGATGTTGTGGATGTTTGTACACTAACATAACATTGTTTTGTAGGTGTTGGAGCTTGGGCTTAAGCCTTGAGCTTGCTTTGTGTTGTATTGTTTAAACTGTTTGTTTGCTGTATAGTTTGTCTGATTGAGTACTGACTGAGTTTGATTGTTTCCAGGTACTTTAGTTGCTCAGTTCCTTGTGAACTATTGCTTTGCTTTGCTTTGCATAAGCAACTTGCATTTGAGGTATAACCTTCTTACTTCATGTAGTCTGGAGACCCGGCTGTTACCGGGCCGGGCAAATTGACTGAAGTCCTCCTTAAGAGGCAATGCTTGTGTATGTTTATTTTTAAGCCAAGCAGGAAAAGCCCTTCAAGTAAGGCAATTGGTGGAAGGTAGGGACAAGCAACCTGTCCCCCACTATTCTGTGAGTCTTCTCCTTGCTCCCATTACATGGTTGTAGCATTGAGATCAAAACCCCAAGATCTGTTGTGTCAGAGTCATCGAGTATAGAAGGGTTCCCCTATTCTGGACCCATGCTCATTTGTCAGCTCTCCCTGGTTAGGGATAAGAGTTGTGAGGTCTCATCCTCACTTCATCCTTTCATCTGCTTCACCTTAGCCTCGTAATGGCAAGGTTAAGAGCAAAACCAGCCTGTACAGACGACTTGCTTAGGCAGTCAAACCTGATTGATTGAGCCCCCTTGTTTGGCTATAGTGCGTGTTATGTGGACATTTGATTGACATGCTTGTGTTGTTTGAGATGCCTGTTCTCATTTGATATAATTGTATGCTTGTGTGCTAGCTTCTTTCCTGGTTAGGTTAGTTTGCTTATGCAAGTAGGATAGAAAACCGAACTTAGGGTAAACGATGCATGACAACATTAGGCTCGAGTCTCAGCTCCCTAGTTGTGTATTTTTCCCCGGTTTCTGGTTAGCAATTCAGTCCCTTTCAGGGGAACTACATCGCCCTGATCCTTGTTCCAGACGAGGTATGTAGGCAGGTGGTCGTGCGAGACCACTCCGGGCAACCTTTTTCTTTTTTGCGTGTGTTTACTTGTTATCTGATTGTATGTTTGGGGTTCGGATGCCGACGTAAGCCCAGTGATTGGCTGTCGGGCTCCACGTTTGCCCTTTTGAGTGTGTTTTGGTTCGGATGCCGACGTAATTCCATCCAGTGGTTGTCGGGCTCCATGTTTGCCACCCTTGCTTGTTTGTATGTTTTGTGTTGTTTGGCGTGCGTAAGCCGAACTACAGAGGCTCTGATTCTTGTTCCAGACAAGATATGTAGGCATAAGGTGCGATACCTTATCGAGCCCGTTTCTCCTAACCCCACCTGCGTTCCCTATGTGTGTGTGTGATGTTTAGCAACCTTTTCTTTATTCTAGGACGTGGATCCCGTCGAGTACGACGGACGTGAGGGGTGCTAATACCTTCCCCTCGCGTAACCGACTCCCGAACCTTTTCTCTCTGGTCGCGAGACCATGTCTTTCCAGGTTTCTCTGAGCGTTTCCTTTCCCTATCTTGGGATAAATAACGTTTAGTGGCGGCTCTGTGTGTGTTTTATTTTTAGCTCGCCGGTTGATTTTTCGCAGGATGCGACAAGTATCTCTATGGATTTTGTTTCGGGCTTACCAAGAACATCGAGTAATTGTGAGGCGATTTGGGTCGTTGTGGACAGACTGACGAAGTGTGCTCATTTTATTCCGATGAGAATGGATTATTCGATGGAGAGACTTGCTAAGTTGTACGTCGAGAGAATTATGTGTTTGCATGGTATACCGTCGAGTATTGTTTCGGATAGAGATCTGAGGTTCACTTCAAGATTTTGGGAAGGTTTGCAAAGTGCTTTGGGTACGAAGTTGCGTTTGAGTTCAGCATATCATCCGCAAACTGATGGTCAAACGGAGAGGACTATTCAGTCACTTGAAGATCTTTTGAGGTCTTGTGTTTTGGAACAAGGAGGAAATTGGGATAGTTTCTTGCCTTTAATCGAGTTTACATATAATAACAGTTTCCATTCGAGTATTGGAATGGCACCGTTTGAGGCCCTTTATGGCAGAAGGTGTAGAACTCCTTTATGCTGGTACGAATCGGGAGAGAGTGTTGTGGTCAGACCCGAGTTGATTCAAGAGACTACAGATAAGATTAAGATGATTCAGGGGAAGATGAAGGCTTTTCAGAGTCGTCAAAAGAGTTATCATGATAAGAGGAGGAAGGCTCTCGAGTTTGAGAAAGACGAACATGTGTTTCTTCGAGTTACGCCAATAACGGGTGTTGGTAGAGCTTTGAAGTCGCGTAAGTTGACGCCGCGTTTCATTGGTCCTTATCAGATTTCCGAGAGGATAGGTGAAGTGGCATATCGGATTGCATTACCACCATCACTTTCTAATCTTCATGATATATTCCATGTGTCTCAATTGAGGAAGTACATTGCGGATCCATCGCATATTGTTCCATTAGATGATGTGCAAGTACGGGATAATTTGACGGTTGATACATCACCTGTGCGGATTGAAGATCGAGAAGTGAAGAAGCTTCGTGGTAAGGAGATTGCTTTGGTAAAAGTGATATGGGGCGGAGTCGCCAATGAAAATATTACGTGGGAACTCGAGGATAAGATGAGGGAATCATATCCGGAGTTGTTCGTTTGAGGTAAATTTTCGAGGACGAAAATCTTTTAAGTGGGGGAGAGTTGTAACAACCCATTTTTTTTAGTATTGAAGTATTATACTATTATTATTATAATTTTAATTTAATTATGTGGGGTGTTAATTAATTAACTTGGTTGCATAGTGAGTGGTTAATTATTTAAATTTAAATAGAGGTATTTAAATATTAGGTATTATTGGGCCTAGTGATTAAATTAGAGGATTTAAGCCCAATCTAGAATACTATTATAAATAGTAAGAGTGAAGGGAGTGAGAATTAGAATTCACTTGAGCACAGAAGGCAATAGAGAAAGAGGTGAGGAAAATCGAGAGAAGTCAAGGTTTCCATCAAATTGACAAGGTAAGGGGGGAAATCCTTATCATTGTGGGTTAGTATGATTGGGTCAATGGGTAGGAACATGTTTTAGGTTGAAATCCTTAATTGGCATGGTTTGGAATTATTAGGTCTTGATAAATACTCTTGAATTGTGATGATTAAATTATGCTAAAACTATGAATGAATATATATTTTGATGAGTCATAATTTTCTGAACGTGTAGCTTTTTACGGAATCGAAATCGGAGGTCCGGAAGTCCTCCAACGATGAAAAATGCGGGGAAATCTGCATTCTGTTTCGTGTTAGCGCAGGGACAGCATTCTGTTTTGCGTTAACCGGTTAACCCAGGGCGTTAACTGGTTAACACTGTTATAATATTGAGAAAATTGAATTCTGTCTTGCGTTAACCGGTTAACCCAGGGCGTTAACCGGTTAACATTGTTATAAATTGCCAATAAGCGCATTCTGTTTTGCGTTAACCGATTAACCCAGGGCGTTAACCGGTTAACACTGTTTGAAAAGTGAAAAATTGATATTTAAATGTTGTGTGCGTTTTGGAATGAAATCTATGTGTACATATTTGATGATTGGCCTATATTGGTGAATAATATATTGTATGAATGTGTATGTATACCATTATTGAATTGTGAATGATTTATGGTTATGGATGTGTATATGTAATCGTAATTGATGTGTTGTGATGAATGTGTATATGTACCAATTGTGAGTCATGGTGATATGTGGGATGTTAAGACGGTATATAGATGGTCTTAATTGCATATGTGTTGGTATGTGTGCATTCATTCATAACATGGTTGACTTCATTGTGGAAGTGGTTAGGCGGTGATCCTTCATTGGAAACAGACGTAGCAGACGTTAATCCTTAATTGGGATTAAGCGTAGTATTAAACAGTGATCCTTCATTGGAAACAGACGTAGAAGACGTTAATCCTTAATTGGGATTAGGCGTAGTATTAAGCGGTGGTCCTTCATTGGAAACAGACGTAGGGCTTTGGTCTTGTCCGGATCGGAAGCGTGGCTTGGATTCTAGATATTGAATCGGAAAGCGGTGAAACTTTGAGTTCACATTGAGGTACCACATGCATGGAGTCACATTGTCTTGCATTGAGTCGTCTATAGTTATGTGATCATTGAATGCATGTATTGATGTGGGTGTGATGCATGTTTGAAGCATGTGAGATGATTGTTTGTTAATATCAGTGATATAATAATACAAAGTGTGAAGAATTCTTGAATTGTTGTTTTAATTCATTGTGCCTTATTATGCTATTTCATAATGATTTGAATTCTCACCCTTTCTGTTTGAATGTTACCTTTACATGGGTATCGTGCAGATACTACAGAGTAGTATTGCTGGAGTAGGTGGACGGTAGCTCGCTCAAGAATAGCTGGAGAGTTTCCGTATTTAGTTTGCAATTAGGTACTGAGTCAATGCTCTGGTTATGTAACACTGGGTAGATTAGTGGTATTGAACTCATATCTTATTTTGATATGCTTTATGTCATTAATTGTTTTATTTTATTTGAAGTGATTATTGAGAGATGATCATGGTATGGGACATGGATCATATTATGAATTACATGAGTATTCTTTATTGCTTGGATATTCATGATGAAATGTGTTATTTTGAATGACCAGGTGTATTGTTGGTTTTTGAAAGTTTTAAGTTTCGAAAACGTCGATGTGACGCCCTTTTCTTTATATGCGTGCTTATTTACTCTGATTATATGCTAAATAATTTGGGGTAGAAAAAGGGGTGTTACAGAGGCAGTCAGACAAGTCGGCATAGTCTTCAGTATGCATCGAGGGTGTACCGTCATAGCTGAGTTCATGACCCATGCCAGAGTAGTTGGGTTGTGGTTGACTCATTAGTGGGTGACCGAGACGGTTGAAGGGAGACATGAGTGTGAATGATGCGTTGAGGAAATGTTGCAAAGGTTGTTGGGGTGTTTGGTATAAATAGGGTTGTTGAAGGTTTTGATTTTGTGAGGTTTGGGCTTCTTGGCTATGGTAGGAAGAGGGGCGGTTGGTGTTGAATGATCATTGGGTGTTATGGATAAGGCGGCTTTGGTAGGGTGATATGGTGGGTGCGAAGCGATGTTGGGTCTCAGGTTGATGGTCAATTTGTTGGTGGTGGTATGAGGTATGCTCTTGGTATTGGGGTTGAGTGTATGACATGTTTTGGATGTATGTTTTTGTGTTGGTTGAACGGAACGTTTGACGGACAAGGGGTTGTGTGTATCCGGTTTGACAATGTTGTTGGGGGTTTGATGTTAAGGTGTCAAGTGTGTAAGTTTGTTGGCGTGGGTCGTACAGGTACATATCCTCAATGATGAACTGAAAACCAACCGATCTGTACCAATCCATATAAGTACGACTTGGTTTTTCTTCATTTGGCATGACTGCGTCAGTTAAGACATGGTCATGGCGGTGCTTCCATTTGAAACACTCCGATCTTACGAAGCTTTTCCATGGATTAAAGTTCCATTGGTCGTTAACTTTGCGCAAATGCCATTGTCCTAGGCTTGCTGGGGGATCTGGGATGTTTTGGGGCATACCGAACTGCAACTTCACACGATCACTGTTGTGCATCTCCATAGTTATGAATCGTATTATCGGTGTGCATGCAGTCTATACGGTCGCGTTTTCAGCGTTGACCTCATGGTCATTATCCAAATTAAGGTATGAACGCCAAATGAACTGAAATGTGAAAGAAAATAGGATTATAATCTAGGTAGAAGAAGTTAACAAATTATAACGAAATAATGAGGTTATTATCCTTACGTCTGTTGGTCGAAGGTGATCCAACAGATTGCGATACTGAGTAATACAGTGTCTAGGACATCTATTATAACTCATACCACATGCAGACCATCTACACCAAAAAGGTAAAAATATTAGTTAGAGATAATAATCTTTAAAGAAGTAAGTAAATATATAGCAATTTAAACAACTTACTTTTGTGCATACAGGAATGTGAAAGGGTTGTTGTTGACAGGTGCTAGGGACGGTAGTCTTGACCAACCCCATGCTTGGAGAAAAATAGCACACCCAAAAAATGTAGATGTGTTTTTGTGTGAGTTTTTGCACAAGGAGCTATAGAGATAGGTTAGAAGGGCAGATCCCCAACTGTAACTTCCTATTCTATCTACATGTCTAAGTAAAGGTAAATACATAATATGCATGTTAGAACCACTACCTTCGGGAAATAAAAAAGAACCAATTAAAAGCATTATGTAACGCCTAGTTTTTATTATTCGAGTATCTTCGGTAGAATGTTCATCTAAGTATAAACTTTTATAGTATGACTTAAGGCGTGAAAGGAGTATACCTTGACCTCTTAAGTTATCATCTAACAAATCAGTCTCCAAGAGGTCCATGCAAATTGAATTTGCATAGTTGGTTTTACCATTAACAGCCTTACCTTCAATGGGCAGTCCCAAAAGCATGTAGACGTCTTCTAACGTCACAGTACACTCACCGGCTAGGAACCAAAATGTGCGTGTCTCTGAACTCCATCTTTTGCATAAAGCAAGATTGGATTTGTTATCTACCGACCAAGACAAAATCTTGCTTGTATGACCAAAACCGGCGATTTCAACATAAGGTTGAATCATCGAGTCCATATGGACATATTCGTGGACCCGAGTCCGGAACCTTGAAACATCCTATAAACGAAAGAACAAAAAACTTTACTAAGTTGGTATGTTATTAAAAGGGACTAAAACAAATAACAAAAGAAGAAAACGCTTACATAAGTTGCTATGTTTGCAACCGTTCCTCTATGTGATTTGCCCATTGTGAGGATAGACATTTTGTCGGGGATGAAAGTGGTTGGTGCAGATGAAACTACAAGAAGTTATTGCAGATGAAATTGTAGAAGAAGTAGTGAGTGATGGTGTGGAAGAAGTGTTGATGGTATGGATGTATTTATAGGCAAATGGCTTGGAGCATGAAAAGTTGTGTTTGCATGTGGTCTCTAATTGAATTGGCGCCCATGTGCATTTTGTACATGGTGTCTCCATTCAAATTGGCGCCTCCATAGGGACATGCATGACACACCTAGGTCTTATTGCTTGGTTTCGAGGTCTAAATGCATGCAAGACAAGGTGTCGCCAAATGGACTGACGCCCATGTGCAAGGAATGAATGGGGCGCCAATTCAATTGGAGTGTGTGTCTGCATGTCTGGCACGTGGATGTCCTCTCTCTTGCATGCTGAACATGTCACTTCTGAGTAGCTTGCATGGTTGACACATCATTTCGGACTAGCTTGCATGTGCGACATATCACTTCGAACTAGCTTACATATGAGACACATCACTCACCTATTTAAGTGTCTTACTATCAACGTCCAAGACTCAACCCACATTCATCTGCAACAAGACAATAGTTTTCATCTGCACAATGTCACCTTCACCAAAATATAGTTTCAATGTTCACTGCAACGGTGAAACATACGAGTCTGAGTTATACGGTTTTTGTTTTCGAAACACCGGTACCATTAGACTTACGATCAAGAGAAATGCAACCTTCTTGCATTTGAAAAAAATAATACAATCTTGTATAAGATCGGGTATTGTGTCAAAGATCACGTATCAAAATCCAATATTTTTTTAGAACAGTCAATGCAAGTTTTTCCCGCTTAAGGTACGGGACGATGAAGACGTTGAATACATGTTTGTTAGTCATGAACATTCAGGCTGCAACTGTATTGAGTTGTATATTACTCTTCAACCATGTATACCATCTCAGTAGTCTCAAATAACCAGTCAGGATGAATCTGGTGAATTTGATCCACAATGGTCAGATAACATCAACCCAGAAGCAGAAGCAGAAATGGACGTCGTTGATGAAGAAGAAGAGGAGACCGAGATACAGGTTGATCACATGCTGAACAACGATATTGAAGATGATAATCAACCACCGACAATACCTCATAGTCATGTCTACAATCCACCTCAACATATGACAAAGATGGATCTGCATGACGATGAAACATCCAACAGTGTTTTCTATAACCCGTATCCATGATTAGAAGGTGAATTAAAGGTGGGAGACATGTTTCGTACCAAAGAAGAATGTGTACGAGCTATCAAAAAATTCCACATGAACAACTCTGCTAATTTTATAGTGAAACACACTGATTCTGGAAGGCATGTCATCGAATGTCGTAACATCCTTTGTAAGTTTCGGTTGGTTGCGTCTTACAAAAAGAAAAACGACTCCTGGGAGATCTCTTTAATAGACCCACCTCACCGTTGCATTGCAACTAAAGTTGAACAAGATCACCGTAAACTAAGCGCTGCATTGATATGTCAAGACATTCTGCCGTTGGTTAATAAATACCCATCAGTGAAGGTGAGTATAATATATCCCATATTAGAATAACATATAATTATACTCCATCTTACAAGAAATCCTGGATTGCAAGGACAAAGGCTGTTGAACATGTATTCGGCAATTGAGAGGATTCATACAAAGAATTGCCACGGTTTTTATGGGCACTAAGAACATATGTCCCAGGAACTGTGGCAATTATGGAGACATTTCTAGCAATCATGCCAGACGGAACCTGTGTTACAGATAATAGAATCATTCACCGTCTCTTTTGGGCGTTTGACCCATGCATCAAAGGTTTCGCATTCTGCAAACCTATTATTCAAATTGATGGCACTTAGTTATACGGAAAATACAAGGGTACTTTGTTTATGGCGATTGCACAATACGGCAACAACAATGTTTTTCCCATTGCCTTTGCTCTGGTTGAAGGTGAAACGGCTGGTGGATGAGGTTTCTTTCTTCGACATCTCTGAACGCATGTGGTTCCACAAGCCAATCTCTATTTGATTTCTGATAGACATGCTGCCATTGAGACTGCCTACAATAACCATGACAACGGATGGCATGATCCTCCTTCTACCCATGTCTATTACATTAGACATATTGCACAAAACTTCATGCATGCAATAAAAGATAAGAATCTTCGCAAGAAGGTGGTAAATGATGGGTATGCTTTAACTCAGCCGTCATTTCAATATTATCGTGATGAAATTAGACTGTCTAATAAAGACGCAGGGAGATGGCTAAATAACATGCCAGTAGAGCAGTGGACAGAGGCATTTGACAGAGGTTGTCGATGGGGCCACATGACAACAAACCTTATGGAATGCATGAACGAGGTATTCAAAGGAATTAGAAATCTACCAATAACCACCTTGGTAAGATCAACCTATTATAGGTTGGCTTATATGTTCACAACCAGAGGTGAAAGATGGAGTGCGGTGTTAATGTATGGGCAAGTATTCAGTGAGTGTTGCATGAAAGTCATGAAAGAGGAAAGCATCAAAGCTAGCACACACACTGTAACAGTCTTTGACCGTCATAGGCAAAATTTCAGCGTCTAGGAAACAATGGACCACAACGAAGGGAGACCAAATTTAGCCTATGCTGTTAGACTAAACAGAAGTTGGTGTGACTATGGAAAATTCCAGGCCTTCCGTATTCCTTGCTCCCATGTCATTGCAACATGCACATATACTCGTCAAGACGCTTATAACCATTTGTCTGATGTGTACAAGACCTTCATCGTCATGAATGTATATAATAAAAGCTTCTCGATACTACCAATGGAGGAATACTGGCTTCCATATGAAGGTGGTATAGTTTGGCACAACGACGAGATGCATAGAAAGAAAAAAGGAAGGCCAAATAGCACACGTATCAGGACAAAAATGGATTCGACAGATAAAATGATAAGATTATATAGTATATGTCATCAACCAGGACACAACAAGAACAACTGTCCCAATTAAGGAGCATCATCTGGGTCATAAGCTTTTTGTAACATTGTATTTCTGTAACCTTCAATCATTATATGTCATAAAGATTTTGTTACAACGAGGTTCACAACAAACATCAGTACAAAATAAGCTAACTGAAAACAGAAATATTTCTAACTGATTACAACAATCAAATTAATGTCATCTCGACCGAACATCATTTCCCTAGCATCCTTATCAGTCTTCATTCGCACCCAACCAAAGATACTGTCGAGTCTCTCAATACTTCTAATTTTTTCCCTTCTGGTATTTTCCCATCTAACCAACGAACCAACTCCCTCTTCAGTTGCTCGAACGTAGTGATGTTCCAGAAGAGCATCAGCATCTGAGGTTTGTCTCTCGCATAAATCGTCTTTCCGTATCGGCGACGAACACCAAACATGATTGCCAAATGATTAAATGAGATGCGGAACAATGACTCACACAACACATCTATTTATAAAAAAAATTGCATTTTACACTGAGGTGTCAATCCAATTGACGCCTCCTTTGTAAAAATACACATGGACGCTAATTGGATTGGCTAGGGCATGTGCCATACCCAATCCAATTGGCGCCTCCATTCAATTTTTAAGAGGAGTCGTCAATTGAATTGGCGCCTCCTCCTAAAAATGGGGTAGTTTGAGGTTTTTTTTTAAACCAGAGGTATTTTGGGAATTTCCTTGAAAAATTGGATTATTTTTGTAAAAAATTCTAAAGATCTTTTTCATTATAGTTTGAATAAAAAATTTAAATATAGTTAACTTATGATATAAAAAGTAAATATAATGGAATCTATTTTAAAATTTTTGATAAATTATATGGATAAGAGTTGTTTAAATAATTGAGAAGTGTAAAATAATATAAAAAAATTAAATGAGATCCGTTTAAAAAATTTAAATGAGTTTGATGGATAATGATGATCTAAGTTATTGACCTTCGATTCATGGAAAAGTTACTGCTTTTGTTTCTATAAAATACTAGTATTTAAGTTATAATAGTAAAATATAATTATTGTAAATCGTGTAAAAATATTGTAATAATTAAAGTATCAATTTTGGATATACAGTTGAATCTCATATTTTAAAAAAATATAATAATGTACGGGTATATATTTCTTGTGATTTGACTTATCAATCCTGATTTGATTTGGTTTAATAATGACATACATTATTATGGATTGATTTGACTAGTAGATACTGATTTGATTTTGAATTGATTTGATTTGATAATGTTGATTTAAATTGGTTTGGTAATGGAATTGATTTGGTATGATTTCATCAAATTCAAATTGTGTAAATAATAGTATATTATATTGAAGGAGTCCATTGTGATTTGAACTATTTAGGAATTTAAATTTATCAAATTGAATGTGAATGTTGTAGTTATAAATTTGTACTCATTAAAAATCCAATATATTTTTAATTATTGAAATAAAATATAAAATGAAAAATTGGAAATTCAATACCAACAATATAATATAAAAAATTAAAAGATACATTGGAAACAACTTTATCACTAACAAATGTGAAATAAATGTGATGATGATACAACTATGAATCATGAAACAGGTACCACACTAGATACTAATCGGTAATTGAAATTACATTCAGAATTCTGATTCAAAAAATATTGTTGTTGAAATAAGTTATCCAAACTCTAACGTCTTCAATTAAATGGAAGAATTTCCTCAGAGTTTCCCATTTGTTAAACAACATCGAAACTACGACATGTCCATTAAAATGGATGAGATGGTTATGAGAGTTACGATCGTAAATATTCCATCGTGCTGGTAGATTGTGTATGAATCTTTGCACGAATGTATCTGTAATGGGTGGCAAGACACGGGCACAACAGGAGCCAAATGATGATGTACCATGTGATGAGGAGGGAATGAATAACAAATTCCCTAAAAATGTGGATCTTGGACATGGAAAAAGAGTGAGGAGACCCACTTGGAAATTGAGAAATTAGGGGTATTAATATTCTAGTTTTGGCATGTAGTAGGTATTGAATGATATATGAATTCCTCTCTCCTCTGATTATTCTCTCTCTGCTCTGAAACTTTCTTCTATTCCCTTTACATTGTACTAGGGTCCCACCATAAATATCACAAACAGACTATTACCCTCTCTACTGCTCCATTCTTTTACTATTAAGTATTACATTGGTGCTTTCATCTCATCATGGCAGACAATACACATATGAAGGAGATTTTTGCTGAATTGAAGAAGAATGCTGAAGCCATCAACATTGTATCTGAGGACTTGCAAAGCCAGATTGAGCGATTGGAAGGCGCGAGCCGCGCTCAAACCGAACGGATGGAAGCGATTCAGGTGTCAAATGAATCTCAATTTTCTCAACTGAATGTGGTGATGGCTCAGATCCTGCAAAAATTACAATCAATCTCGGTGTCTTCCCATGGTGTAGCGAACTCATACAAAGAACCATCAAAAAGTTCATTTCAGGTAAGATCTGTAAAGCTTGATTTTCCCCGTTTCAATGGCAAAAATGTGATGGACTGGATATTTAAGGCTGAGCAATTTTTTGATTATTATTCTACTTCTGATGCGGATCAATTGCTCATAGCTTCCGTGCACTTAGATCAGGATGTTGTTCCTTGGTATCAAATGATGCAAAAAACAAATCCCCTGTTGTCCTGGCCGGCTTTAACTAGAGCACTTGAATTGGATTTTGGACCATCGGCTTATGATTGTCCTAGAGCTACATTGTTTAAATTAGCTCAAACAACATCTGTTAATGATTTTTATATGCAATTCACTGCCTTAGTAAATAGAGTTTATGGATTAAGTCTTGCTGCTATATTGGATTGTTTTATTAGTGGGTTACAAGAGGAAATTCGCAGGGATGTTAAAGCTATGGAACCTCAGTCTTTAAGCAAAGCATTTGCTCTAGCTAAACTATATGAAGAAAAATATGTAACAACTAAACAAAAACCTTTCATCACCTCAGCCAGAAATTATACCACAAACAATTCCACCACAAACAAAACCTCGCAAAATAACCAACCAGCTGATAACACACCAAAAAGTAGCCTACCGCCACTGTTACCTACCCCTCAATCCAAACCACTATACCAAAAAAATCAAAACATAAGAAAAATTTCACCAGCAGAAATCCAATTGAGAAGGGAAAAAAACTTGTGTTATTTTTGTGATGAGAAATTTTCTCCATCACATAGGTGCCCTAACAGACAAGTCATGTTGTTGCAATTAGAGGATGAAGAAGAAATTCCATCAGATCCACCACCCGTAGTGGTAGAAAAGGAGGCAACTGCAGATGAACACTATTGTAACACCCCGATAATAATATAATAATTATTTAAATTAAGTTAATAATCTATTTATTAATTTAATTAAATAACTGGATTATTATTATTATTATTATTATTTTGGAATAATAATTATTGGAATAATTATTTATTGGAATATATATAAGTTGGAATAATAAAAAGTCCCAATTTTGGAAAAAGGGTTTTCACGTGAAAAGGAAAAGAGAAGCGGCTGAAGGAGAGAAAGGGCAAAAGGCAGAGCAAGAGAAGAGGAAAAGCTTGAAGCTGCAGAATTTGCCGGATTAACTCAGGTAAGGGGGGTTTATCATCGGTTAAAGGGTATTATGTGATGATATGTCATGGGTAGTATTTACCATTGTTTTACCTCTGATTAGATTGATGCATGATGAATTGCGAACCTTTTTGGATGAACGAAATTGGGGTAGAATTGAGAGGAAATTCGTAGGAATTTGATGTAAACGTGTTAGATTTTGTGTAATCAAATAAGATATGAATTGTGTTGAGAATATGGACGATTTTTCGGTGTAAACTGGACTGTGGAAGGTTGGATCGGATAGGTTTCGTAATAGAGAAAGCCATTTGCAGATCTGGAAATCTGGTCCTGTAGCAGAGGGTTCTGTTTGCGCGCGATTCGCGGCGCGAAGCCCAGTTCGCGGCGCGAACTGGCAAAATCCAGAGGAGTTCTGTAACGCACCGTTCGCGGCGCGAACCCTGCTGCGCGGCGCGAACTGTGCTGTGCAGAAGTTGATATTGGTGAGTTTTGAGTACGTTGGGTTGCGAGGCTCTTAGTAAGTCGCTGTAATTGTATTATAAATAATTAACAGTGATTATAGGATTGCGTATGGCCAGAGTCGTGAATTTTCTGTGCTGTTGTTGTGCAGTTGGTTGTTAGGCTGAGTGATGTAACGTAGCTGAGGTATGATGTAGTGGGGATCATTTCCCGTTGTTTTGAGTAGTGTAGGTATTAGTAGAATATGCTAATACTGTGTTGATTTTATGGCATGATGTGATATGCTTTTGTGATAAAATGTGTTGATGATATGTGATGGTATGCATAATGCTGTGGATGTATCAGTTATGTATGTATTGTGAATAGACTGTTTTATGGCTTAGAGTGTGAGCATGTGTCTATTCTTGAATTGTTGTTGTTGTTGCATTGCTAGATGATTAGCATGCATGGCATAGCCTGTGGGGCTGTAGCTAATTCCCATTGTGAGGAATTAGTGAGTAAAACATGGTGGAGTGTTGTTGATGTTCGCATACTAGATGAGTAGTGTGCATAGTCTAGCCTTTGGGGCTGTAGCTAATTCCCATAGTGAGGAATTAGTGAGTGAGTCATTAGATCTCAATGAGTGGGACTAGTGAGCTCAGTAGCCGTATCTGGAGGGATCGGTGAGCTTGAACTGTATGTTCAAGAATAGTCGGTACCGCATGTGTTGAGTCTCATTGCATAATGAATGTATGGCATATAATATGAATGGATGTATTCCAGTATTATATGTGTGTTGAATGTTGTGTGTTGTGTTGTTGATGTTGAGTATGGTTGAGATTATACATACGCTATATGTTATTGTTGAGTATGATGTTTGAGTTGATACTGCAGTTGCTGAGTGTGTAGTCTGGTTAGGGTGAATAGATGCGTATTTACCTAACATTACATAATGTTGTATAATGCTTATTATATTGATTGAGGAACTCACCCTTACAACTATGTTTTCAGGTAACGAGCAGTGAATGAGTAGAAGCTAGTCCTTGGAGTCTAGTATTGTCCGTAGTGGTCATGCTCTGGTAGATGTAACATCGGGAGGGGATGTTTTAATTATTTTGATGTTGATTGTTGAATAATTTACATGTAATGTGGTACATGTTATTACATGATTGAATTGATTTCTATCCGCTGCGATTTATGCAAAAGTGTCTTACTTTGATTAAATAAATGAGCATGACAGGATATTTTGATGAATGAGGTGAAATGATTGTGTGACACCCTTCGGGGCATAATTACTCTGATTTATACATGTTTATATATTTTTAATTAAATAATTTGGGGTATTTAGAAGGGTGTTACATTAGTGGTATCAGAGCATAGTCGGTCGTGTCGAGTCGTAACTATTCTATTTCCCCTGTACGGGATAGGTGTTGTGTAACCCTATCAGTACTTATTGTTTAGTTGTTGGGTTTCAGAATTGAGATGGCTGGAAGAGGTAGAGATGATGCTGCGATTGCTGAGGCTCTGGGTATGCTAGCTGGAGTACTTGGAGGGAATCCGAATGTTGTGGGAATGGGAGCTGCTCGTCAACTGAGTGAGTTCCAGAAGAACAATCCTCCAATGTTCAAGGGAGCATACGACCCAGATGGTGCTCAGAAGTGGTTGAAGGAGATTGAGAGGATCTTCAGAGTAACTGAGTGTGCTGATAACCAGAAGGTCAGGTTCGGTACACATATGCTGTCAGAGGAAGCTGATGATTGGTGGGTTGCTACCCGCACTGAGTTGGAATCTGCTGGGAATGCTGAGATCACTTGGGCAGTGTTCAGAGAGAGATTCCTGAGGAAATATTTTCCAGAGGATGTTAGGGGAAAGAAAGAGATAGAGTTCTTGGAATTGAAGCAGGGTAACGGGTCTGTTACTGAGTATGCTGCTAAGTTCACAGAGCTGTCGAAGTATTATACTCCATATGATGAGGCTGCTGGAGAATTTTCGAAATGTGTGAAGTTTGAGAACGGGTTGCGTCCTGAGATCAAGCAGGCTATTGGATATCAGCGGATCCGAGTGTTTTCTGATCTGGTTGACTGTTGCAGGATTTTTGAACAGGATTCCAAGGCCAGAGCTGAGAGCTATCAGCAGAGGGTTGATAGGAAAGGCAAGAATCAGATTGATCGTGGAAAACCGTATACAGCTGGCAAAGGTTTTCAGAGGCAGAGTGGGATGAAAAGGCCTAGTGGGGGAGACTCTAGTGCTCCTGTTAAGTGTTACCGATGTGGTCGGGCTGGACATCGTGTTCATGAGTGTACCAGTGCTGAGATGAAGTGTTTCAAGTGTGGAAAAGGTGGTCATTTGGCTGCAGAGTGCCGGTTGAAGACTGTGACTTGTTTCAACTGTGGAGAGTTGGGTCATATCAGTCCGCAGTGTCCTAAGCCGAAGAAAGAGAATCAGTCGGGAGGCAAGGTTTTTGCTCTATCAGGTTCTGAGACTTCTGCAGATGATCGTTTGATCAGAGGTACGTGTTATATTAATGGCTTTCCTCTTATAGCTATTATTGACACAGGTGCTACTCATTCTTTTATATCTGTGGATTGTGCTGTGAAGCTTAAGTTAGAGATATCTGAGATGCGTGGAAGTATGGTGATTGATACTCCTGCAAAGGGTTCAGTGACTACTACTTCGGTTTGTTTGAATTGTCCTTTGAATATTTTTGGTAGAGACTTTGGGATAGACCTCGTGTGTCTTCCACTAGTGCAGATTGATGTTATCTTGGGTATGAACTGGTTGGTGTTTAACCGGGTTTCCATCAATTGTTTTGATAAGACTGTGATATTTCCTGAGATTGAGGAAGGAAAGAGTTTGTTTCTATCAACAAGGCAAGTGAATGAGGAAGTAGCTGATGGGGCAGAGTTGTTTATGCTGTTAGCGACTTTGGAGGCTAAAGATAAACTGGTGATTGGCGATCTCGCTGTGGTGTGTGATTTTCCTGATGTGTTTCCGGAAGAAGTGAATGAATTACCGCCAGAGCGTGAAGTTGAGTTCTCGATTGATTTGGTACCTGGTACTAGGCCGATATCGATGGCTCCGTACCGTATGTCTGCTGTTGAGTTAACTGAATTGAAAAGTCAGTTGGAAGATTTGTTGGATAAGAAGTTTATTCGTCCAAGTGTGTCACCGTGGGGTGCACCAGTGTTGTTGGTTAAGAAGAAGGAAGGTACTATGAGGTTGTGTGTGGACTACAGGCAACTGAATAAAGTGACGATCAAGAATCGGTATCCTTTGCCGAGGATTGATGATTTGATGGATCAGTTGGTTGGTGCGAGTGTGTTCAGCAAGATAGATTTGAGATCTGGGTATCATCAGATACGTGTGAAAACTGAGGATATTCAGAAGACTGCTTTCAGAACAAGGTATGGACATTATGAGTATTCTGTAATGCCTTTTGGTGTGACTAATGCGCCTGGAGTATTCATGGAGTATATGAATAGGATTTTCCATCCGTACCTAGATAAGTTTGTTGTGGTGTTTATTGATGATATTTTGGTGTATTCGAAATCTGAAGAAGAGCATGTTGAGCATTTGAGAGTGGTTTTGGGAGTTCTACGAGAAAAGAAGCTATTTGCTAAACTGTCGAAATGTGAATTTTGGTTAGAAGAGGTTAGTTTTCTTGGTCATGTGATTTCAAGAGGTGGTGTTGCTGTTGATCCTTCTAAGATAGAAGCGGTATCTAAGTGGGAAACTCCAAAGTCAGTTTCTGAGATAAGGAGTTTTCTTGGACTTGCAGGTTATTATAGGAAGTTCATTGAGGGATTTTCTAAGTTGGCGTTACCGTTGACGATGTTGACTAGAAAGGGACAAGCGTTTGTTTGGGACTCGAAATGTGAAGAAGGTTTCCAAGAGTTAAAGAGAAGGTTGACTACTGCTCCTATTCTGATATTACCGAGTTCGTCGGAACTATTTGAGGTTTACTGTGATGCTTCATTGTTGGGTTTAGGTGGTGTGTTGATGCAGAATAAGCAGGTTATAACTTATGCTTCGAGACAGCTGAGGGTTCATGAAAGGAACTATCCGACGCACGATTTAGAGTTGGCAGCTGTAGTGTTTGTTTTGAAGTTGTGGAGGCATTACTTGTATGGATCAAGATTTGAGGTTTTCAGTGACCATAAGAGTTTAAAGTATTTGTTTGATCAGAAAGAGTTGAATATGAGACAGAGGAGATGGTTAGAGTTTCTGAAGGATTATGATTTTGGGTTGAATTACCATCCGGGTAAAGCAAATGTAGTGGCTGATGCATTGAGTCGGAAATCATTACATATGTCTATGTTAATGGTTAAGGAATTGGATTTAATTGAGCAGTTTAGAGACTTGAGTTTGGTGTGTGAGAGTACTCACAACAGTGTTAAATTGGGAATGTTGAAGTTAACGAGTGGTATTCTGGAGGAGATCAGAGAGGGTCAGAAATCCGATATGCATTTGGTTGATAAGTTGACTTTAGTGAATCAAGGTCGAGGTGGTGAATTCAGAGTTGATGAGAATGGTGTTTTGAAATTTGGTAGTCGGGTGTGTATTCCGAATGTTATTGAGCTTAAGAAGAGTATTCTTGAGGAGGGACATCGTAGTGGCTTAAGTATTCATCCTGGAGCTACGAAGATGTATCATGATTTGAAGAAGTTATTTTGGTGGCCGGGAATGAAAAGAGAAATTGCGAGTTTTGTTTATTCTTGTTTGACTTGTCAGAAGTCAAAGATTGAGCATCAGAAGCCGTCTGGGCTAATGCAACCGTTGGCTATTCCAGAGTGGAAGTGGGACAGTATCAGTATGGATTTTGTTTCGGGTTTACCGAGAACAGTTAAGAATTTTGAGGCTATTTGGGTGATTGTGGATAGATTGACAAAATCGGCTCACTTCATTCCGATCAGAATGGATTATCCGTTGGAGAGGTTAGCTGAATTGTATATTGAGAAGATTGTGAGTTTGCATGGTATTCCGTCGAGTATTGTTTCGGACAGAGATCCTAGATTCACATCGAAGTTTTGGGAAGGTTTGCAGAAGGCTTTGGGAACTAAGTTGAGATTGAGTTCTGCATATCATCCGCAGACTGATGGTCAGACTGAGAGGACGATTCAGTCATTGGAGGATCTTTTGAGAGCTTGTGTTTTGGAAAAGGGAGGTGCTTGGGATTGTTATTTACCGTTGATTGAGTTTACCTACAACAATAGCTTTCATTCGAGCATTGGTATGGCACCGTTTGAAGCTTTGTATGGTAGGAGATGTCGGACACCTTTATGTTGGTATGAGTCCGGTGAGAGTGCTGTGGTTGGACCGGAGATTGTTCAACAAACTACAGAAAAGATTAGAATGATTCAGGAGAAGATGAGAATTGCTCAGAGTCGTCAGAAGAGTTATCATGACAGGAGGAGGAAGTCACTTGAGTTCCAAGAGGGAGATCATGTGTTTCTTCGTGTTACTCCGATAACTGGTGTTGGTCGAGCTTTGAAGTCAAAGAAGTTGACTTCTCGATTTATTGGTCCTTATCAGATTTTGGAGAGGATAGGAGAGGTAGCCTATCGTATCGCTTTACCGCCGTCGCTTGCGAATTTGCATGATGTTTTTCATGTGTCTCAGTTGAGGAGGTACATTCATGATCCGTCGCATGTAGTCCAAGTAGATGATGTACAGGTGAGAGATAACCTGACTGTTGAAACATCACCTATGAGGATCGAGGATCGAGAGTTGAAGCAGTTGCGGGGTAAAGAGATTGCCTTGGTGAAGGTAGCTTGGGGAGGACCAGCAGGTGGCAATGTAACTTGGGAACTGGAGAGTCAGATGAAGGAGTCTTATCCGGAGTTGTTCGTTTGAGGTACGTTTTCGAGGACGAAAACTCTTTTAGTGGGGGAGAGTTGTAACACCCCGATAATAATATAATAATTATTTAAATTAAGTTAATAATCTATTTATTAATTTAATTAAATAACTGGATTATTATTATTATTATTATTATTTTGGAATAATAATTATTGGAATAATTATTTATTGGAATATATATAAGTTGGAATAATAAAAAGTCCCAATTTTGGAAAAAGGGTTTTCACGTGAAAAGGAAAAGAGAAGCGGCTGAAGGAGAGAAAGGGCAAAAGGCAGAGCAAGAGAAGAGGAAAAGCTTGAAGCTGCAGAATTTGCCGGATTAACTCAGGTAAGGGGGGTTTATCATCGGTTAAAGGGTATTATGTGATGATATGTCATGGGTAGTATTTACCATTGTTTTACCTCTGATTAGATTGATGCATGATGAATTGCGAACCTTTTTGGATGAACGAAATTGGGGTAGAATTGAGAGGAAATTCGTAGGAATTTGATGTAAACGTGTTAGATTTTGTGTAATCAAATAAGATATGAATTGTGTTGAGAATATGGACGATTTTTCGGTGTAAACTGGACTGTGGAAGGTTGGATCAGATAGGTTTCGTAATAGAGAAAGCCATTTGCAGATCTGGAAATCTGGTCCTGTAGCAGAGGGTTCTGTTTGCGCGCGATTCGCGGCGCGAAGCCCAGTTCGCGGCGCGAACTGGCAAAATCCAGAGGAGTTCTGTAACGCACCGTTCGCGGCGCGAACCCTGCTGCGCGGCGCGAACTGTGCTGTGCAGAAGTTGATATTGGTGAGTTTTGAGTACGTTGGGTTGCGAGGCTCTTAGTAAGTCGCTGTAATTGTATTATAAATAATTAACAGTGATTATAGGATTGCGTATGGCCAGAGTCGTGAATTTTCTGTGCTGTTGTTGTGCAGTTGGTTGTTAGGCTGAGTGATGTAACGTAGCTGAGGTATGATGTAGTGGGGATCATTTCCCGTTGTTTTGAGTAGTGTAGGTATTAGTAGAATATGCTAATACTGTGTTGATTTTATGGCATGATGTGATATGCTTTTGTGATAAAATGTGTTGATGATATGTGATGGTATGCATAATGCTGTGGATGTATCAGTTATGTATGTATTGTGAATAGACTGTTTTATGGCTTAGAGTGTGAGCATGTGTCTATTCTTGAATTGTTGTTGTTGTTGCATTGCTAGATGATTAGCATGCATGGCATAGCCTGTGGGGCTGTAGCTAATTCCCATTGTGAGGAATTAGTGAGTAAAACATGGTGGAGTGTTGTTGATGTTCGCATACTAGATGAGTAGTGTGCATAGTCTAGCCTTTGGGGCTGTAGCTAATTCCCATAGTGAGGAATTAGTGAGTGAGTCATTAGATCTCAATGAGTGGGACTAGTGAGCTCAGTAGCCGTATCTGGAGGGATCGGTGAGCTTGAACTGTATGTTCAAGAATAGTCGGTACCGCATGTGTTGAGTCTCATTGCATAATGAATGTATGGCATATAATATGAATGGATGTATTCCAGTATTATATGTGTGTTGAATGTTGTGTGTTGTGTTGTTGATGTTGAGTATGGTTGAGATTATACATACGCTATATGTTATTGTTGAGTATGATGTTTGAGTTGATACTGCAGTTGCTGAGTGTGTAGTCTGGTTAGGGTGAATAGATGCGTATTTACCTAACATTACATAATGTTGTATAATGCTTATTATATTGATTGAGGAACTCACCCTTACAACTATGTTTTCAGGTAACGAGCAGTGAATGAGTAGAAGCTAGTCCTTGGAGTCTAGTATTGTCCGTAGTGGTCATGCTCTGGTAGATGTAACATCGGGAGGGGATGTTTTAATTATTTTGATGTTGATTGTTGAATAATTTACATGTAATGTGGTACATGTTATTACATGATTGAATTGATTTCTATCCGCTGCGATTTATGCAAAAGTGTCTTACTTTGATTAAATAAATGAGCATGACAGGATATTTTGATGAATGAGGTGAAATGATTGTGTGACACCCTTCGGGGCATAATTACTCTGATTTATACATGTTTATATATTTTTAATTAAATAATTTGGGGTATTTAGAAGGGTGTTACATTAGTGGTATCAGAGCATAGTCGGTCGTGTCGAGTCGTAACTATTCTATTTCCCCTGTACGGGATAGGTGTTGTGTAACCCTATCAGTACTTATTGTTTAGTTGTTGGGTTTCAGAATTGAGATGGCTGGAAGAGGTAGAGATGATGCTGCGATTGCTGAGGCTCTGGGTATGCTAGCTGGAGTACTTGGAGGGAATCCGAATGTTGTGGGAATGGGAGCTGCTCGTCAACTGAGTGAGTTCCAGAAGAACAATCCTCCAATGTTCAAGGGAGCATACGACCCAGATGGTGCTCAGAAGTGGTTGAAGGAGATTGAGAGGATCTTCAGAGTAACTGAGTGTGCTGATAACCAGAAGGTCAGGTTCGGTACACATATGCTGTCAGAGGAAGCTGATGATTGGTGGGTTGCTACCCGCACTGAGTTGGAATCTGCTGGGAATGCTGAGATCACTTGGGCAGTGTTCAGAGAGAGATTCCTGAGGAAATATTTTCCAGAGGATGTTAGGGGAAAGAAAGAGATAGAGTTCTTGGAATTGAAGCAGGGTAACGGGTCTGTTACTGAGTATGCTGCTAAGTTCACAGAGCTGTCGAAGTATTATACTCCATATGATGAGGCTGCTGGAGAATTTTCGAAATGTGTGAAGTTTGAGAACGGGTTGCGTCCTGAGATCAAGCAGGCTATTGGATATCAGCGGATCCGAGTGTTTTCTGATCTGGTTGACTGTTGCAGGATTTTTGAACAGGATTCCAAGGCCAGAGCTGAGAGCTATCAGCAGAGGGTTGATAGGAAAGGCAAGAATCAGATTGATCGTGGAAAACCGTATACAGCTGGCAAAGGTTTTCAGAGGCAGAGTGGGATGAAAAGGCCTAGTGGGGGAGACTCTAGTGCTCCTGTTAAGTGTTACCGATGTGGTCGGGCTGGACATCGTGTTCATGAGTGTACCAGTGCTGAGATGAAGTGTTTCAAGTGTGGAAAAGGTGGTCATTTGGCTGCAGAGTGCCGGTTGAAGACTGTGACTTGTTTCAACTGTGGAGAGTTGGGTCATATCAGTCCGCAGTGTCCTAAGCCGAAGAAAGAGAATCAGTCGGGAGGCAAGGTTTTTGCTCTATCAGGTTCTGAGACTTCTGCAGATGATCGTTTGATCAGAGGTACGTGTTATATTAATGGCTTTCCTCTTATAGCTATTATTGACACATGTGCTACTCATTCTTTTATATCTGTGGATTGTGCTGTGAAGCTTAAGTTAGAGATATCTGAGATGCGTGGAAGTATGGTGATTGATACTCCTGCAAAGGGTTCAGTGACTACTACTTCGGTTTGTTTGAATTGTCCTTTGAATATTTTTGGTAGAGACTTTGGGATAGACCTCGTGTGTCTTCCACTAGTGCAGATTGATGTTATCTTGGGTATGAACTGGTTGGTGTTTAACCGGGTTTCCATCAATTGTTTTGATAAGACTGTGATATTTCCTGAGATTGAGGAAGGAAAGAGTTTGTTTCTATCAACAAGGCAAGTGAATGAGGAAGTAGCTGATGGGGCAGAGTTGTTTATGCTGTTAGCGACTTTGGAGGCTAAAGATAAACTGGTGATTGGCGATCTCGCTGTGGTGTGTGATTTTCCTGATGTGTTTCCGGAAGAAGTGAATGAATTACCGCCAGAGCGTGAAGTTGAGTTCTCGATTGATTTGGTACCTGGTACTAGGCCGATATCGATGGCTCCGTACCGTATGTCTGCTGTTGAGTTAACTGAATTGAAAAGTCAGTTGGAAGATTTGTTGGATAAGAAGTTTATTCGTCCAAGTGTGTCACCGTGGGGTGCACCAGTGTTGTTGGTTAAGAAGAAGGAAGGTACTATGAGGTTGTGTGTGGACTACAGGCAACTGAATAAAGTGACGATCAAGAATCGGTATCCTTTGCCGAGGATTGATGATTTGATGGATCAGTTGGTTGGTGCGAGTGTGTTCAGCAAGATAGATTTGAGATCTGGGTATCATCAGATACGTGTGAAAACTGAGGATATTCAGAAGACTGCTTTCAGAACAAGGTATGGACATTATGAGTATTCTGTAATGCCTTTTGGTGTGACTAATGCGCCTGGAGTATTCATGGAGTATATGAATAGGATTTTCCATCCGTACCTAGATAAGTTTGTTGTGGTGTTTATTGATGATATTTTGGTGTATTCGAAATCTGAAGAAGAGCATGTTGAGCATTTGAGAGTGGTTTTGGGAGTTCTACGAGAAAAGAAGCTATTTGCTAAACTGTCGAAATGTGAATTTTGGTTAGAAGAGGTTAGTTTTCTTGGTCATGTGATTTCAAGAGGTGGTGTTGTTGTTGATCCTTCTAAGATAGAAGCGGTATCTAAGTGGGAAACTCCAAAGTCAGTTTCTGAGATAAGGAGTTTTCTTGGACTTGCAGGTTATTATAGGAAGTTCATTGAGGGATTTTCTAAGTTGGCGTTACCGTTGACGATGTTGACTAGAAAGGGACAAGCGTTTGTTTGGGACTCGAAATGTGAAGAAGGTTTCCAAGAGTTAAAGAGAAGGTTGACTACTGCTCCTATTCTGATATTACCGAGTTCGTCGGAACTATTTGAGGTTTACTGTGATGCTTCATTGTTGGGTTTAGGTGGTGTGTTGATGCAGAATAAGCAGGTTATAGCTTATGCTTCGAGACAGCTGAGGGTTCATGAAAGGAACTATCCGACGCACGATTTAGAGTTGGCAGCTGTAGTGTTTGTTTTGAAGTTGTGGAGGCATTACTTGTATGGATCAAGATTTGAGGTTTTCAGTGACCATAAGAGTTTAAAGTATTTGTTTGATCAGAAAGAGTTGAATATGAGACAGAGGAGATGGTTAGAGTTTCTGAAGGATTATGATTTTGGGTTGAATTACCATCCGGGTAAAGCAAATGTAGTGGCTGATGCATTGAGTCGGAAATCATTACATATGTCTATGTTAATGGTTAAGGAATTGGATTTAATTGAGCAGTTTAGAGACTTGAGTTTGGTGTGTGAGAGTACTCACAACAGTGTTAAATTGGGAATGTTGAAGTTAACGAGTGGTATTCTGGAGGAGATCAGAGAGGGTCAGAAATCCGATATGCATTTGGTTGATAAGTTGACTTTAGTGAATCAAGGTCGAGGTGGTGAATTCAGAGTTGATGAGAATGGTATTTTGAAATTTGGTAGTCGGGTGTGTATTCCGAATGTTATTGAGCTTAAGAAGAGTATTCTTGAGGAGGGACATCGTAGTGGCTTAAGTATTCATCCTGGAGCTACGAAGATGTATCATGATTTGAAGAAGTTATTTTGGTGGCCGGGAATGAAAAGAGAAATTGCGAGTTTTGTTTATTCTTGTTTGACTTGTCAGAAGTCAAAGATTGAGCATCAGAAGCCGTCTGGGCTAATGCAACCGTTGGCTATTCCAGAGTGGAAGTGGGACAGTATCAGTATGGATTTTGTTTCGGGTTTACCGAGAACAGTTAAGAATTTTGAGGCTATTTGGGTGATTGTGGATAGATTGACAAAATCGGCTCACTTCATTCCGATCAGAATGGATTATCCGTTGGAGAGGTTAGCTGAATTGTATATTGAGAAGATTGTGAGTTTGCATGGTATTCCGTCGAGTATTGTTTCGGACAGAGATCCTAGATTCACATCGAAGTTTTGGGAAGGTTTGCAGAAGGCTTTGGGAACTAAGTTGAGATTGAGTTCTGCATATCATCCGCAGACTGATGGTCAGACTGAGAGGACGATTCAGTCATTGGAGGATCTTTTGAGAGCTTGTGTTTTGGAAAAGGGAGGTGCTTGGGATTGTTATTTACCGTTGATTGAGTTTACCTACAACAATAGCTTTCATTCGAGCATTGGTATGGCACCGTTTGAAGCTTTGTATGGTAGGAGATGTCGGACACCTTTATGTTGGTATGAGTCCGGTGAGAGTGCTGTGGTTGGACCGGAGATTGTTCAACAAACTACAGAAAAGATTAGAATGATTCAGGAGAAGATGAGAATTGCTCAGAGTCGTCAGAAGAGTTATCATGACAGGAGGAGGAAGTCACTTGAGTTCCAAGAGGGAGATCATGTGTTTCTTCGTGTTACTCCGATAACTGGTGTTGGTCGAGCTTTGAAGTCAAAGAAGTTGACTTCTCGATTTATTGGTCCTTATCAGATTTTGGAGAGGATAGGAGAGGTAGCCTATCGTATCGCTTTACCGCCGTCGCTTGCGAATTTGCATGATGTTTTTCATGTGTCTCAGTTGAGGAGGTACATTCATGATCCGTCGCATGTAGTCCAAGTAGATGATGTACAGGTGAGAGACAACCTGACTGTTGAAACATCACCTATGAGGATCGAGGATCGAGAGTTGAAGCAGTTGCGGGGTAAAGAGATTGCCTTGGTGAAGGTAGCTTGGGGAGGACCAGCAGGTGGCAATGTAACTTGGGAACTGGAGAGTCAGATGAAGGAGTCTTATCCGGAGTTTTTTAAATAGGTCCCACTTATTTTTTATACTATTTTACTATTCACACTCTAGAAGTAGGGTTGGACAAAGATTTTCTTAGTTGGGCCAAACCGGCTGATCAAATTGGCCCATAACCAAGTTGGTTATCTCAGTCGGTTATGGATGAATGAAACTAATCCAATTAAAGTATTAAACCCAATTCTAACCGAGAATGTAGATAAAGTTGTGTAATCATACTTCTTTTAAGCTATTGAACAAAGAGAATACAATGCTAGAGTCCTTATTTCTGCAGTCTTTTTCTCATATTGTCTTATCAAACTATTTTCATAAAGCAATCTAATTAAATATAGTAGAATTAAATATAGCAATCTAGTTTCTATGGTTTCCCTCTCACTTAGTGTCTCAATCTCTCCTTTTCTTCTTTTTCTCTTCATGTTGTTGCTTTGAACCTTTAATCTTCTTTACGGTCGTTTTCTTCTAGATTTTTGTGCTCTTAAAATTTAAATTGATTCTAACCCGTTTGAAACCATGTCATGTTTTAAATTCTTTAATATTGTGTCTTGCTGTCTTTATTGTTTTAACTTTACTATTCCAAAATGTAAATATATTTAACAAAACACATGCTAACAAATTTAAGAGAACACATGCAAACAAATTTTAGAAAACTCATATCGTACAAAATATTCATCGGTGTACAAAATATTCTATACACAATATCATATTCATCCTAAATAAAATTAAAAAAGAAACAACACATTCTCAATTTTCAATTACACGTATACACACACAACATCAACAACAAACTTCCATACAGCAACATCAATGACGTCACCACCTTATTCAAACCATCATCACATTGTAGCATGTATTTATTTAACAGATTTTGTTACCATATGAACAAATCCCAATGGATCGATTATTAAAAATGAGTTACGATACATATCATCAAACATTAAACTCTTCATTATCGTCACTGATGTCAACATCTGCATATCCATATGACTCGTCCCAGGTTTGCGACTCTTGAACTATCTTACACGACGCCCAATTATGATCAGTTGTTCCACATTTTCCACACCTTCTAGTACTTTTACTCTTTGAATTTTCAGTCATTTATCCTTGTTGCTATGTAGATGCACATGCACCACTTCTCTTCCTGGTACATAGCGAATTACCTAAACTTGTTTGTCCTAATATACCAATGTCACGGTTCAAACCAACTTCACTTCCACCAACTGCTTCTAAAACATTTGTCTATTTTCCAACCATTTCTATTGTGGATCTTAACTGTTCCAGGATACCACACTCAAGAGTTGTGTTAACCATTCTCTTACAACGCTCAACAAATGTAACATATGTCTTTACAAATGTGGGATCTGTCATACTTTCATAATTGTCATTACACACATTTATCTCGTCCTTCTCACTTTTCTTCCACCTCTTTAATAGTAATGACTCAGGAATGTTGACTATGTTCATGTATATCAAAACATACATCAAATGTTTGTATGCAATTCCCAAAGTTTGAAATCTTTTGCAAGAGCAGTCAAATTGTAAATTTTCTTTGCAAAATTCCACGACCCATTCAATATTTGGCCTCACATACTTCGTGACAATATATGAAAAAACCGATCCTTCCTTTGTTACCTTCTTAACCTTGCACCGACAGGCTCAATCCAAAACTGGTCTAGACTTCTTAAAAATTGACCTGGTGTAAGAATTCGCTGCAGACTCCTCCAAACACTTGTGTTGAGTTTTTAAAACTGTATTGTCGTAGGATGACTCAGAATCTACTTCAGTTTCTCTATACCTTATGTAATAAAACCCCCGAAAGAATTGTTGAAAAAAATCGATCAAATTAGACATAACATATACATACTTTCCAAATTCATAGTGAAGCTCTTCACACCGAGAGGTTATCCGAAATCCAGCAAAAGACTTCCCTCGTATGTGGGCAGTATCCCACATACCTCATTTTTCATACAACTAGTGTATCCAACTATTCTCTTATAGTTGAAAGTTATTAATCATGACATTCCATTTTGACTCAAACTCATCAACATCAAAATCTCCCATCATGCATTGCTTAAATTTGGACATAAATTTTAAATTCTTAATGTTACTAGTGGTGTTCCCTAACAAATGCCAGGAACATAAACGACGGTGAGCATTTGGAAAAACTTTTTTGATCGCATTTCTCATGGCCAAATCACCTTCAGTTATAACAGATAAAGGATACTTTCCACCCATAACTTCCATAAACGTCTCCAAAAGCCAAACATAAGTTTCTTCAGTTTCATCATTGACTATTGCACTTGAAAATATTATGTTATGATTGTGATGATTGACTCCTAAAAATATCACTAGCGGGGTATTGTACCTTATTTTACTATATGTGGCATCGAAACCCAAGACATCCCCAAAAATAGAGTAGTTCATGCGTCATATACTGTTACACCAAAACATATGTTCAAGCATTCCATCTTCTTTGACTGTATGTCTAAAGAACATCATGTCATCCCTACATGACATTCTCTTCGGGAATTCAAGTGCGCCATCGGCATCTGACTGCTTTGAACCCCTTTGTTTGAACAGTTCGTTGTACATGTCTCTCCTAGAATAACCAAGCTTTGCATATCCTCCTGTATGGCTTGCAAAAAACCCATAAATGCGGGAGGTTGGAATGCCATATTTCCTCATGGTCTTCATTTGGTATTTGTCGTATTAACTCATCTTCCTGTGTGCTGGAAGCATCCGCTCATAATTGTCATCCACAAATGTGTGGTTATGGACATCATCAAAAAAATTTAATATACCAATATTCAGTGTTGAAGTCAACATGTACTTGGATTCTTGCCAAACAACCACACCTGCTAGTTGGTTTATGTTATCGCTTTCTAACTGCATAATGGTTGTATTTGTCATCTCTACTACCTTCTCTATGTTAGAGAATTATTTATTGAGTTATTTCACCATTGACATTCCTTACAAACTTACTCTTCCTACCAGCAAATCCATGGAGACATCAATACCAATTATAAAACATAAACACAACTTCGCGATCTGGAAAATGGTATTGCATTATTTGTTCAGAACTAGTTTCTTTGAAATCTATTTTCTCCATATTAGACACACAATTAATTGCAGCTTCGTCGTCAAAAATACGCCACAAGCCTTGTTATTATTGTTTCTAGCGTATTCTTCTGATGACAAACTACCATAATTCGAAACATATATATCATTTAAGTCTTACTCAAGATATATAATATAACATAAAAGTTATATTTTTACACTACAATAACGTATAATATTAACTATAAATATGTAGAATCCACCATTTAACTAATGTTGCGTACCTCAGTTGGACTGCCATGTCTTTCACTATTGTGAGATCCTTGAAAATTGTTAATATTTGATGTAGCTTCATTCAAAAAACCTATTCAAAATGAACAAATCGAACAAATATAGTTAAAATGAATCAATAAACTTGATCGAAAGGCTGCTTGAAAATCACGGTTGCAGTTATCGGAAATAAACACAAACTACGATCTTACCAGAATAATCAAACCTAAGCTATAAAAGTGTATTGTTCAGTACACGATAAACCTTACATAACCACTTAATCAAACATGCAAACATAAATCTTCAATCTTTAATAAAGTCTCGTTTAAAACCATACTTAAAGAAAACAAAAGGATTCTTAAACAAATACATTTCGTTCAAAATCATTGTTGAGCAAAAATCATTTGTAGCAGGTCATAACCTGCTATTGCGGGTAAAAATGCCAACTTGGCCATGGTGAGCAAAAAGTTGTTTGCCCAGGCTAAACGCCACCGCTACTAACATACATAATTGAAATAATTTAATTGAACACATAATTCTCACTTTGTTCTAATAAACTATAAGATCAAAATTGAATCCACTATTTCAGAAACAACTATAAATTGGACTATAAAATAACATACAAATGTAAATTGGATAACTCACCTATAATCAGATACTAAAATCAAAAGTTGCACACATTAGAACAAAAAATCAAAATTAAATTGAATAAATCAATAAAAGTTACATGAGAATATTTAATTAAAAATACATGAATTTTCAGACAAAAATGTTGACAGTAGTAGATTCATAATTATATCTGCATAATCTCCTCAAACATGTTGGAAAAGAAAATTAGAAAGTGAAAAAAGGGGAAAAAGAGAATATAGAGATGAAAAAATGTAGATAAAGAGAGAAGAAATATGATACAAGTTTATCCATTGTCACATAGGAAATGGAAGCTTTCAGAGTTTCGACCATGGCTATTGTAAAATTAACCATCCTCCCTCTCTACCATATTACCAAAAAATAAAATAAATGCTCAGCCATATATAACTGCTCAACTTATCGTCTATCTTCCGTTGATAAAAAAAGAAAGAATATGAGAGAGAGATAGAGAGAGAGAGAGAGAGAGTATCACCTGTTTATATTGTAACTTGTGCGCATACTAAAAAAGCAGACAAACGAGTGTGAGAGTGCCTGTTTGGATGCTAGTATTGTGTAATTGTCTTTTGAGAGAAGACACTAATGTTTTGTTTTTCTACATAACTATTGTTTATTATGTTTATAGAGATCATTCATTCCCAATTTTCCTCTTTAATTTGTGTATCATTTCTTCCCTTCTACTCATGCATGAAAAATAAATTTCTTCTTGAGAAAGTAATATAGTAACCATTCATATTTTTCTTAGTTCAAGATTTTTTTTTCTTCTTCTCCATTTTTTTTACTTAGAGGTCTAATTTTCTTAAAATTTGTAAATGAAACTTGATCAATATTTTCATATCTTCAAATGCATGTAAATTTTGTTGAGATTATTTTATACTCCCTTAGTTGAGCCTAACCGAGCCACTTTGTCCGAGGGGAGGTCAAAATTCATTTTTTAGTTCTAAAGTTATGATTGACCTCTTTAATAGAAAGATTTTAAGATTTGATTTTTTTATTTATTTTTAGAAATGAGATATGCCCTGAAAGGGTAAAACTATTTTAAACGGTCAACAAAGCATCATCATGTACCATGACACATCATAATGTAATTTTTAAGTTAATGGTATGACACGCCTAAGTGATTAATTTCTATTAGATGACAAGGTAAAACTATTTTACATTGTCACTGCATATCCATTAAACTCTTGTTTTTTATTTTATTTTAATGACTTTAAAAAATTGAAAACTATTTGAATGTGTTGTTTTCTTTTATAAACATCATTCTCTGTTAAGGGCTTTGGAGTGATAACAAACTTCCTCCCTCCATTAAAAGTTTTCCCCAATCTACGATATGAATGATTAGGTCTTAAAAAAATTTGATGCTCAAGATAAACAATATTTTTTCCATTTAGTAGTTGGTAGAAGTATGTATTATCTTCACATATAGGATACACTTTTGTCCCATGATGATGTACCTAGACAAATTACAGTATGCACGAAAATGATTGATTGTGCAAAACAACATGGCACGTATCTTAAAGTTATCACTGTTATACACATCACCAATATCAACGTCTTCCTCCCACAAAACTCTTAAATCTTCAATGATTGGAGTTAAATAAACATTTATGTCGTTCTCTGGTTGTTTTGGACCTGAATCATCATTTATAACACCATATATTTTCGCTTCATGTACAACCATGGAGATAGGTTGTAAATAATTAGAAGAACAAATCATTAAGTATGATTAGTACTCATATTACCAAACAGATTCATTCCGTCAGTAGAACGTCCAGGCTTAAGGTTCCTGGACTCAAGGGAAAAATCTGGAAACAACGAATTAACTGTCTTTCATTGTAATGAATCAGTCACATGGCAAAATTTTCCATCACATACTCTTTCATTTACGTGTCATCTAGTATTCTTCGTGTCATTTATATTAGCAAACAGTCTCTTGAACCTTTGAATTATCGGTAGATACCACATCACCTTGGTAGGAACATCCTTTATACTTACACCATCATCATCTTTAACACCATTGTCCTTTAGCTTGTAGCGTGACTCCTCACACCTCGAGCACGTCTTTAACGATTCGTACTCTTTCTTGTATAATGCGCAATCATTACGACATGCATATATTTTGACATAATCCTAACTCATTGGACAGAATATCTTTGTGGTCTCATAACTACGGTTCAATAACATGTTACCTTATGGAAGCATTTTTTGCATCAATTCAAGCGATTCAGTGAAACTTTTATGCATCCACACACATTTTGCCTATAAGATTATATAGTCTTAACACAACTGTCAATCTTGTAAAAAAAATTGCATCTCGAAAATAACGGATCTTCCATGTATCTTTGCAAAGTATCTTCCTCATTGGTTTTCTTAAAAGAATCCAATCTAATATCACAAATCATATCTTCTAGAGTATCATTCATATCTTCATCAACTTCAACTTTATGTGACGCCAATCCTTTTTTGATCACTTCACCATGCCATAACCATTTCATGTCATTTTGAATAATTCTACCATAACCTAAATGATTAAATATATCTTTTTTTCGTGATGCTTTTATGTATTGTGGGATTTTTTACAAAGACAATCAAAAATCTCATTATTGTTTAGAAGTTTTTTCTCTACGAATTCAAGAAACTGAAGCATTCCACTCTCATACTCTTTACTTAATCTATTGACTTTCATCAAACTACAATCCATAATCTCATACAGCTTCTGAAAATAAAATAAAAATCGTACAAAACTAACAACAATGAACATTCCATCTCAATAAAAATAAATGTAACACTAAACAACAACAATTTCAAATACCTGAAAAACAACACAACATTATATCCAAAGTCTCAAAAACCATAACAACAACAACATTACTGGTACAATCATAGAGAAAGTGTTATATGTCGGGAACATGATGAGTGAGTCAAAGAAATGTCTTGGTTTGAGATTTGAGTTTCCTTATCCGAGTTTCATTCCTCCTTGGAGAAGATGAAGAATGATGATTTAGTTTGTTAGATGGAGAAGATGAAGAATGATGTTTCTTTAGTTCGTTAGGGCGCAAAAAATTTATGAGAAATAATGAAAAGTGAATGAGATTTAACATCCCGATGATGAAATAAAATAATATTTAGAGTTTATATCTCAGTTGGTAGAAAAACCAAGGGAAAATAATTGACGTAAAACCTTAGTTCAATTTAACTAAATAAAATATTAATCAACATTGCATGTCAGTTTTCAAGAAAACAGAGGGAAAAGTGATTTATAAAACAATGGCGTAATTTTGATTCTAAATAAAGTATAAAATTGCAGGAGTTGAGAATCGAAGCTTAACCCATGAATTATATTTTATGTCGGTTTCCAAAAAATCTGAAGGATAAAATTTATTATTTATAAAAAAATTAAAATGACGCGTTCCAGGTCATTTGATCTCGATTTTTAATTGACAAAGGTGAAAATTTTACTATGAAATATATTATTTGTAGTAGTGACATAAAATTTGTCGTTTTCTATAATACTCATAGTAATTATAGTATTTTTTTTATTGTTTTAAGTAATTTTGGGTGAGTTATGGACCTTTGATATATTACTCTATCTAAACTATGTCATTTCTTGAGAATGTGTGGATTGTCCCTACTTATAAACGCATGTTCATACCATATGTTATCCAATTTAGGACTCTTAACACCCCCTCTCACGCTCAGGATTGAACGTCTGGAGCGTGAAACTAAATGATGGGTGATCCAATATTAGGTGACCCAACGAATCTTAAACGAGACTCTAATACTATCTTAAGAATGTGTGGGTTGGGCCTAACTCACCTACAAAATCGGCTCGTAAGATGAAAATTGTTCTCATTTATAAGCACATGTCCAGACCAAATATTATCCGATATGAGACTCATAACATCATTATCATCTCTAATATAAATGAGCTATTTGATACAACAATATAGGTTAATGAGTGAATTTTATTGTACTTTTATTAAATTTACAAAAAAATTATGCTGTTTCTATTAAATTTATATTGTAAAAAATATGTTTAATTATGTACTGCTAACTATTATTACAATTATATTAATATTGGATTAAAAATAATTTTTTTCATAAAGTATCTAATCCATTTTATGAGAAATACTTGCATGGAAACACACATAAATCCGTATTTTTAGAAACATCTAATAAAAAGAGAAAAAAAAAAATTTAACTGTATGCATATGGTGATTGTGATATGAATGAGAGAGAATTTCTTTTTAATTAATAAAAAAATTATAATTAACTATGTGTATAACCACGTATTTTTCTAATAGTTTATTAATCAACTTCACAACTTTATTAATCAATAAAATACATAATATTAATCAAATTCTGACATTAATTTATAATTTAGTTAATAAATTTTAAAATTGTAATTGTTTAATATTAGAATTAAATTGAAATACATTGACAGTGTAAAAGGATTTTACACCGTCAGTTGATCATAATCGTTGGATATTGAAACAAGTTTGACTTTTATTTTAAAAATCTATAAAGTAATGCAAACAGGTGATGGTGATGAATCGATTGTGTAAAACTTTTTACACCGACAGTGTATAGTAATTAATCTCTTAATATTAACCAACTTTATTTTACTATTTATTATTTTTTAATTTTTAAAATTTATAACTAAAGAGATTACTTACTATACAATATCAGTGTAAAAAGTTTTACACCGTCAATTCATCACCATCATCTGTTTGTATTACTTTATAGATTTTTAAAATAAAAGTCAAACTTCTTTTAATATCCGACGTCTATAATTAACCGATAGTGTAAAATCTTTTTACAATGTCTGTCAGTGTATTTCAATTAAACTCATAACTAAATTATTGACTAATATCAGAATTTGATTAACATTATATAATTTATTAACCAATTATTAATCGGTTAGTAACATATATTTTTATGATTAATGCAATAATAAATTAACTAATGACAAATATTATATTTTAGCTATGGAATTAATTATATATATATATATATATATATATATATATATATATATATATTATAAATATATTTTTATTTAAAACAAAATTTTAATATTATTTTATTAAAAAAACATTGATCATCATATAAATACAGGAACAGGCTTATTTACAAACTTTAACCTTCTATTTTACTATTTCATTGGCGAAACTATATCCCCTAAAAGCTCCGGCTTCTCTTCTTTAATCCTTATCGTTAGGTTTTGTTACAATTGATCCAAAAACCAGCGTGTTAGGGTTTCCTCATTCAGCATTCTACAACGAAACTCTCATCTCATGAGTGACTCTCAACCCATCACGTCTCAGAACTTCAACGAAACTCGAATGTTACCGGCATTCCTCACTGACAAACTTATCACAGAAGTCCTATCATTCCTTCCAGTAAAATCTCTGATGCGACTGAGTTGTGTCTCCAAATCATTGAATACCCTCATACATGATCCCACATTCGTCAACCTTCACCTTAACCGATCCTCAAGAAACATCCACCTCGCACTACTTTCGCTCCCATACAAACGTCCCACTGGTTTCAGCCTCCGTCTTCCCCCTGCCTCGATTATGGGTTAGCACACCCGTCTTCCTTGATGACAACCCTAATTATTCCTATTCACATTGTTCTTTATCCCTCTCAACATAATGAACTCACGTGTAACAATCATGGTGTGCATATAAGTGGTACTCTTAACTGGTTGGCCAATCGAAATGAGTTATTTCTATGAGTATGAGTATGAACGTCTAATTGATTTGAAACTTATTACTATGGATCAATATGTGATCATCTCACTTGACTTAAGTACTGAGATTTATCATAAGCTGCTGCCTCCGTGGGTTTTCGATGAAGTTCCACTCGTTCGGCCGACTCTTTCCCAGTTGATGGGCTACCTTTGTTTATCTCATTTTCATGGAACTGATTTTATTATATGGCAGAAGAAGGAATTCGGAGTTCAAGAGTCTTGGACTCAGCTCTTTAAAATTAGTTATCAAACTCTTCAAATTGATAATAATGTCTTCAATTATTTGGTACTATACACTTGTCCATTGCTCTTATTCCCATTGTGTCTATCTGAGAATGACAATGTGTTAATATTTGCATGGAATCTAAACAAGAAACCAATAGTCTATAATTTCAGAGAAAATAGAGTAGAGAAAACAAGATTTACCAATGAAATAAGGTGGTTTCTTATCAAAGATTACGTCGAAAGCTTGGTCTCAACTAGTTGTATTGAAAACGTAAGTTTCTTTGAGATGATTTACTTGTTTAAGAAGCTTGGTTTCAACTAGTTGAATTGAAAAGTTTCTTTTAGATGACTTACTTGTTTGAGTTTATTATGTTGATTCTTTATTCTGTTTCAAAATCCTTATAAATTCGTAATCATTTTATTGGCTTCTGCCTTATACTTGTTTGAAACTGTGGCACCATTGCCATGTTGATAGACACATTACCCCACCTCTAAGTTTTTGATTATTATAACAACACATTTTTGAGACAATGTAGGAAAAAGCATCAAGAAGATGCTTCATGTAATATTTTTCATGAATTTTTTTGGGTCATTTTGAAATACTTTTTCTTCTTGATTATTGCTTATAAATTATTTTCATTGTCATGCATAATAGGACATAGAGCCCTAGTTTCGTATGAAAATATGTCTTGCCATGTTGGGGTAATTATAACCTACGTTGCACCTGACATTTCTAAAAAAGTGTGTCCGTGTCTATGTCGGACACCTATGCTGATACTTATGATTATATTTAATTTATTTATTTTTAAATTATTATTGATATCATTGTGTATCGGTGTCAGTGTCGCTTTGGAATAACAAACTGCTTAACTTTGACGGAACTTGCCTAAAAAACCATTAATGGCCAAACCAGGATTAGATTCTAGATGATAATGCAACCAAAGTGACATAATTGATTCCTTCACAATTGTAGGCTCCAAGACTCCAAGATACAAATGGATCTTGCTTATGAATAGATGACAAAAGGTTTCATATGTGGAATCAATTTGAGTTTGCATTTAATTTTGTTACAAGTTGTTATTTAGTTTTTTCATTTAATTTTGTTAGAAGTTTTTATTTTGTTTTTTATTTCATTTATATAATTATCTTATCGAATGAATGATCATAAGTTTATTTTAATTGAGAAATTCCTATAAACTAAAATTAATTCAAATTAAACCATGTAGTTACTAAAAAAATTACAATGAGGAGTAGTCCTGTATTTGTAAGTTATCGGAGATTTAGGATTTTGTGGTGTATAAAGTGTTTGAATGCACAAGGGTAGTGGAAAGTTCGTGTATATGTCTTTGGAGAAATTTTCATCCTCCCTTCTTAGTCTTAAGGCTGAGGTATTTATAAGAGCTCCCTTGAATCGGGATTAGAGACCAAGAGAAGTGATTTCTCTTCTTTTGGTCTAAGGCAGTGGAGTGGGAAGACTAAGTTTTTTTCTACAATCGTGGAGATATAGGTATTCCCCCTCCTTTGATTGAGTATGTGCATGTCAGTACTCCCTCAATTGAATCGACGGGGAACATGTCTGGGTCGGGGTTAATAAACCCAAGCATAATACGCCGCCCATCTTTGGGGTGTCTAAAATGCCCATTTGTGCAAACGGCTAGTAGCACATTGTTGAGAGAGTACCCCAGTGTTGGTACAACTGTTTGACTTCCGTTATTCATGCAATTTCTCATAGTGCCAAATGAAACTATCCCTGTTCATTGTCTCTCAAGCATGGAGTCTTGGAAAGAGCGAAGTGATTTAATAGTTCCAAATAGAGTTTCTTGTGATGATCATTTAAAACCTTTTTCGAGGAAGAGTCCCTCAAGCGTGAGGCCTGGGGGAGATTATCTCATATATTACTTGGTAGAAGTCCCTCAGGTGTGAAGCTTGAGGTAGGGCGCTTATCATACATGTATGTTGCATTCTACTAACTGCATGTCCCTTAAGATAAGCGTAGTGTTCAACACCCTGTAAGTATGTAACTATATGTTTAATTCATTTTAAGTTATTTTTGTTCGTTAATATTAAAGAAGGTTGGATACCTCATAGGGCGGCCTTAGTTGGTACCCTATGAAGTTCATGCCCAAATTCCTCTTAAAGAGATAACAAAATCTTTTAAACTTGGCATTTGCTCAGACGTCTCTCTCTAAAGATACATATATAGTTGAGTCCCTTAGACGGAGCTTAGAGGGTGAGTATCTCAGGAGGATCTTAGAGGGCGAGTCTCTCAGATGAAGCTTAGAGGGCGAGCCTCTCAAGTAGAGCTTGGATTGCGAGTCCCTAAAGCATTGCTTGGGGTGAGTTCAACTTGGTCTTTGTATCTTGTCCTTTTGTACGCTTGTTTACAACCATGTCCTTTAGGGTTTTTAATTACTATGTTCATACCCGACAACTTGTCCATTAATTTCTAAGTTTATATTGCCTTGGCAGCACAACTATATTATTTGAGGCGATTCCCTCAAGCGTGGATTAGAGTTCCTTTTGGCAAGGATCCCAATAGTAAGTTGATTGATAAGGCAGTGAGGATCCTTTAGTGGAGGTTAGACATTCAATTTCCTTGTAGGGAGGCAAGGCTTCATGGAAGTTCCAACATTTAATAGCCTCGTAAGGCAACAAAGATACTTCATTGAAGCTCCAGCATTCAATGGCCTCATTGTCGCATCCGCGAAAAACAACCGGCGGGCTAAAACAAAAACAACACAGAGCCGCCACCGTGCGTTATTTATCCCAAAAGAGGGAAAGGAAACGCTCAGAGTAAACCTAGGAAAAAGCATGGTCTCGCGACCAAAGAGAAAGGGTACGGGAGTCGGTTACGCAAGGGGAAGGTATTAGCACCCCTCACGTCCGTCGTACTCGACGGGATCCACGCTCTAAAAGAAAGAAAAGGTTGCTAAACAAACACATCACACACACACACACACCGAAACAACACAGGTGGGGTTAAGAGGAAGAGGGCTCGCTAGGATATCGCATCCTATGCCTACGTATCTCATCTGGAACGAGAATCAGAGCTGCCGTAGTTCGGCTCACGCACGCCAAACAAGACACACACAAACACAGGCAAACCTGGAACCCGAACGCCAATCGCTGGACTTACATCGGCTTCCGAACCAAACAAACACACTCAGGATACGGACAGCCAATTGCTGGTCTTACATCCATATCCTGACACACAAGAAGAAACAAGCAAACACACACAAAAAGGAAAAAAAGTGCCCGGAGAGACCTCGCACGGTCTCCTGCCTACGTACCTCATCTGGTATGAGGATCAGGGCGACGTAGTTCCCCTGAACGGGAAAGAAATTCTAGCCAGAAACCAAGGGGAGACACACTACTAGGGAGCTGTACTCGAGCCTAGTGTTATCATGCATCATTGCCCTATGTTATGGTTTCTATCTACTTGCACAACAGCAAGCTAATCCTAACCAGGAAAAACAAGCATGCAAGCATCAATCAAAATAAAGCAAACATTTCAAATAGCACACACTATATCCAGTCAAGTGAGGCTCAAACAAGGGTGGACTGCCGAGGCAAGTCAACTGTACAGGGTAATGTTCGCTCTTAACCCTGACATTGAGAGTCAGGGTGAAGCAGATGAAAGGTGAGTGAAGATTAGACTTCACAGCTCTTATCCCTGGCCAGGGAGAGCTTCAGACAAAGGAGCGTGGGTCCAGAATGGAGGAACCCTTCTACACTCAAGACTCTGACTCAATTGTACACTGTACAAGATCTTGGGTTAATGTCCCAATGCATCAACACAGTGGTGTGAGCAGAGGGACGACTCAACAGAATAGCGGGAGATAGATTGCATATCTCTCTTATCCGCCAATTGCCTCATAGAGGTCTTTACCTGCTTGGGGACAAAGTTAAACAATCACAAACATCGCCTCTTAAGGAGGACTTCAGACAGTTGCCTGGCTAAATAACAAGCCAGGTCTTCCAGACTACATGGAGACAAGAGAGTCTACCTCAATTGGTTTATACAACCAAGCAGCAGCACAGCAAGTTCTTAAAGAACTAAAGCGGCTATGGTACCTGAAATCAATCTAGTACAGTCAGTATTCAAGTCACAAACAGTCAAACAGCAAAGTTAACAGTTAATATGTACAGTCAATGCCATGTGCAAAGCACAATCAACTCAATTGAGCCAAGCATCCTACAAAACACGCAAGTTAGCTTACAACAAGCAACCAAACTCAATTTAATCAACTTGCATTTTTCTCCTTAAAGCCTTTGCATCTCTTCCTGAAACACAATTCAAAAGTGAGAAACAAGACCACTAGGCCAAGCCTAGGGTCCAAAGGAGATGAAAAATCCAAAACAGCAAGTGAAAATTAACCAAAACCAATATTTATCAAGCAAAAAGAGAATCCAATTGGTCCCATGCTCATCTCATTCATTATCATCATTTTATAAACAAAATATCACAAAGCATGCTATTTGCAACTTCAAAAGACCAAACAGAATGATCACAATCAAATCAATATCAAAACAGCTCAATAAATTCCACAAAAATTCCAACCTAAACAGAACACATTCAATGAGTAGCATATCAATTTTCAGCTCATTTGGATCAAGGGAAGTATGGAAATTAAATTCACTAAGTTCAGACAAGTTCAAGCAAGCCAACACAAGGCATCAAAACAATCATCATCTTCCAATAATCATAAAATAGTGACAACATATGAGAAATGAATGGGATCAAAACCATGATGACCTATAATGTGTCTAGAATCACTCCACCAAATTTCACACTCATACAATCAATGATCAGAATTTCACAAATCAAATGGTAACATGTGTCACAAAAAATCACAAAATGACCAAACAGAGGGAAAAATTCCAATCAATTAGGAAATGCCATCAATAAATCCAGAAAAATTCACATGTGATCTCAACATACATATTCTCAATCATACAAAAAATTGGCTCAATTCAACATCCCTAAGCACATCAAATAAAATCATGAAGTTCATCAAGCTTGGTGTGACACAAATTGTCACACCTCTATTCAAAAATTCATATCTCCTCAATCAGGTATCCAAAAACTACAAACTACACATCAAAATCACCAGCAAAGAGTCCAGAATAAGCACAAAAAATTTCATGAATTTATTTGGAAGCATCATCATTTCATGAGTGATATGGCAAAACATGTACAAATTGCATACATCCAAACAATCCCTAAGCATTTTTAATTTCCACATGTGCACAAAAATATTAAAAATCATCATTAAAATCTACACATCATAAGGAGAATGGTGAAAAAACCTCACAAATTTTGGACAAAGGATGGATTATTTATGAATTTTCTAAGTCATGTGATCAAATTGAAATAAAAATGGAAAAAGAAATGAGAAATAATGAAATAATAATGGAAAATGGCAAAAGCGTAATATTGCCCAGCGAGAGCAAAACGACGTCGCTCACATTAATCCAGTGGCGCGTCCTGATTGGCCAAAATGTGGCGGTAAACAGAATTTGAAAACAAGGCCAAGGCAAAATGGATCTAACACATGTTTCAGTGAGTTTTCATCATCTTCATCAAACAAGAATTCCAGAAAATCGAAAATACGAAAATCTCAACCAAACGCAACAAATTCTATATCATTAGAACCGTCTCTCAACCTAGATCATGGATATGTAACGCATTTAACCTAACTCTCAACCTATCGACCGGATCGAGCAAATAAAGATATGCACATCAAACTTCAATCTCAGATTTCTCTCTCAATACTTAACCAAATCCAAAACTATAAACAGCATGATGATCTACATTGGAAGACCTACCAGAACCACATCACAATTCAGACAATTAATGAGATCAAATATTTACCTCTTGGAGATGGCAGCTTGTGATTCTTGAGTTTCCACGTGCAAAAACCAAAAACAGATGAAGCTTGAAGCTATGGAAGTTGACTGCAATGAATGCCTTAGCTCAAAACAGCTCCAAGTGCAAGAATTAGCAAAATGCCATTGATGTGCTTGCTTATGACAGTCCACATTCATCAAGCTTTGGCCACGAGTTTTGCAAAACAGTTCATCAACATCACTTGTGGAGTGTAGATCCAAGAAGAATCAACAAGTTTGATGAAGAATTGTGATGAAATTGATAAAAAAAGTGTGTAGCAATTTTGAGAATTTGAGAGGTTTTGGAGGGAAAAACAGTTAGATCCTTGAAGAATGTGATGTAATTATGATTTTCTGTTACAGTTAAGGCTTTATACCACTGCTTAATCCATTCCTTAATCCAAATTAGCAAAATGAGAGTGATTAGCATAATTGCATTTTTAAGTGAAATGGCAAAATGGTCCTTTCCAAATTGGGCAATGTGACAGCAAATGACAGTTCACACAACTTCTATTTGGCATTTGGAGTGTGTTAGAATTGGTTCCATGTGCATATGCCTTGTATTTCTCAATTTCACCATTCCACACCAAAAATACAAATGAATTCACTTGAAAAATGACTTTTTGCCATGCTTATTTTTGATGAATTTTGACCATGCATCATGAAAGTACATGTGAAATGGGGTTTGCTCAAAGAAAGATCAACCAAATTGGCCATTCCATGTGAAAGTTATGCCACTTTGAATTTAAGCATTTTTGGAAAATGAATGGACCATAACTTGTCAAACATTCATGAGAAATTCAAGTTCTTGGACTTTTTAGAAAGGTGAGAGCAAGATATACAACTTTCATGTTGAACAAAATTTCATTTGAAGCATTTTTGGACATGTAATTTTGAGGTGAAAAACTTTCCATTTTTGGAAACTTTCATTTCAAGTCACTTTCCATTTTTGGCAATTTTTTGTCTGACTTTATTTTCTTCATTCTTGATGTTTGAAATGCCAAATGAAACTTGTTTCAACATGAATGAAGTGTATCCAACTCTCTCCCACCTCCAAATCCATCATTTCAGGCACAGTTGACCACAGTTGACTTTTCTGATTGATAGATGAATTTGGTCAGGCATTGATCGAGTTGAGCCTCAATTCTCTGATGAAATGGCTCAAGGATGAAACCCTAGCTTCCATAAGCTCAATATAATCACATGATGATCCCCCTATCCATTGTAGACCCCATCTCCTTGCCATGCCCTGATTGGCCCAATGCAATTGATTAGGGTTGACCAGTGGTCAAAACCTTAATCTCAAGGTGTCTGATCAATCTCTTGAATCTCTTGGTGATAACAAAACCATGATGATGATGATGTATCATTTCAACCAAGATCAAGCTCAATCTCCTTGAGAAACCATGAAACCCTAATTTGTACCATACATCCTCAGATGGCTAGTGATCAGTCCATTCAATGAAAAATCCTCAGGCTTGAACCTTTCAACCTCTCATCTTCTGATCAAGACTTAGAAGGATGACTTGATCAATGTAGCCACATGATATGCCAATATGCAATGCCTAATGACCTACAAAATGCAATGCAATATGTTAAGCTAGTCCCAAGAGAGGAGGGCAAATTTTGAGGTGTTACAGGTGCCCCTATTCAATCCACTGTGAACCTGTCGATATGAATAGCCTCGGTTTTCAGATGATCAGGATGAAGAGTGATTGAATACCAAGAACAGACGAACAATTTGCACTTTGATGGGAAAATAATTAACAACGCCTGTCAGAATCGGCGAAGAAGCAACCTTGAAAGAAAAATCCGTCTAGTACGGAAAAAGTCGGCCTGATCACCGAAACAGAAATGTCGACCTGGACACCAAAATAAATGGTAACGCAGGGATAACCATGGCCTGAACACCACACATCCGCTGGGGATTATTATTTCTCTTGCTTTTCTTGAACTCCGCAATTTTCTCATGATTTCTCTCTTTTCTATTTTCTTGAACCCCGAAATTTTCTTCGCAAATGATCCCAGATCATTGCATTTGAACCCCGACACCTTGTTTGCCAACATAATGAACCCCATTCTCCAGAAAACACCTCGTGTCTCCTTTTCTCCATTTGGACCCCGATCTCCAGAAAACGCCTCAATATTTTCCTTTCTCCGTTTGAACCCCGATCTCCACTTTCTTGTGATAATTCCGCTGGCAACGTCGGAAATAACACCAAACACCACTCTGAGGGCGACATATCAGAGGGTACACCTTCACAAAAGGAAGGTAACATGTGCATCTCTTCTTCAGAAGACACCTATAACGACCTCCATTGGCATCCGCCAAAGTCTAAGGTGACACATGAACAGAAGATAATCCTGAGGACGTCATCCCGGATATAATCTTCAACTCCAGTCTCTATTTGAACCCCGATCTCCAGAAAATGCCTCACATTTCCTTTTCTCCGATTGAACCCCGATCTCCAGAAAATGCCTTAACATTTCCTTTTCTCCGATTGAACCCCGATTGTCGCGCTGATCGCGTAACATCCTTCGTTTTCACTTCTATCTCCGCTCGACGGAGAAGTTTCCTCCAGTATCGCACTACTGGGGAATACTGCTGATCTGACATTATGATACTAAACTCATCCGAGTAACATCTTCACCATCCGGTGAAGCCAAATCTCAAGCGGTAACCACGACTAGAGTCGCGCTGATCGCGGAAGAATTCCATCTCCGTCCGACGGAAAATTTCCTCCAGTATCGCACTACTGGGGAAGTACTGTTGATAAAAACGGTGCCAAACTCCTCGGAGCAACATCTTCACCCTCAGGCAACCACTTCTCAAACGGTAACCACGGTCTGAGACTAGCTCATGCTTGCAATATGATGCATGATTGATTTTTCTGCGTAATGCTCCATAACTATGGAAATGCTACGCGATTTATTATGCAATATGCTATACTATTTACATGATGCATGTATAAAAAGCATCCCCCTCGAGGGACTCTTCTGGGGGAGCACGAGACACTCTGCTGAGGAACTCGTCAACACTCCGATTCCGCCCTGCTGGGGAATATCGCTGTTGCTGGGAATAGGCATCCCTTGCTGGGGAAGAACCTCCTTTGTACTCAACCCGCTTGGGGAATTGCTGGGGATAGATCTACCAGCGCTCTGTGGGGATACAACAGTCTTTGACTTGCTGGGGATATCAATCCCGACCCTGCTTGAGAAACCACCGCACACAGATACTTCCGCTGGGGAAATTGCCACCTTCAGGCCTGGCGACTGGGGAAACATCGATCTTGAAACCTGCTGGGGATAACCATCCCGACCCTGCTAGGGAAGACACAGACCTTGGATCTGCTGGGAAATTAGTCCCCACGACTCTGCTTGGGGATATGCATCCCGACTCGTCTGGACCTTTTCTGCTCCATCATCTTGTATTCCAAACCGCTCCGTACTCGACGGAGAGCGAACCCCTGGGATTTATACAAACTTTTCAATCTTCCGACTTTGAAGAGTCTTCTTGATTAATTCCAAGGATCGTCGTACGTCTCGTCGTCTCTTCACCATTCCTTCCATCCATCCGTCTCTGATTGGACTCCATGGGGATTTGTTTCGTCAAAAGCTTCCACATCACAACCTGCAAGTGAGTGAAAATATCTAATAGTTCCTGCAAAAGAGATCGTTAGATAAAACCGTGCCCCAGGCGTGTCAAGATTTCAACACTTGGGTCACTCAACCTTCCGGATAAGATTTCAAGTTTTCAATCTTATAAACATGCATTGGAAGGGACCTGTATGTCTTAAAATGCAAGATTCTTTATCAAAAATAATCGGATGTTTTTGCAATCAAAGCGGTAATGAAAAACAAAAACAAAATTATTTGACTGAATTTGCATTTTATTGATTGAAAAAGTGTGGCTCAAATTGAGCAATACAAAGGAAACAATTCCTGAAAAGAGGTAATTGCGCACAAAAGGAAAAATCTATCCTAATGGCAATGTGAAACCCGCGATCTCATCGAGTTCCAACTCAGTTACACCCCATATGTCCTCAGACTCTCCGTGCTTTCTGCTTTCTGAACAAGACGTTTCTGATTGATCCCTACCGGGTATTATCCATGTGCCTTAACTGAAGCGCAAACGATCCTGCCAGACGCAGTTGTTCGTTTCAATCCCTCTTTTGCCTGGACCGCCCTTTCGGGTTTTCAGTCCACCGGGATACCCTTTTTTGCCCAAGTCGCCTTTTCAGGTTTTCGACTTGCCGGGTGTACATTCTTTCATTTTTATCCCTAATTTTTGCCCGAACCTTTTCTTTCTGTTTTTTTTGGTTCGCCGGGATGCCCATTTTTGCCTGGACTATTTTATTCTTTTCGTCCAGCGGGTCTCTTTATACGAAGTATTTTTTAACTGCGTCCGCATTCACAGGGGATGGAAAATCCTCACCATCCATGGTCGTTAGCAACAAGGCTCCGCCAGAGAAAACCTTCTTGACCACGAACGAACCTTCATAATTAGGTGTCCACTTGCCCCTTCGATCGTTTTGAGGAGGAAGGATCCTTTTCAGCACCATATCACCTACGTGATATACCCGAGGTCGCACCTTTTTGTCAAAAGCACGCTTCATCCGCTGCTGGTACAACTGCCCATGACAGATGGCCGCCAACCTCTTTTCCTCTATCAGGCTCAATTCCTCATACCGGGTCCTTACCCATTCTGCCTCTTGCAATTTCACGTCCATCAGGACTCTCAAAGAGGGAATTTGGACCTCAACCGGTAACACCGCTTCCATTCCATATACCAATGAGAAAGGCGTTGCCCCAGTAGATGTGCGCACCGACGTTCGATACCCATGCAATGCAAACGGCAACATCTCATGCCAGTCTTTATAGGTTACCACCATTTTTTGCACAATCTTCTTTATGTTCTTGTTGGCTGCCTCAACCGCCCCATTCATCTTCGGACGATAGGGAGAAGAATTGTGATGTTCGATCTTGAATTCCCGGCACAGTTCTGCCATCATCTTATTGTTCAAATTAGAACCATTATCAGTAATGATTCTCTCGGGAACCCCATATCTGCAAATGATGTCTCTCTTGAGAAACCTGGCAACGACCTGCTTCGTCACGTTCGTATAAGAGGCTGCTTCAACCCACTTGGTGAAGTAATCAATAGCCACCAATATGAACCGATGCCCATTCGAAGTCGTAGGCTCAATCTTTCCGATCATATCAATGCCCCACATAGCAAACGGCCACGGAGACGACATTAAGCTCAACGGGTTAGGAGGCACATGCACCTTGTCAGCATAAATCTGGCATTTATGACACTTCCGCACAAAATTGAAACATTGGGCCTCCATTGTCATCCAATAATAGCCTGCCCTCAGCAGCTTCTTTACCATCGCATTCCCACTGGCATGGGTACCGAACGAACCTTCATGAACCTCTCTCATCAATTGGCTTGCTTCTCTATCATCAACACATCTGAGCAAGACCCAATCAAAATTCCTCTTGTACAGAACCCCATCCTTATTCAAGTAGAACACCATGGCCAACCTCCGCAGAGTCTTTCGGTCCTTCTTCGATGCTCCCTCAGGATACTCTTGAGTCTCCACATAGCGCTTGATATCGTAATACCACGGCTTCTCATCATCAGGCGCTGTATCAACAGCAAACACATAAGTCGGTCTATCCAGACGACCTACTTCCACACTGGGGAACTGATTCCACCTCTGCACCTTAATCAAGGCGGCCAGAGTAGCCAGAGCATCTGCCAAAGGATTCTCCTCTCTAGGCACATGATGCAACTTCACCTTGGTGAAAAACGTCAACAACCTCCTCGTATAATCCCGATATGGCACTAAGTGAGATTGATGCGTATACCATTTTCCGTTAACTTGATTTACAACCAGAGCTGAATCTCCATATATGACGAGGTTCTTAATCCTCAAATCAATCGCCTCTTCAATCCCCAATATACAAGCTTCGTATTCAGCCACGTTGTTGGTGCACTCGAATGTTAGCCGGGCAGCAAAAGGAATGTGGGATCCTTTCGGCGTAACCAAAACAGCACCAACACCGCTTCCATTCACGTTAACGGCCCCATCAAACATCAGAATCCATTCGGATTCAGGGTCAGGCCCCTCCTCCGGGATTGGTTCCTCACAATCTTTCGATTTGAGAAACATGATGTCCTCATCAGGGAATTCAAACTTCATCGGTTGATAATCATCAATGGGTTGCTGAGCGAGGTAATCAGACAATACACTCCCCTTGATAGCCTTCTGAGAGGTATACTGTATATCATATTCAGTCAGAATCATCTGCCACCTCGCAACCCGTCCGGTCAATGCTGGCTTCTCAAAAATGTACTTGATTGGATCCATCTTGGAAATCAACAAAGTGGTATGAACCAACATGTACTGCCTTAGTCGGCGAGCAGCCCAGACCAAAGCACAACAAGTTTTCTCGAGCAGTGAATATCTTGTTTCACAGTCGGTAAACTTTTTGCTAAGGTAGTATATGGCATGCTCTTTTCGACCAGACTCGTCATGCTGCCCCAATACACACCCCATAGACCCCTCGAGGACTGTCAGGTACAAAATTAACGGTCTTCCCTCCACAGGAGGCATCAGAATCGGAGGCTCCTGCAAATACTCTTTTATTTTTTCAAATGTCGCTTGGCAATCATTATTCCATCTGACCGTTTGATCTTTTCTCAACAACTTGAATATTGGTTCACACGTGGCTGTTAGATGAGATATGAACCGCGAAATGTAGTTCAATCTACCTAAGAAACCACAAACCTCCTTCTCTGTTCTCGGTTCAGGCATTTCTCTTATTGCTTTTACTTTTGCAGGATCAACCTCGATTCCTTTTTCACTTACAATGAACCCCAACAATTTACCGGACCGCACTCCGAAAGTGCACTTGTTCGGATTCAACCTCAGTCTGAACTGTCTCAGCCGGTCGAACAACTTGGCCAGATCTACCAAATGCCCCTCTTCTGTTTGGGACTTTGCTATCATGTCATCAACATAGCATTCAATTTCATGATGAATCATATCATGAAACAAAGTCACCATGGCCCTCTGATAAGTAGCACCGGCGTTCTTGAGACCAAATGGCATCACCTTGTAACAAAAAGTGCCCCATGGTGTGATGAACGTTGTTTTCTCCATATCATTTGATGACATTTTGATTTGATTATAGCCAGAAAAGCCATCCATGAAGGAAAACACCGAGAATTGAGCTGTATTATCTACCAACACATCGATGTGAGGTAGTGGGAAATCATCCTTCGGACTAGCTCTATTCAGATCTCGGTAGTCCACACACATTCTTACTTTCCCATCTTTCTTCGGGACTGGCACGATGTTGGCAACCCACGGCGGATAATTAATGACAGCAAGGAAACCAGCATCCCACTGCTTCTGCACTTCCTCTTTGATTTTCATCGCCATGTCAGGTCGAGTTCTGCGCAACTTCTGCTTCACTGGAGGACAATCTGCTCTCAATGGTAGCTTGTGCATAACAATATCGGTATCCAACCCTGGCATATCTTGATAAGACCAGGCAAAGATGTCGACATACTCTTTCAACAATGCCACCAATCTGCTCTTGACACTTTTCTCCAAAGAAGCCCCGATTTCACCTCTTTTTTGACCTCGTCGGTACCCAGATTCACAACCTCAATCTGCTCTTCATGCGGCTGAATCACCTTCTCCTCTTGTTTCAACAACCTGGCTAACTCCCTTGGCAGTTCACAATCTTCTTTGTCTTCTTCTTCGGCTTGATAGATCGGATTGTCGAAATCATACGAGGGTGTAACAGGATTGTTATCAATGAGATCCGGAGAATGATCGCATCTGCATGAATGTTGATTCATGCATTGCTTTAGAACCGGTGTGAGACAAATTGACAAAAAGAAAAATGAAAACATTGCCATTTTTATTTTGTTTTTATTTTTAAACTGCAAAAATAAATGAAAAACAGGGAACACCGCTTTTTAACTGAAAAACATCCTTTTATTAATGATGCGAATTTGCAGATCTTAAACATGAGGTGGCCCTTACAATGAACCATTACGTGTCGGGCAACACGTATGGCCTTCATGCATATAAAATCAAAATAGGAAAAATATTACTCTTCCAGCAGAGTGACCCGGATGATCTTTTCAGCCTTCCAGTTCTGGACTCCCATCCCTGGTGCGCACGGCTTTATCCACCGGTCTATTTCACAGTCGCTATCAGCTTCGTCACTCATCATGCAGATGTGATCCGGATCCAGCATTCCGGCACTAGTGAAGGTGACCGACGTACGGCGCCCTCTGCCTTGTCCCGAGCCTCTGTTCGGCTGATACCCCACTCCGAAGCGGTCCTTCTTTGCAGAGATATCCATCATCCTGCCCCAACCAGGAGCCTCTCCATTCTTCACCACCTCGGCGGCCTGCTTGTACGAAGCAATGGACGGTTTCTCTTCTTCTTTTGCAAACAAAGCATTCTCCACCTTAATGGTTTCAAATGCTTGGCTTGGCGTCTCCCAGATTTCGCCGTCCATTTCCACATACTTGAATGAGGACAGGTGGCTGACAAAGATGTCCTCTTCCCCGCAGACGGTAACAACCTGGCCTTCCCAAATGTACTTCAACTTTTGGTGTAAAGTCGAGGTCACTGCCCCAGCAGCATGAATCCATGGACGACCCAACAAGCAACTGTATGCCGGCTGAATATCCATGACGTAGAATGTCGACTTGAACACCTATGGGCCTATCTTTACAGGAAGCTCAACTTCTCCAAATACGGCCCGCTTTGACCCATCAAAGGCCCTCACTATCAGATCGGTGGGAGTCAGAATCAACCCGTCACAATTCAGCTTTGCCAGAGCCTTCTTCGGCAACACGTTCAAAGAGGAGCCGGTATCGACCAGCACATGCGAAAGCACGGCCCCTTTGCACTCCATTGCAATGTGTAGCGCCCGATTGTGATTTCTCCCATCCACAGTCAGGTCCATGTCTGTAAAACCCAACCCATGGCTGGCATGCACATTAGACACGACCGTTTCCAACTGGTTAATGGTAATCTCTTGAGGAACATAGGCTTTCTTCAAGATTTTCAACAGAGCCTCTCTGTGCCCCTCAGAGCTTAACAGCAAAGATAAGATCGAGATCTTGGAGGGAATTTGCTGCAAATGGTCCACAAGTTTGTACTCAGACTTCTTGATGATCCTCAAGAATTCCTCTGCATCATCATCAAGTTTTTCTTCCGACCCAACCGGCGCCGGTGTCACTACTGGAGTACTATCACCAACCACTGCTTTCCCTTTCGCCCTGGCTAAAGCCTCGGCCTTTTCTTTTTTCTCTTTTTCTCCTTCCCCTCCCCTCAATGCGTCAGGAGCAAACAGTCTTCCACTGCGAGTGAAACCGCTAGGACCGGCATTATCCACCTTTGAAACAGTGGTTTCACTAGCAGTCTGATCTTCTACCTTCTCACCGTTGCAATAAACCTCTCCCCCATAATGCCATGGCACGGCATCATCTTTGTCATACGGGATTGGTCCAGGTACCGTGATGGTAACTAGAGCCGCCTCAGCAAGAGTAGACAAATCCACCGGGTTAAAATAAATCGTTATGGTGGAGACCTCATCCTTCCCCTTATCAGCCTTCTCAATCAAGATACTCCCCTCGTCCATCAAACCCTGGATAGTCCTCCTCAATAATTCACACCCGTTCTGAACAATAGCGCACTCAGCACAATCAACACCGCAGCCCGGGTGAACCCCATTCAGCATCAACTGCCTCTTAACCTCAGCCAGAGGCGTTTTCAATTGATCAACAGTAGACAACCCAACTCTACTCTCTTCAGAAATAGCATTCACCCCCATTTGACCATGCGCAGGCATGGGATTATCATTAACGTTGGGAGATGGTGCAAAGTTGATTGCCTTCGAATCCACCAGGTCTTGAACCGTGTGCTTAAAAGCTTTATAGTTCTCTATATTATGTCCGGGAGCACCCGAATGGAATTCGCACTTTGCATTTTCATCATAATTGGCTGGCCTCTGATCAGGTCTCAAAGGCGCCAAAGTCCTTAGTTGTACCAACCCCAGATCCATCAACTTTTTAAACAGAAAAGAATAAGTCACAGGCGGCCTGTCGAACTGCCTATCATTCATTCTCCCCTTGACTTGATATCCGACCCTCTGAGGCCTCTGCTGAAATGGTTGTCTTTGCTGTTGAGGTTGCTGCTGTTGCTGTTGCGGTGCAGGCTGATGCTCAGCAGGAATAGTTACCGCAGCAGTGTGCTGAAAGTAACGATCCCTACTGGGTCCTCTCTGTGCATACACCGCACTGGTATCCCCTTCTTTCTTCCTTTGGCCATTACTGAAGGGCTTCTTCGACCCAGACGACGAAGCTGTACCCTGAATCTTCCCGAGCTTCAGCCAGCTCTCAATCCTTTCCCCAACCACTACTATGTCAGAAAAGTTGGTCACCGGACAACCAACCATCCTCTCAGTATATGCCCCCTGCAGGGTCCCCATAAAGAGATCAGACATCTCTCTGTCCACAAGTGGAGGTTGCACTCTGGCAGCCAACTCCCTCCATCTTTGGGCATATTCCTTAAACCCCTCATTATTCTTTTGAGACATACCCTGCAGCTGGGTACGACTCTGGGCCATATCAGCATTGAACTGATACTGTTTAAAGAATGCGTCCCCAAGATCTTGCCAATTCTTGATATCTGAGGACTTAAGCTTGGTGTACCACTCCAGTGAGCCTCCGGACAGGCTGTCCTGGAAGAAGTACATCCACAGCTTTTGGTCCATGGTGTAAGCTGAGATCTTACGAACGAATGCCTGCAGATGTGTTTCGGGGCAGGAACTCCCATTATACCGATCAAATGTGGGTGCCTTGAATTTCTGCGGGATCACAATCCCCTATACCAACCCCATATTTGACATGTTGACCACCCCAGGAGTGGCATAACTCTCCAAGGCCCTGATTTTCTCAGCCAGCAGCTGAATCTCTTTGTTCTGTGGTGGGGCACCGTACTGTCCAAACGGTTCGTTGTGCATAGAGAACTGATCAGCCTCTCTGTCTTCCTCTCTATCGTCATCAACCCCGAAGAATGGAGGGAAAAAACTATCTTTCATGTTCTGACCTGGTTGGCCACCCGCAGCACCAAAACCTCCAGCAGTGTTATTCACTATACCGACTGTTGTTCTCTTACCACCATCTCGAGAACCACCCAGCCCCTGGTTGGAGACACCATCCAGGTTGACACCACTATTTGCCGCTGAAGCCCGCTCGAGCTTCTCAACCTTGTCAGCTAGAGCTTTTTGACCAACTGCAAAACCTTGCATGATGTTGATCAGCTCAGTCATCTTGTCTTTTAACTCAAGGATATCTGTATTTGGGAGATCCATCAGTCTGGGAGTATTGCGCCGAGTGAAGTATCTGTGAGGACGGGTTGAGTGCAAAGGTACAACTCTGCGAGCACGAGCAATGATTCCTGAAACAATCAAGCACGTTAGCAACAGATACCTGCAAAATAAAACACAAGTTATTATGATCATGCATGAATGCAGTGTTTATCCATATGAGGCACACTTTGTCTCTCAATCCTGGCTTCATCGAGACAGATAATAATAACCCGGCAGCAATATTCTGACATTCATCATTTGATTTCATCATACAGATCAAAGATATATGATTTAGCAAAGTACCCCCAACCATGTGTGTGCTTGTGTGAGTGTATACGGGAAAGCAAATAAAGCTTGAAGATCGATCACTAAATGAAAATAATCATCACATAGCAAAATGCACAATAAGTGCCATAGTCATACATCAAATCAGATACAAATCTCCAGAATCAGCAAGAAAATACAAGCAAATGAATTCCGTCAACAAGCCTGACGGTAATCCATACAAATGATAAAGCTATCCTGATGAGGGTCCCACGGAAGGCCCTATCTCATCAACCATCTTCGCGAACTCTGCGGCGAACCTGAGCTCGGTGTTCTCCTGCTGTAATCTTCCCACCTCCTTTTGATGAATCTTCATCTGCCTGAAGTAATGATCCCTCTCAGCAATGTAATGATCTCTCTCGGCGATGATCTTTACTTTCTCCGCTTCCCACTCTGCAGCGAGGACTCTGGCTCTGGCGTCTCTCTGATCTCTCACGAGGATTTGCCTCCTCTTCTCATCTTCAATGACCTTTGAAGCTCTAGCCAATCTCTCTTTGGTGACGTCGTGCTCCTTTGTTGAAGATGCCAAAGCCTGACTGACCTTCCCATAGTAGGCAGTATCCATCCCAAAGCGCTTTGCTTCCAGGGCATGTCGCTTGTCTTGATCTTCCATCTTTGCTCTGATCTCCTGATTAGCCATCTGAACCCGAGCAACAGTCATCTCCAATTCCGCTTTCTCTGCAAGCAACTGGTCTCTCTCCCGCTTCATCTCTAGGAACTCATCCATACCAACAGAAGAAGGAGATTCCTCAACCAACGGATACCAAGGATCGACCATAGGAAATGGTAGACAAGTAAGCTCCACTCTCTTACTGAGTCAGTCATCGAACGGAGGGAAAGATCTGTTATTAGCTCTACCCCAAGAAACCTTGCCTTTTCTTTGAATGCTACGCCATGCCTCAGCTACCTGCTTCACCCTGGCCTGATTGCCCTCAACTGGGAAGTACAAAGTCTCCTGAACCTCACTCTTGAACGGAGGAAGCTCCATAGTGAATCCCATCTGTCTCTTAAGAAGTGTCGGGTTATAATTAATGCAACCCTGAACTCCTATAAGTGGCACATTGGGAAAGCCCCTACAGCTGTAGATGAAATCTTGTCCAACCCCACTACTGTGAGTCCAAGCTATGTCTTTGGCCCTCAAACCCATCAGCTTGGTCGCCCAATTAACATTTTGGCCAAGCAGAACAAAAGCACCCTTGGAAGGCAAATAACCCATAAACCACTTGTATAGCAACTGAGCGCAACATCGAATCAGTCCCCCACGCCTCTTCTCGTTCCTGTTATGGACCGAGTAATAGACATCTCCGATCAAGGTAGGGATAGGATTCCTCTGAACAAACAAGCGAATGGCGTTAATATCCACGAAGCTCTTCTGGTTAGGAAACAGAATGATCCCATAAATGCCCGCAGCAATCAAAGCACACACAGCTTTCCAGTTACCCGACTCAGCATGCTCCTTAGCCTTAGCTTCCAGGAAACTCAGATGAAAACCAGGAAACTTCCCCTTCTCTTTCAGACTCCCCTTAACCATCTCCGGGCTCAAATAAAGAGCACGGGAAATCCCACCAATATCAGGCTCTTCCTTAGTAGCATAGAAAGGAACCTGATTTCTGATCTGGATGCCCAACATATCAGCATAATCCTCCATCAAAGGCCCGAGTAAGTAATCTGGGAAGACAAAACACCTCAAACCAGGATCATAGAACTGGAGAAGACTATGAATGGCGCTCCTGTCTCTGTCAGTGAGTCTGAAAACCATCTTCAGAATACCACCGTATGCCTCACGAAACATCCCCACATGGTCGGGTGTAATCAATGTTATCATATCCTTCAGCACACTGATCTCTGGGTCAAAGAAACTGTAAACGACATCGTCCTTCAAACCGGGCCTTCTCATATCTGAGCAGAAAGTCTCTCAACCAGGATCTCGATCAAAAATGTCCCTGCATATGGATAAACATGTGTTAGATGCAGATAAATGCAAGATGTAATGATGCTGATGAATGAATGCAATGCATTGCCATCCTCCAAGTCATCTGATCATCTGTTGCTCTGAGTCACAACCCTGATCTCTGAACTGATCACAACCATCTGAAGGAATATGTAACCACCAATCCAACTCAAGGGATTCCGAAATAAACGGAACTGAAAGATACATCATCATCATCATCCGGTAATCTCTGAGCAGATAAGCATAACCATCTCTGAATCGGCCCGGGGAATCCTGAAATAAACGGATCCCCACTGATAAATAACTCGGACAGCATTCCGACGTCTCAGAAATAAATGGCCATAAATCCGACTTATAAATAGGACTCTGATCAACGGAACCAAAAGTCACCATCTGAACATGCATCTGAAAGAAACACCCTCCCCTCACAGGTAAATTCTAATCAGGTCACCCTAAGGCGGATAATAGTCTCGACAATCGGGCAGAGATACTCAATGGGTTTGCCCTTTCGGGTGTGCCATTGTAGCTCTCCTGAGATCGTCTAAACCAAAGATCCGGGAAATGATCGGTCACCGAAGTCAATAGCCCAAAAGAGGTAACCCAACCAAAGTGGAAAACCCCACTGAGGAGGAGCACTCTCAGATGAACCTCGTCCGGCTTGTGGTATGTCACGTCGCAACAGCATGCCCAACCGACATGTGAGGAACGTGAGACCACACTAATCCTAGGTGTATACTCGAGCCTGGGTTTTAGCCCCACTCAGAACACCCACCCCAACAGAGGAACCACCTGCACAGAGGACAGCAACATGATAGTATGATGCATGCAAACATTTATGCAAATATATACATAGTCAGAATAATAAATGCAATAAACAAAGCGGCACAAGCAACCTAAACTATCCTAGAACGCTAGGAGAGACTCGCTTAGGGAAGATGGACCAACACAGGTCAACATCTACTAACTCCCCAGCAGAGTCGCCAGCTGTCGCATCCGCGAAAAACAACCGGCGGGCTAAAACAAAAACAACACAGAGCCGCCACCGTGCGTTATTTATCCCAAAAGAGGGAAAGGAAACGCTCAGAGTAAACCTAGGAAAAAGCATGGTCTCGCGACCAAAGAGAAAGGGTACGGGAGTCGGTTACGCAAGGGGAAGGTATTAGCACCCCTCACGTCCGTCGTACTCGACGGGATCCACGCTCTAAAAGAAAGAAAAGGTTGCTAAACAAACACATCACACACACACACACCGAAACAACACAGGTGGGGTTAAGAGGAAGAGGGCTCGCTAGGATATCGCATCCTATGCCTACGTATCTCATCTGGAACGAGAATCAGAGCTGCCGTAGTTCGGCTCACGCACGCCAAACAAGACACACACAAACACAGGCAAACCTGGAACCCGAACGCCAATCGCTGGACTTACATCGGCTTCCGAACCAAACAAACACACTCAGGATACGGACAGCCAATCGCTGGTCTTACATCCATATCCTGACACACAAGAAGAAACAAGCAAACACACACAAAAAGGAAAAAAAGTGCCCGGAGAGACCTCGCACGGTCTCCTGCCTACGTACCTCATCTGGTATGAGGATCAGGGCGACGTAGTTCCCCTGAACGGGAAAGAAATTCTAGCCAGAAACCAAGGGGAGACACACTACTAGGGAGCTGTACTCGAGCCTAGTGTTATCATGCATCATTGCCCTATGTTATGGTTTCTATCTACTTGCACAACAGCAAGCTAATCCTAACCAGGAAAAACAAGCATGCAAGCATCAATCAAAATAAAGCAAACATTTCAAATAGCACACACTATATCCAGTCAAGTGAGGCTCAAACAAGGGTGGACTGCCGAGGCAAGTCAACTGTACAGGGTAATGTTCGCTCTTAACCCTGACATTGAGAGTCAGGGTGAAGCAGATGAAAGGTGAGTGAAGATTAGACTTCACAGCTCTTATCCCTGGCCAGGGAGAGCTTCAGACAAAGGAGCGTGGGTCCAGAATGGAGGAACCCTTCTACACTCAAGACTCTGACTCAATTGTACACTGTACAAGATCTTGGGTTAATGTTCCAATGCATCAACACAGTGGTGTGAGCAGAGGGACGACTCAACAGAATAGCGGGAGATAGATTGCATATCTCTCTTATCCGCCAATTGCCTCATAGAGGTCTTTACCTGCTTGGGGACAAAGTTAAACAATCACAAACATCGCCTCTTAAGGAGGACTTCAGACAGTTGCCTGGCTAAATAACAAGCCAGGTCTTCCAGACTACATGGAGACAAGAGAGTCTACCTCAATTGGTTTATACAACCAAGCAGCAGCACAGCAAGTTCTTAAAGAACTAAAGCGGCTATGGTACCTGAAATCAATCTAGTACAGTCAGTATTCAAGTCACAAACAGTCAAACAGCAAAGTTAACAGTTAATATGTACAGTCAATGCCATGTGCAAAGCACAATCAACTCAATTGAGCCAAGCATCCTACAAAACACGCAAGTTAGCTTACAACAAGCAACCAAACTCAATTTAATCAACTTGCATTTTTCTCCTTAAAGCCTTTGCATCTCTTCCTGAAACACAATTCAAAAGTGAGAAACAAGACCACTAGGCCAAGCCTAGGGTCCAAAGGAGATGAAAAATCCAAAACAGCAAGTGAAAATTAACCAAAACTAATATTTATCAAGCAAAAAGAGAATCCAATTGGTCCCATGCTCATCTCATTCACTATCATCATTTTATAAACAAAATATCACAAAGCATGATATTTGCAACTTCAAAAGACCAAACAGAATGATCACAATCAAATCAATATCAAAACAGCTCAATAAATTCCACAAAAATTCCAACCTAAACAGAACACATTCAATGAGTAGCATATCAATTTTCAGCTCATTTGGATCAAGGGAAGTATGGAAATTAAATTCACTAAGTTCAGACAAGTTCAAGCAAGCCAACACAAGGCATCAAAACAATCATCATCTTCCAATAATCATAAAATAGTGACAACATATGAGAAATGAATGGGATCAAAACCATGATGACCTATAATGTGTCTAGAATCACTCCACCAAATTTCACACTCATACAATCAATGATCAGAATTTCACAAATCAAATGGTAACATGTGTCACAAAAAATCACAAAATGACCAAACAGAGGGAAAAATTCCAATCAATTAGGAAATGCCATCAATAAATCCAGAAAAATTCACATGTGATCTCAACATACATATGCTCAATCATACAAAAAAATTGGCTCAATTCAACATCCCTAAGCACATCAAATAAAATCATGAAGTTCATCAAGCTTGGTGTGACACAAATTGTCACACCTCTATTCAAAAATTCATATCTCCTCAATCAGGTATCCAAAAACTACAAACTACACATCAAAATCACCAGCAAAGAGTCCAGAATAAGCACAAAAAATTTCATGAATTTATTTGGAAGCATCATCATTTCATGAGTGATATGGCAAAACATGTACAAATTGCATACATCCAAACAATCCCTAAGCATTTTTAATTTCCACATGTGCACAAAAATATTAAAAATCATCATTAAAATCTACACATCATAAGGAGAATGGTGAAAAAAACCTCACAAATTTTGGACAAAGGATGGATTATTTATGAATTTTCTAAGTCATGTGATCAAATTGAAATAAAAATGGAAAAAGAAATGAGAAATAATGAAATAATAATGGAAAATGGCAAAAGCGTAATATTGCCCAGCGAGAGCAAAACGACGTCGCTCACATTAATCCAGTGGCGCGTCCTGATTGACCAAAATGTGGCGGTAAACAGAATTTGAAAACAAGGCCAAGGCAAAATGGATCTAACACATGTTTCAGTGAGTTTTCATCATCTTCATCAAACAAGAATTCCAGAAAATCGAAAATACGAAAATCTCAACCAAACGCAACAAATTCTATATCATTAGAACCGTCTCTCAACCTAGATCATGGATATGTAACGCATTTAACCTAACTCTCAACCTATCGACCGGATCGAGCAAATAAAGATATGCACATCAAACTTCAATCTCAGATTTCTCTCTCAATACTTAACCAAATCCAAAACTATAAACAGCATGATGATCTACATTGGAAGACCTACCAGAACCACATCACAATTCAGACAATTAATGAGATCGAATATTTACCTCTTGGAGATGGCAGCTTGTGATTCTTGAGTTTCCACGTGCAAAAACCAAAAACAGATGAAGCTTGAAGCTATGGAAGTTGACTGCAATGAATGCCTTAGCTCAAAACAGCTCCAAGTGCAAGAATTAGCAAAATGCCATTGATGTGCTTGCTTATGACAGTCCACATTCATCAAGCTTTGGCCACGAGTTTTGCAAAACAGTTCATCAACATCACTTGTGGAGTGTAGATCCAAGAAGAATCAACAAGTTTGATGAAGAATTGTGATGAAATTGATAAAAAAAGTGTGTAGCAATTTTGAGAATTTGAGAGGTTTTGGAGGGAAAAACAGTTAGATCCTTGAAGAATGTGATGTAATTATGATTTTCTGTTACAGTTAAGGCTTTATACCACTGCTTAATCCATTCCTTAATCCAAATTAGCAAAATGAGAGTGATTAGCATAATTGCATTTTTAAGTGAAATGGCAAAATGGTCCTTTCCAAATTGGGAAATGTGACAGCAAATGACAGTTCACACAACTTCTATTTGGCATTTGGAGTGTGTTAGAATTGGTTCCATGTGCATATGCCCTGTATTTCTCAATTTCACCATTCCACACCAAAAATACAAATGAATTCACTTGAAAAATGACTTTTTGCCATGCTTATTTTTGATGAATTTTGACCATGCATCATGAAAGTAAATGTGAAATGGGGTTTGCTCAAAGAAAGATCAACCAAATTGGCCATTCCATGTGAAAGTTATGCCACTTTGAATTTAGGCATTTTTGGAAAATGAATGGACCATAACTTGTCAACCATTCATGAGAAATTCAAGTTCTTGGACTTTTTAGAAAGGTGAGAGCAAGATCTACAACTTTCATGTTGAACAAAATTTCATTTGAAGCATTTTTGGATATGTAATTTTGAGGTGAAAAACTTTCCATTTTTGGAAACTTTCATTTCAAGTCACTTTCCATTTTTGGCAATTTTTTGTCTGACTTTATTTTCTTCATTCTTGATGTTTGAAATGCCAAATGAAACTTGTTTCAACATGAATGAAGTGTATCCAACTCTCTCCCACCTCCAAATCCATCATTTCAGGCACAGTTGACCACAGTTGACTTTTCTGATTGATAGATGAATTTGGTCAGGCATTGATCGAGTTGAGCCTCAATTCTCTGATGAAATGGCTCAAGGATGAAACCCTAGCTTTCATAAGCTCAATATAATCACATGATGATCCCCCTATCCATTGTAGACTCCATCTCCTTGCCATGCCCTGATTGGTCCAATGCAATTGATTAGGGTTGACCAGTGGTCAAAACCTTAATCTCAAGGTGTCTGATCAATCTCTTGAATCTCTTGGTGATAACAAAACCATGATGATGATGATGTATCATTTCAACCAAGATCAAGCTCAATCTCCTTGAGAAACCATGAAACCCTAATTTGTACCATACATCCTCAGATGGCTAGTGATCAGTCCATTCAATGAAAAATCCTCAGGCTTGAACCTCTCAACCTCTCATCTTCTGATCAAGACTTAGAAGGATGACTTGATCAATGTAGCCACATGATATGCCAATATGCAATGCCTAATGACCTACAAAATGCAATGCAATATGTTAAGCTAGTCCCAAGAGAGGAGGGCAAATTTTGAGGTGTTACACTCATATGGCGACAAAGATACTTCATTTGAGTTCTAGAATTCAATATCCTCGTAGGGTAGCAAGGACAATTCATTGAACTTTTAGCATTCAATAGCCTTGTATGACGATAAGGATATTTCATTTAAGTTTCATCATTCAATAGCCTCGTATGGAGGCAAGGATAAGTCACTAAAGTTCCAGCATTAAATAGCCTTTGTAGGGAGGCAAGTAAGGATACTTTATTGAAGTTTCAACATTTAATAGCCTCATAAGGGGACAAGGATACTTTGTTGAAGTTCCAACATTCAATAGCCTTGTAGGGAAACAAGGATACTTCATTGAAGTTCCAACATATAACAAATTCACCCTAGTCATTTAGATAGTTTCTCAAGATATAGTGCCTCATTGAAAGAGTATTACCATACCCTTTATACATAAAGGAAGGCAAAACTTTAAGAGAACTCATACATTTTTAGGCCCAAATCCCTCTCCTTAATAAAAATGAAATGGTAAATGACTAACTATAATAATATCTCATGTTAACTAATTTCAAGTTCTTGGGATAAGTATTCCATCCAACACTTCGAGTTTGTAGGCCCTAAAGGTAGTTTTTGGCATACACGATATCAGCCTTCCCAATTAGGCTGCAGTTTTCCCAAGTGAACTGGCACAACCACTTTCCTAAGCACGAGGTTGCCTTCCTGCATTTTCCTTAGGACCACTTTGGAGTTGTATCTTCTGGCGGCCATTTGCTTGGCGGCAAATTCCCTGGCAGAAATCTATCACGGTTAAACTAGCAAACTATGTACCATTGTCTGAAATGATGAATATTGGAAGGAAAAACTGGCATATGATTTGTTGCCATGCCAAACCCTTTTTGATGCGATCTTGAAGATGCCCTTAACCTATATCCATGTCATGAAATTGTATGCCCCAATGAATAGGAACTTCACCTATCTTGGTGCTAGTGGAGAATGACCTAATATGTCCATGTCCCACTGATAAAATGGCCACGCCAACATAACAGAGAGTTTCAGCTAGTGCTTGATGTACGCTGGAATGTCTTTGGCACTTATCACATTTTCTGACAAATTTCAAATTATCTTTCATCTGGGTGGGCCAATATCACGTCCTCAATAGGGCAAGAGTTCTTCTACCAATATGACTTTTGCATGTTCCTTAATGAACCTGTGTAAGGACCAAGGAAGTCTCATTATCTCCTAGACATCTTAGCATGGGGGAGGCCCTTCCCATCTTGTAGAGCCTCCTAAATATTGTAGCGGTAAATTTGTGACCACTGAGCTATTGATTAGCTCAACGTCAATAAAACTAGAGTCGTCACCGCACTTTTATTGTTTCCAAAGGAAAGGGGAAAAGTACGAACAAAACCCAAAGATAAGAAGTTTTCAAATCAAAACTAATAAAATGTCAGAGATTACAGGTAAGGGGGTTGGTTACGTAGAGGGAAGGTATTAGCACCCAAAGTGTCCTAGTTACTCCTAGGGAGCCCTTTTCGTGTGTAAGTGTTTTAGTTGAAAAAGATGTTTGCTAAAAAAATAGAATGAGGGGGTGGGAAAAGAATACATTAATTAGATTTTTGTGTTTGACAATACCCTCGGTATTATGCCTACGTACCAACATAAAAATGAGGGATAAAAACCTCGTAGTTCGTGGTAAAAATTTCAAAGAAATGGGTGCATTGATTTTAACAAAAGCTTAAAGATCTTTTGTTATCAAAGGGAGAATACTCAACCAAACATCCACCGATAATGATGGCTTTTCAACATTTAAGAGGGAGGACTCCAACTTGGATTCAATCAACAAGTATGCCACTAACCCCTAACAAATGGAAAGACTTACAATCAATATATCATGGACTGAGAGAATTATATCTCAACCAAAGATAACTCAAATCTAAATGCTTTCTTTTTGAAAAGTTTAAAAGAAAGAGACACAAAATGACCAAAAGGATTAGATGAGATTGTTAGTTATTTTTGTCTTTTTGAAAATAAATTAAATATGATTAAGTTTATTCACAAATTTGACTTAAGAAAATGTTTTGAAAATCAATGACATAAGGCCAAGGTTTCTACTCATTAAAACAAGTATAAGTTGAAAACACAAACAAAGAAGTTTTTGAAATGAGGAAGGGATTTTGAAATTTAAGAAGTAGGAGGAGATGAAGGGACTATCCTAGACAAAATTTAAAAGTTTAGAGTTGAACATATCTAACAAATGGGAAGCATCCACAAGACTAGAATGTTAGATAGAAACTCATTTCCTTTGGACTTTTAAGCAAGCATAATCATCGAAGCAATTAATATGAAGATCAATGGTATCAAATAAAGATAACCAAACATCCAAGCAAGCACTCCAAAAGCAAGTAATCTTCAATGTCTTTCACATGTATCAGATGAAATATCCTTGAAACATCTCAAAGAGAAAGGATCATATAATCATAGTAAGATCAAAATAAAAATTCAAGCATAGAGACAAAGATGCATCAGATAAACCAATGGGAGTCTCAGGCTTGTATCAGATGAATGGCATTGGCCAAGAAAGGTCTCGAGTAATGGAATTGGCCAAGTCTCTAAAGCACAGAGATGTTGCCTACTCTAAGTCCAAGGATCAAATCAAACCACAGACAGAGGTTCAACAGTCCACTAACATATTTTTTAGGGTTTTTGTTGTTATTAAGTGTTTAAGATCCTAAGACCACAAACAAAACAGAAGTTACAAGCACACAATATAATACAAGCACAAAATATGGATCGAGTGAGCAAAATGAAAATAACTGAAACATAAACAACTTACATGAATGTAAATGGAAATGAATGATAAAGTGCATAAACTTAAATTGCATTAAAGTAAATGATATTGAAAATAAAGTCAATACAAAGAAATGTTAGTTAACATTAGTGGAAAAAGAAAATTGTTTAAGTCATTCTTTGGAGAACACTCAATCATCCACTCACAAGCATGAAGATATGAACCTAGACATCAACCATGAGAAGGGCTCCAACTTGGATAAATCAACAAATATGTCACTAGATCTCATAAATTTAAAAGAGGTACAAGCTTCAAACAATACCATGAGGGAGGGGAGACTTACAATCTCGCTTACAAAAATGTTATGCCTTTTGGGACAAATTTAGCTCTATGTTAAGCAATTGTAATTGGACTTATGTAGAAGTCACAACTATCTGAGGTCGAGCAATAATGATATTGGTGTTAATGCATGCTAGAGACATGGTACAGAGAACCAAGCTCCTAAAGCATACCAAACATAAAAAATAAAATGGGATGAACATATCTCAATCAGGCTCATGTTGATTCATCTGACACAAGGTCATTAATGAAAACTAGCATTTGATCTTGTGAGAAGTCATTAGCCATGGATGGATTGGGAAAAAATTGAGATAAAGATGAAGATATGAAGTGAAATATAATCCCAAATTGATCAAGGGATGAACCTCACTTGATCAATAATATCCATTCATCTTGAGGGATGAAGTTCATACTTCATCAACCCCCTAAATCCAATAGTATTGATCAAATGAAGTCCAATTTAACCAGGATCAAGGCCAAACAGAATATGAGTCAACACAAAATCAATCAAATAGCTCAATAAAATATTTAAGTAATTAAACAATTAAATTTCAATTTTTAAATGAATAAAAATGCATTTTAAAAGATGTAAAAAACTAAAATCCCTTCAAATCACCAAAGAAATGGCCAAGGGATTTATCATAGGTCAAACAATGTCAAAGGACCTTTGACTAATTTTTTTTGCCATTTTTCAAATGTCAGAAGTATTTAAAATCAATTTAAAATAAGTCAAAAATCATTAAATTCACTAAAAATATCAAATCCAATCCAAAAAATAATTTTAATTCAGAAAATGGAAGAGGATATTATTTGAATTTTTTTGGTGAAAGTTCCATATTTTTTGAATTAATATTGAATTTATAATGAATTTAATAAGAAAATGGTATTAAAAATATTAAAACAGAAAATTAATTAAATCAAAAAAACAAGGGTCATCAGATCTCCCTCATTAATTGAGGTGTCAGATCCGATGGCCACGCGTGTGTTAGACTATGGCACAGATCTAGAAGGGGAGGTTGAATAGATCCCAATTAAAATTTGAGTCGGCGCTACCAATTAAAAATTGGTTTTGAAAATTTGTTTTAAGTGCGGAAGCGGCCGAGGAAAATATAGTCTAAAACGAACCGTTATTGGAAAACCAGATATGCGTCAAGCCTATGGATTAGTGATAATGTGGAATAAGAATCACTACACTAGTCACACGATCAATGATTTGTTTCACTTACTAGGATTCCTAGTTCCAATGATTTAAAGAGCAAACCAAACTAGATACACAACTAAGATAATTTTGGTTTAGGAAAATTATCAAACACTTGGTGTGCAAAAACACTCCAAGTGATATTTATGTTGAGTAAGTGTTTCCAATTGATCTAGTACAATATCCTATTGTACTTTGGATTCAAAAACAGAGTTTTAACCTCTTACTCAATTAATATCAAGGTTTGATAAACGTGCTTATACTAAAATCACTTAATTTTTAAGCTAAAAACAATTATGCAGAAAATTAGAGAAGGCAAAGATTTGATGAGGCAGTTCCCCCGTCGTCCTCGCTTCGGGGTACGTCTGCCCTCAATTCTAAAACTAGAATTGAGATGATTTAATAGATATCACCTGTTGAATTTAACCGTTTATACAAGGATTGCAAAGCAAATATACAACAGAACTCTCAAGATGTTGAATGTTGCTTCCACTCCTTGTTCCTTGATTCAAGGTGAATCAAGTCCTTCGATTGTTGTTGATAGACCTCCGATTCCAGCCCCTTTGTTGAATAACCCTCCGTTCTTCAAACCCTCGGCCCGACTGATCTCAACCACAACAAATCAAACCCGAAATCTTCCCTTCAATATCACTGAATCCGCTACTAGATTGACGAAGACTTCCTCTTCTCAATAACCTTCGCTCAGCTGAAAATTGATGAAGAATTCGTCCAAAAAACCCCAAACACAAACCAGTCTTGGAGGACAAAACCCTAACGATTTTATTCAAGAAAAAACCTATCACAAGCTTCAACCCGAACCGGATTCCCCAATCACGGCTTCGAACCTTATCACCTTTAACCAATCACAAAGCACTTCAAAAATGGTTGTGTGTAGTTGATGTGTTGTGAGATGTTGAAGATGAAGATGATGAATCTTGGACACCTATTTCACTTTTTCTTGTTTCTTTGAACACTTGAATCAATTTGACAAATGTTAGTTGATACAAGTAATTAAACTTCTATATATAGTAACCAACTTACCAACCAAAAATGACAGCTTTTCAAACAGTGGAAAATATTCAGAAAACTGAGTTTGCGCACGAGCGGTCGACCATAGGTCGGCGTGCGCTGACCCGTGGGAAAATGAAAGTTTCATGCGTCGACCCTATGGTCGACTCAAGTCTTCCATGCGCTGACCCGTGGCCAACTGCATTATGCCATGCGCCAACCTGTGGTCGACTCAAACCACCATGCGCTGACCAGTCACCAACTGGTCTATGTTATGCGTTGACCCGTGGCTCATGCGCTGACCCTTGCGGTCGACTCAAAACCTGCAAATCTGCAAAAATTCGTATTTTTGTGGTTTTCATGCATTTTGTCATGATCACATTTTATCCACATATGTTTTATGAAATATAGCAGTTTTAGATGAGCATAGAGAAGGATATGATAGGTGATATGTTGCATTTGTTTGTAGACGTGGAATCGACAATGCCGATTCATCCATGGTGGTCATTTGTCATCATCGAAACTTATGATTGTATGTTGTCTGACAATTTGCCCTTACATTCTCCCCCTTTTTTATGATGACAACTTGTGCAAAGCCAAAGAGACAAACAACATGCAGTATTTACACACATTATGCACACTCCCCCTTTCTTTTGTAATCTAAGGCTATCTGCAAAACCGACTGTTAATTATGGTGAACATTTTGGCTGCTTGTACTCTTCTCCCCCTTTGACAACATCAAAAAGAGACAAGGAACGATTATTCAACGTAACATAAAATTCAACAGGAAATAACACTATCAGATAACAATATCACACGAATTATCATTACTGAATGATAATCATTAATTAAAAGAAGATAAACATTAAAATTGATTTTGCACAAACATGCATAACAGAAAGAAAAAAAATGAATACAGTCAAACAACAAACAAATTCAGATGCATATGCAGTCCTATGTCCTAATGGTGTCGTCCTTGATGGTAACAGATATCCGGGTTTCTGTAGGGGTCAGCCAGAGATGATATTTGTTCAGCAATACCGCCTAGATACTTGATACCCCCGTCGACCGACCGTTCCTGGCGTTCAAACATTTCGGTAAATGCTGCATACCGTTCATTCATGCTTGTAGAGAGGTTATCGAGCCTCTCATTTTGCGCTTGAATTTGGATGCTAATATGAGCATAGCGCTCATCATGAGTTTGCATGAAGGATTGTTGAGCCAGCTGCATATTTCGCATCATATCCAACAGTTTGGAAGAGTTTGCGTGCTGCGGAGGAGACGGAGGAGATTCTTCATCATCATAGTGATACGGTTGGTAGAATTGACGTTGTGTTGACCAACCCGTATGTTGCCATTCACCCCAGCCACCCTGGTTGGGGGCATCTTCTTCAGTTGAATGTGAACGTTGAACCCAAGAAGAGTTTGAGTAGTCGTGAGTGTCAACTTGTGGAGGACTATCATCTCCACCATGCTGATCAAAGGCTTGTCCTGCTCCCTCTTCTTCATTTTCCTCTTCATCTTCTTCTTCACTTTCATGACTTTCATCATCTTCTTCAACAGTCGCAGGAACATACCCTCTTCAAACAAACTTGTAGATACTCCGCTCATCACACCAAAAATATCCCATCATAGACAGAGTTTTTGGGCTGAACTCTTTGTCTGATGAAATGGAGGTATACGGGAAGGACGGATGATCAACGTCGGCTGCAGTAAGGACCTCTTGAATAAAAGATCCGTAGGCAAGAGCCGTTCCTCGTCCGGAGTCACGTAGACTCAACATCCTACTGGCAATGTAGTAGGACCAGTTGATTTTCCGCTTATTTTTCAGAATATATATGAGATGAACCTCAGCTTGTTCAACTCTGGAAAGACCACCCTTCTTAGGTCTCAGGATGCGTGAGACGATCCACTGGAGAATCCGCTCTCCTGTTTTCAGCTTGCCGGCAGTGACAGTTCGTGGGAACGCATCATTGTTCACAATCTGATCAGGATAGGGTTGTTTCAGCATGTCGTTCAACGCGCTCTTAAACTCGTAACCCTCTATTGGGTGAGAGTCAGTTACCTCAGCTAGAGGATTTTCAGCAGCATCCAATGACATATCAAAATATTTGCTCCAAACATTTGACTTAAACGATACCTTTCTCGTGTCGATCCTGGAGTGAAACTTGTGCCCACGAAATTTGTCATGAAGGCAGGCGTAGAACACTCGGACCAGGTCTTCGCTATATTTAGCATTGCATTCCAGGAATTTGACAATGCCTTGATGCTGTAGCAGAGACATGATTTCTGTGAGGTGCATGCGTTCTGCGGTGAGTTTGTAGAAAGCATGTTGCCTCACAACTCCTCTTTTGCTAATATCTTTGTTGAAGGATTCGACGAGAGCCGGTGGAACTAGCGATACAGCGGAGATGGGTAGAGATGCGGCGGATGATTCCCGTGATCTCTTACCGGTAGGTCTGCGGGATGTGGAAGCCATTGGAAATGATTTTTGAAGCTTTGTGTGTGGGTAGAGAGTGAAGCTTGGTGAAGGATTTTGAGAGTGATTTTGCAAGAAAGAGGTTTCCCCTTTATATAGAGAAGGATTTAGGGTTTTGGGAAGAGGAGAGACCAATAGACACTAGGCACTAGATAGATGCAACTCACAAGGTAGTGGGAATTTTGAAATGTAAATGCATACTTAATGGGAATTTTGAATGTAGATACATGAGAAGTTTGAAGGTTTTCTGCAGAAAAACTGAATTTTTGAGTGATGCGTCGACCATACCTCCGCATGCGTCGACGCATACTGTTTGATTTTTGAAAAACATAAATATTTTTAAGTGTGCGTCGACCATTGCCCTGTTACGGTCGACTCATACAGGCAAAATTTCCAGTTTTTTACTTTTCTTCACATACGCTCACATGTTTGATGCATAATTACAATGCCACACAACAATAAACATCCAAAGAGATACGTCATATATATATACAACATTATCATGTAGTACAACTATTTAACCATGAAAATTTAGAGAGAGAGAGAGAGAGGAACAATATCACCTCGATGCCGGAGTAACTTGATGAACAATAAACTTGTGTTTGCAACAACATCAACTTGTTAGAAGTACAAGATTATAGTCTTAGATGAAATAAGATAAAACCAATAATTTATACTGCCCGTTCCGAAATATCAAGAATACCAAGTTCTCGGCGAATATGAAAGAAAGACTCAGTCGCTAGCGGCTTTGTGAAAATGTCCGCTAGTTGGTTTTTAGTGTCAATATGTTGGAATACAACATCGCCTTTCTCTACATGGTCCCGAAGAAAATGGTGTCGAATTTCGATATGTTTGGTGCGAGAGTGCAGCACAGGATTTTTGGTAAGATTAATGGCACTTGTATTGTCACAGAAAATGGGAATACGTTCGAGTTTGAGATTAAATTCCAATAGTTGTTGCTTAACCCATAGGATTTGTGCACAACAACTACCCGCGGCAACGTATTCCACTTCGGCGATTGACAAAGCAACTGAAACTTGTTTCTTGCTATGCCAACTGACCAAAGAATTTGAAAATAGGTGACAAGTGCCACTGGTGCTTTTCCTATCCGATTTGCAGCCGGCAAAATCGGAATCAGAGAAACCTACCAATGAGCAATCATTACCTTTGGAATACCATAGCCCATACTTCGGAGTACCGGATAGGTATCGAAGTATTCGTTTGACAGCTTTTAGATGGGATTCCTTGGGACATGATTGATATCTTGCGCACATGCACACGCTAAACATAATGTCGGGACGAGAAGCAGTGAGATAGAGAAGTGATCCAATCATACCTCTATACCGTTTTACCTCTACATCCTTACAGTTTTCATCTTTATCCAAGTTTGTACATGTTGGCATGGGGGTGTCAATGGCCTTGGCTTTTGCCATGTCAAATCTCTTGATAAGGTCCAAACAGTACTTTGTTTGACTCACGAATGTTCCTTCTTTGAGTTGTTTAATTTGCAGACCGAGAAAGTACGTGAGCTCCCCCATCATACTCATCTTGAATTCACCCTGCATAAGATCCGATAACTCTCTCACAAGATTCATGTTAGTAGACCCAAATATAATATCGTCTACATAAATTTGCACTAATATCAAGTGCTTTCCTTGACGTTTAATGAAGAGAGTTGTGTCAACCTTTCCTCTTGAGTAACCTTGATCGAGTAAAAATTTGCTTAGTCGCTCATACCAAGCTCTAGGAGCTTGTTTGAGACCATATAAAGCCCTTTTTAGTTTATAAACATGATCAGGATACTCATGAGATTCAAAACCCGGAGGTTGTGCGACGTAGACCTCTTCATTTATGTGACCGTTAAGGAACGCACTCTTAACATCCATTTGGAATAGTTTAAAGTCTTTCGCACAAGCGAAGGCAATGAGAAGGCGTATAGCCTCGAGTCGGGCAACCGGCGCATAAGTTTTCTAATAGTCGATGCCTTCCTCTTGGTTATACCCTTGCGCGACTAAACGCGCCTTGTTACGGGTTATTGCCCCGTTTTCGTCCAGCTTGTTCCTAAACACCCATCGGGTGGCGATTACTCGATGATCTCGCGGAGGAGGGACAAGGTCCCAAACCTCATTTCTAGTGAACTGATTTAGTTCCTCCTGCATTGACAAAAACCAGTGTTCATCGAGTAGGGCTTCTTTAGGGTTTTTAGGTTCCATTTGCGAAACGAAAGCGAAGTGATAACAAAAATTACTTAGCTTCGATCGAGTTGTAACACCCTTTGAGATATCTCCGAGAATGTTGTCGATTGGATGGTCTTTGGGAGACTTCCAAGCTTGAGGGAGATCATTGTTTGAAGGTGGATGAGCTACCTCGGTTTCCTCATGGAGTACATCTTTATCCTCCTCAACTTTGACTTTGTCGGGTTGATCAATCCCCGGCTCGCCACCTTTGAGTATGTCTTCTGTAGATGTACCTGCACCATGAACAACACTACCCTTTCCGACGTTTCTCGGATAGGATTCATCAAAAGTGACATGTACAGACTCTTCCACAACAAGTAATCGTTTATTATATATTCTATATGCTTTACTCGATTGAGAGTATCCGAGGAAGATACCTTCATCGTCCTTGGAATCGAATTTGCCCAAGTTTTCCTTTCCATTATTTAATACAAAAAATTTGCAACCAAAAACATGTAAGTGAGAAATATTTGGCTTTCGCCCTTTTAAAAGCTCATACGGTGTTTTGTTTAGAATGGGGCGAATGAGCACCCTATTCAAAACATAACACGCCGTACTAATGGCGTCTGCCCAAAAATATTTCGGTAAACCACTTTCGTTAATCATTGTTCTTCCCAATTCTTCCAAAATTCGATTTTTACGCTCCACGACCCCATTTTGTTGAGGAGTACGTGGAGCGGAGAAGTTATGATCGATACCATGGTTACCGCAATATTCTTCAAATAAATGGTTTTCGAACTCACCCCCATGGTCGCTTCTAATTGCAACAATGTTTGTATTTAATTTATTTTGGGAAAGCTTAGCAAATCTTTCAAAGGTGGCGAACGTATCGCTCTTGCTTACTAAAAAGATAGTCCAACAAAATCTAGAAAAATCATCCACTATTACGAAACCGTAATAATTTCCTCCTAGACTTTTAATCCTAGACGGCCCAAATAAGTCCATATGAAGAAGTTCAAGAGGTCTCGTTGTTGAAACGATATTTTTGGATTTAAATGAGATCCTTGTTTGCTTCCCTTTTTGACAAGCATCACAAAGGTGATCCTTGGTGAACTTTATTTTGGGGAGACCTAGGACTAGATCTTTTGAGACTATTTTGTTTAGTAAGTCAAAGTTAACATGTGCTAAACGCCTATGCCATAACCATGAATCTTCACTCATTGTTACAAGGCATTTGTCACTTGTTAACGATACTTCATTTAAGTCTAACATATAGACATTATTCACACGCAGGCCATTAAACATGCTCTTCTTATCATCATTATGTACAATTTTGCAACAATCTTTTGAAAACGATACATTGTATCCTTTGTCACATAATTGACTGATGCTAAGTAGATTGTGTTTAAGACCTTCGACAAGCAATACATCAGAAATAGTAGTGGAAGAAGGATTACCTACACTACCTTTACCAAGTATTGCTCCACGGTTGTTATCACCATAGGTTACATATCCTTTCTTCTTAGCCACGAAGTCAATGAAGAGTGATATGTCTCCTGACATGTGCCTTGAGCATCCACTGTCGAGAACCCATCTTCTCTCGGTAGTCTCGAGGCATTGTACCTATGGAAATGCAATTAACACGAGAAGGTACCCAATGGCTTATTGGGTCCTGAATGGTGAGAAACGAAATGGTTGCATTTGGGCAGCCACTGATAAATGCCTTTAGGAACTAAAAATCTCCTAAATCTGCATTTAGCAATGGAGTGGCCTTTCTTGCAACAATAAAGACAAGAGAAATTTACATTTTGATTGCCTTTGCTATCTTCATCCTTTATAACATATTTATATTTTTGATATGGATTAACCATACTTTTTCGAAAGTTTGATTTATCGATAGCAAAGGTAATCTTGGGCTCAAGAGCCTTGTCAAGTTTGGCCTTTAGGTTTCTTACTTCACCTTGCCAAATGTAACAAGTATCACACCCAAAGTTCATCATTCTACTTCTAAGGTCCTCACAACCTGCTTTTGTGCTTTCTACTATAGAAGCCTTAAGTGCCTCAAGTTTCCTTTCGGATTCTCGAATTTTTTGTTCTAAATGAGTAAAAATTTTGTTGTTTGAGGCAAGCCTTTTAAAGGCCTCTTTAGCTTCACAGTGTAAAGTATCAAATGCAGTTTGTAATTCATGATGAGACATACTAGAGGATTTTTCATATTTAGCATGTCGTACCTGTTTCTTTTTGTTCTTTTGATGAGCAGAGAGACATAGGTTTGCATTTTCATCTTCATCACTAGAACTTTCATCGGAGGAGGAGTCGCTATCGCTTTCCCATGCTATGTATGCTCTCCTTGGCTTTAATGATTTCTTGTGTGATTTGTATGATTCCTTTTCCTTTGTCTTCTTGTTCATCGGATAGTCCGGTTTGTAATGACCGGGCTTTCCACACGTATAACACGACCCTCTAGTCATTTTACCTTTTGAGTCATCATTTTTAGAGTACCTAGATTGTTTCCGGAAGTTTACCAAGTTCTTCTCGGAATGTTGGATGTCGTTCTTTCTCACATAACGATTGTAACGTTTAACGAACAACCCCATATCTTCGCTCGAGGAATAATCACTTTGCTCTTTTGCTTGAGACTTTGAGGAGGAAGTCTTTAGAGCTATTGATTTATTTTCACTCACCTTTGCTTTGTCCTTCTTTTCTTTCTTTTCGTGTTGTTCTAGGCTCAAGAGTACTTGTTCGTGCTCTTGTAGTTTGCCAAATAATGTTGTCAAGTCTAATAAGGTAAGATCATTTGCTTCTTTGATGGCGGTCACTTTGGGCTGCCATTCCCTGTTAAGACATCTCAAGATCTTATTAGTAGCAACATCATTGGAAATAGGCTTACCTAATGAATGCAATCGATTGATAAGATGAGTAAATCTCTTTTGCATGTCAGCAATGGTTTCCCCTTGCTCCATGAAAAAGAGATCAAACTCTTGTGTTAGTGTGTTGATTCTTGCCAACTTAACATCGTTCGTCCCCTCATGGGCAATTTGTAGTGAATCCCACATGGCCTTAGCAGTAGGACAATGGGATACACGATAGTATTCATCTACACCTAATGAGGAGATTAGGATATTTTTGGATTTCCAATCATAATTGTATTTCTTTTCATCATCATCGGTCCATTGTGCTTCGGGCTTAGGCACTAATTCATTATTCTCATTGGTCATGGTTATTTCAATTGGACCATTGAGAATAACGTTCCATATTTTTCTATCTATGGAATTTATGTGCACCCGCATACAGTCTTTCCAATACTATAATTTTCACCATTGAAAACGGGAGCTCTATTATAAGCCCCTTTAGGTTCGTTAGTCATTTTCTATCAAAGTTATATTTTGAAGCACGGAGTGAACCGGAGCTCCTGATACCACTTGTTAGACTCTAGCACGGATCTAGAAGGGGGGGGGGGGGGTGAATAGATCCCAATTAAAATTTGAGTCGGCGCTACCAATTAAAAATTGGTTTTGAAAATTTGTTTTAAGTGCGGAAGCGGCCAAGGAAAATATAGCCTAAAACGAACCGTTATTGGAAAACCGGATATGCGTCAAGCCTATGGATTAGTGATAATGTGGAATAAGAATCACTACACTAGTCACACGATCAATGATTTGTTTCACTTACTAGGATTCCTAGTTCCAATGATTTAAAGAGCAAACCAAACTAGATACACAACTAAGATAATTTTGGTTTAGGCAAATTATCAAACACTTGGTGTGCAAAAACACTCCAAGTGATATTCATGTTGAGTAAGTGATTCCAATTGATCTAGTACGATATCCTATTGTACTTTGGATTCAAAAACAGAGTTTTAACCTCTTACTCAATTAATATCAAGGTTTGATAAAAGTGCTTATACTAAAATCACTTAATTTTTAAGCTAAAAACAATTATGCAGAAAATTAGAGAAGGTAAAGATTTGATGAGGCAGTTCCCCCGTCGTCCTCGCTTCGGGGTACGTCTGCCCTCAATTCTAAAACTAGAATTGAGATGATTTAATAGATATCACCTGTTGAATTTAACCGTTTATACAAGGATTGCAAAGCAAATATACAACAGAACTCTCAAGATGTTGAATGTTGCTTCCACTCCTTGTTCCTTGATTCAAGGTGAATCAAGTCCTTCGATTGTTGTTGATAGACCTCCGATTCCATCCCCTTTGTTGAATAACCCTCCGTTCTTCAAACCCTCGGCCCGGCTGATCTCAACCACAACAAATCAAACCCGAAATCTTCCCTTCAATATCACTGAATCCTCTACTAGATTGACGAAGACTTCCTCTTCTCAATAACCTTCGCTCAGCTGAAAATTGATGAAGAATTCGTCCAAAAACCCCCAAACACAAACCAGTCTTGGAGGACAAAACCCTAACGGTTTTATTCAAGAAAAAACCTGTCACAAGCTTCAACCCGAACCGGATTCCCCAATCACGGCTTCGAACCTTATCACCATTAACCAATCACAAAGCACTTCAAAAATGGTTGTGTGTAGTTGATGTGTTGTGAGATGTTGAAGATGAAGATGATGAATCTTGGACACCTATTTCACTTTTTCTTGTTTCTTTGAACACTTGAATCAATTTGACAAATGTTAGTTGATACAAGTAATTAAACTTCTATATATAGTAACCAACTTACCAACCAAAAATGACAGCTTTTCAAACAGTGGAAAATATTCAGAAAACTGAGTTTGCGCACGAGCGGTCGACCATAGGTCAGCGTGCGCTGACCCGTGGGAAAATGAAAGTTTCATGCGTCGACCCTATGGTCGACTCAAGTCTTCCATGCGCTGACTCGTGGCCAACTGCACTATGCCATGCGCCGACCTGTGGTCGACTCAAACCACCATGCGCTGACCAGTCACCAACTGGTCTATGTTATGCGTTGACCCGTGGCTCATGCGCTGACTCTTGCGGTCGACTCAAAACCTGCAAATCTGCAAAAATTCGTATTTTTGTGGTTTTCATGCATTTTGTCATGATCACATTTTATCCACATATGTTTTATGAAATATAGCAGTTTTAGATGAGCATAGAGAAGGATATGATAGGTGATATGTTGCATTTGTTTGTAGACGTGGAATCGACAATGCCGATTCATCCATGGTGGTCATTTGTCATCATCGAAACTTATGATTGTATGTTGTCTGACAATTTGCCCTTACAGCGCATGTCATCCTTGGTGCATCCTAGTTAACGCATATGTAACATTGGTAATCAAGATGCAAGGACAAGATTAGAACATGGACCAAGGATCAGATGGTCTGGATTGATCCAGCACACCACCGGAGCCCTAGCTCCGGTCATCTTCTCCGATCACCCTCATCAGACTGGTTCATCAAAAATGTTCACAAAATTGCATGATCCATTTACTATTTTGAAGAGAAAAATGTCAGGATCTCGAATCTGACATCCAATTTCTCCAACTCTCACTATATACAAGTATATGCGGAGTTGAAAAATGAGGTATATAAACTGAGTTACTTTGATTCAACATCAAAGCAACTCAATCTTATTTCCTGCATTGGTAGGACTTCAGCCAACCACAAATCAAGCAAAATTATGGAGAAATGAGAGAGAATCGAAGACTTGAAAATCTAGAAAAATCACATTCGGGTTGCAGTGTTCAGGCTCGATCTCGATGCAAATTCACTTTGCCTTGCTTCCTTTTGCTTGCAGGAGATGATTATAACAAAAATGGATATGAATCCTTGGAGTTCTAGTTCAAAAACAGAAACTGAACTAGAAGCTCGATTTCAATGAAATCCTCAAGGTATTCTTTCAATGGATGTTATGGGATTGTTGATCAAATCTTGGGCAAAGGTCTCCCTCAATTCTGAGGCCAATGAGCTCATTATATAGGCATTGCAAAGTGATTTTCACACCATTCAAAATTGAATCCAAAAATAGCAAGTTGTGTGCATGGGTGCATGAGCATGCATTTAGGCTCAAATGATGATTTCAATAAGTCTAAATTCTTGCATAATTGATGTTGAGATCACTACATGAAGCCATGCAACGGTGTTTGAAAATTGAGTTCAAAAGTTGCCAAATTGGGCCATGCAAAGAAACCATGCGTAACCCCTTCAATTCTTGTCCAAATGGAATGATCTTGGACTCTTTGGAAATCTAGCATGAAATGGAACAAATTTTATGTTGTAAATTTTTCCAATTTAAGCTTGGATAATGATGAATTTGGGTGTTGAAGTTGGAGGAATCAAACATACTTGAAAATTTTCTAAGTTAAAAGTCAAATGGCCCCTTTTTCCACCTTGAATAGTTTTTTCTATGGGCTTCAAATGACTTTGGTTCCTTATTAAAAGTTATAACTCTTTCAATTATATTCAATTTGGTCATAAATTTGATACCATTTGGATCTTGCATGTTGGAGTTATGGATTTTAGAAGTTGAGAAAAATTGTTTGTTCAATGATAATGGCCAAAATAGACCTATAATGTTTTCTCATGGCACGTTCCCTTACAAGTGGAATTTGACATTTCTCAAAGAATCTAAGTTGAATAATACATCTTGAAATTGATCATGAAACTTGTATCATCTTAATATCATAAAAATTGAACAAGTTATGGTTCTTGGAAGTTGACATTCCCTCTAGGGCACAGACAAAATGACATATAATCTTTCACCAAAAATGACTTTCCAAGAAATATTATCTCTATATTCCAACATGAAAGTTGTTTGGAATGTTGTAAAGAGTAAATTTTCTCTTGGAATCATTTTCATATGACAAATATTGTAGGAGATGGAGTCTAGGGAACCCTAGATTTGACCAGTTGACTTTTCTGGTCAACCTCCTTGATCCAACTTGCAAACTTGAAGTTCTTTTGCTCGTGTAGGATAATATATGCTTAATATGATGTTCAATAAGTATCCCATAATATCTTTGATCAAATGTTGAAGAAACTTGCTAACGAAGGCATACAAGATACCTAGATGAATCAGGGCTTCCTTGACAAACAAGCTTTAAACTCTTGATGAATTCTTGATCAAAATAACATGGGGATCCATATATGATGTTTTTAACTCAATTAGACCTTTGCTAACCTGATACCTTGCATTGAGGGTCTCAAATCCTAGTTATGAGCTTGATGGGGAATAGGTGGATGCATACACTACCTATAAAAGAAACAAAACTATACTAGACATATTTTTGGTATTTTGGTTAGTAAACAAAGAAAAAAAATTATGATACAATCACAAATGCTTGGTGATCTCTCCAATGCAAACCTAAGGAATGATAAGTAAGGAGGATACCAAGTTGTGATCCCAATGCCAATGCAATTATGATGAGATGGCATGAGGGATCTTAGGGTCAAAATTGAGGTCTTACAGTTGCCCCTATTTAGGGTCATTCTATCCGGGGATGTGAAGGTTAAAATCTTTGTATCAACGCAGTAGAATGGACTTAAATAACAACATCAAGAAACAAATTTTGGTCCCTAAGAGACCTCATGATGCATATGATATGAATGCAAAAATAATCTTTGTGGGGAATATAGCGGTAAATTCATGACCATCAAGCTATGAATAAGCTTAACGTCAATAAAACCAGAGTCGCCACCGCGCTTTTATTATTTCCAAAGGAAAGGGGAAAAGTACAAACAAAACCCAAAGATAAGAAGTTTTCAAATCAAAACTAATAAAATGTCAGAGATTACAGATAAAGGGGTTGGTTACACTGAGGGAAGGTGTTAGCACTCAAAGTGTCCTAGGTACTCCTAGGGAGCCCTTTTTTATGTGTGCATGTATTTTTGGTATAAAAGATGTTTGAGAAAAATAGAGTGTGGGATGATAAAAGAATTTATTAGTTATATCTTTGTGTTTGACAAGACCTTCGGACTTGTGCCTACGTACCAACATAAAAATGAGGGATCAAAACCTCGTAGTTCGTGGTAACAATTTGAAAGTGAGTGAGTTGCTTTTAACAAAAGGTTAATGAGAAAGGCACAAAAGGCCCAAAAGTTTGGATGAAGTTATTAGTTATTTTTGTATTTTGAAATTTTAAGTCAATATGATTAGATTTATTCACAAGTTTGATTTAAGGAAAAGAAATTCAAAAATTCAATGGCATAAGGCCAAAGTTTCTACTGGAAATAAGGTATAAGTTTGAAATCACAAGCAAAGAAAGTTTTTGAAAGGGGGAAGAGATTTGAAATTTAAGAAGTGGGAGGAGATGAAGAGGTTATCCTAAGCATAAAATTAAAAGTTAAGAGTTGAAAAGATCTGACCAATGGGATGCAATCCAACAGACAAGAATGTCATATAGAAAAACCACTTTCCCTTTGGACTTTGAATCAAGCAATAATCATCAAACAATTAGCAATTTTAGACATCATGAAAATCAAGGCATCAAATAAAGATATCCATATCCAAGCAAGCAATTCCATAGCTAGCAGTCTTCTTTGTCTTCTCATGTATCAGATGAAATACTCCTTGGTTAACTCAGAATAAAGCATTAGACACAAGATCAAAATAACAGTTGTATCAAGACCATGTAGCAGATGAATTCAAGTGGATCCCAATACTTGCATCAGATGAAAGCTCAAATCACAATACTTGGTCTCAGAAATGTTGGTATTAGCCAAGTCCTTTTGCATATGGAATGTTGCCTAATCCTAAGTCCAAAAGTTCAGATCAAACCAACAGTCAACACAACCATTTTTTAGGGTCTTTGTTATTTAATAGGTATTTTTAAGGTCCTAATACCACAAACACAAGCAAAATACACAAACAAATATATACAATCACAATATATGACTCAAATGAGCAAAGTGAAAATGACGTGAACATAAACAAGTTAAATGATATGTAAATGATAATGAATGGTAAATGACTACAAATTAAATTGCATAAAATAAATGACTTGAAAGTAAAGCAAAGTTAATAAGAGTTAGTCAAATGTTAGTCAAAGTTAATTAAATGTTAGTGGTGTTTTGCTTTTCAATTGATTAAGTCATTCTTTGGAGAACACGCAACCATCTATTCACAGGCATGGATCCTTGAACCAAGACATCTTCCAAAGGAAGGAAAAAAAGTCAAGTTTCCACACAATACCATGAAAGATGGGAGACTTACAATCTCCCTTACTAGAATGTTATGCCTTTAGGGTCAAATTTAGCTTTATGTTAAGCAATCGTAATTGGACTTATGTAGAAGTCACAACTATCTGAGGTCGGGCAATAAAAATTTAGATGCTAATATATGTTAGAGATTTGGTATAATGATCCAAACTCCTAAAACATACCACACACTAAAAGAAAAGATCAAAGTGGATAGGCATATCTCATCCATACTTGTATTGGTTCATCTAACACAAGGTTATTGATGAACCAATTAGCCTTAGGATATTGATATTTCATTGGTCAATGAAAGGGATGGGAAAGAACGGGAATGAAGATGAAGAGGGAGGGGAGACGAGAGAAACACAAATTGGTCATGGGAGGAATTTTATCAAATCAAAATCATTCATTCGTTTTGGAAGATGAAATATACATTTCATCAATCCCCTAAATCCAATGATTTTAATCCAACTAAAGTCAAATCAACCTTGACCAAGGCCCAAACAAATAGTCAAACATCACAGGACCATAAAAATGACTCAACATAATTTTCACACAATTAATCAATTAAAAATCAAATTAAAAATGCATTTAAATTCAATTTAATTTGGTCAAAACCTAAAATCTCTTCAAAACACCAAATAAATGGCCAAGAGATTTATCCTAGGTCAAACAAGATCAAAGGACCTTAGACAAAAAAATTCATGATTTTTGAAAAGTCAGAAGTATTTTTTAAATAATTAAAAATATGCACAAAAACATTTAATTCATGAAAAATATCAAAGTTAATCCAAAAAATAATTTTAATTCAGAAAATGAAAGAAATATTTAAATATTTTTGGTGAAAGTCCCATATTTTTTGGATTAAAATGAAATTAATATGAATTAAACAAAATAAAGCAATTAAATGAATAATCAGAAAATACAAAAAATAAGGGCCATGAGATCTCCCTCATTAATTGAGGTGGCAGATCTGATGGCCAAGCACGCGCTTCCATCATGTTCTGCAGTCAACGCATGTACACGCGTGGTAATCAGGAAGAATGGCTCAGATTACAATGTTGGACAAGGATCAGATGGCTCAGGTCAAGCTAACACATCACTGGAGTTCTAGCTCCGATCATCTTCTTCGGTGAGGGCCACCGGACTGGTCCAACCAAAACTTCATGAAAAATGGAAATTGAGTAAACTAATTTAAAGAAAAAATGCTCAGGAGCACGAATTTTACCTCAATTTCTTCCAATTCCAAGTATATTAAAAGATACATGGATTTAAAAATTGAGGCTCATGATCTGAGTTGCTTCGATTTGACCTCAAAGCAACTCAATCTTGCTGCCTATATTGGTAGGACTTCAGCAAACCAAAAATCACAAAAAATAGTGCAGAATTAAAAGAGAATCGAAGGGATGAAGTTTCTGAAATTTCACCTTCGAGTTGCTTCAAATTCACTTGATCTTGATCTGGATTTGCTTGATTCTTCTTCCTCTTACTTGCAGTGATCAATTGAGATGAAAATGGCAATGAATTCTTGGAGTTTGAATTTCAAAACAGAAGGTGAAATTCAAACTCGATTTTAATTGAAATCTTCAAGAATTCTATGGAATTGAGGGTTTGGATTCTTCTGACAAAGCTTGGGCAAGGTGTTGATGAAGTTCTGAGCTCATTGCACTTGTATTTATAGTCAATCTTTGTGCTTTTCATACACTTCCATTTGAAAATCCAAAAATAGTAATTTCCTTCATGAGCTAGCATGGGCGTGTACAAAGCCCAAAGAATGATTGGAAAAGGTCCAACGTGCATAGGTCATGCTGAAAGCAATGCATTAAGCCATGCAATGTTGAAATGAATTTGATCATGAGAATCCTCCAAATGGTACCATGCATTACACCCATGCACAAGTCATTCAATATTGATCCAAATGCGATGATTTTGAACTTTTTGGAAAGGTGAGATCAAGGGTAACAACTTTCATGTTGAACACTTTTCCATTTGAAGCTTGGATAATTATGAATTTTTAGGTGGAAATTTGGAAAATCAAACATAAATGAAAATTTTCTAAGTACCAAGTCAAATGTTCACTTCTTCCACCTTGAATAACTTTTGCTATGGAATTCAAATGGAAATATTTAATTCATCAAAGTTGTATCTATTTCAAACATATTCAATTTGGTCATAAATTTGAACTCATTTAGGTTTGGCATGAAGGAGTTATGCATTTTAGAAGTTGGGGAAAATCACTTGTTCAATGGTAATGGCCTAAAATGACCTATAATATTTCGTCTTGGCACATGCATTTTCAAGTTGAATTTGAACTTTCTCAAAACATCAAATCTGAATTAGACATCTTGAATTTTATCATAGATTTAAATGGCTTTCATCTCATAAAAAATGAGCAAGTTAGGGTCTTGGGAAGTTGACCTCCTAACTAGGGTTCAGACAAAATGACCTATAATCTTTCACCATAAAAAATGACTTTACAAGCAAAACTAGCTCTATACTTAAACATTAAAGTTGTTTGGAATGTCATTATGAGTAAATTTTCTCTTGGAATCATTTTCATATGACAAAAATTGTAGGAGATGGGGTCTAGGGAACCCCAGTTTTGACCAGTTGACTTTCTCTGGTCAACCACCATGAACCATCTTGCTAGCTTGACATTATCTTGATTTTTGGAACTCATGGAGGATCATATATATGCAAGATGATGTAATATTAAGTATACCTTGAAATATTTGATCAAATGTTGAAGAAACTTGTTGAAGAAGTCACACAAGATACCGAAATGAATTAGGGTTTCCAAGACAAACAAGCTTCAAACTCTTGATGAATTCTTGATCAAAACGATATGTGAAGACCATGGGGATCCATATATGATGTCTAAAGTCAATGTAAACCATCTCTTGATTAGTTTCCTTACATTGAGGGTCTCAAACCCTATATATGAGCTTGATGATGCATTGGTGAGCACACACACTACCTACAAAAGAGTTAAACTATACATTGACATATTTTTGGTATTTTGGTTAGTAAAATAATGAAAATCAAAGTATGATACAATAAAATGTGCTTGGTAACCTCTCCCAGTGCAAACCCAATGAACGAGGGGTAAGGAGGATGCCAAGGTGTGATCCCAAAGTCAATGCATATGATAAGATAATATGAGGGATCTTAGGGTCAAAATTGGGGTCTTACAGGGAATATATGCCACAAAGGAAAAGAATCCGGGAGAGACTGAAAGTACACAGGAGCAAAATGCATTCCATAAGGAAATCTCACTGAGGAGACAAAGACTATGGGGATAAAAGTTATGTGTAGGTCAGGCTACGACTTAAAAGACTGTTGGAGACACGAGGGGATTTCCATGAAAATAAATCAATGGAAAGACTTGGACTTCGGAAAAGAATATGCATGTATTTGAATAAAACCAACACATCAAGAAACAACCTCCAAGGAAAGGTGTAAATCAGAATGAAGCTGAAATGCCCAAACACAAAAGGAAATTCGATTTCACAAAGAAATATGAATCCAGACTCAAATAGGGAAGCAAAAAATTCAGCACAGGAGTAAAAGAGATATATTATCAACCACCTGTTATTGGGTAAGAGGATAATACACTCAGGAAGATGGACATCCGTTACCAGTTAAGGTAAACATATCAAGGATGACTTGCTGAGAAAAATGAGGAATATTCAATACCGGTTACTGGGTAAGAATAGCCTACTGGGAAAAAATGAAGAAATGTGATTTACGACTATCCGTGGTGATAGAAAACCGAAGGAAGAATATATGTTACCGTTTAAGGTAAACATATCAAGGATAGACTATCGAGGAGAATATCCGTTATCGGTTAAGGTAAACATATAAAAGATATACTCGCAAAGAAATAGGGTTTACATCTATCGGTTACTAGGCAGAAGACCAAGGAGAGAGTATCTGTCACCGGTTAAGATGAACATATCAAGGATAGACTCAGCAGGGGAAATGGGATTTACAACTACCGGTTACTGGGTAGAAGACTAAAGATGAGAATATTTGTCACTAGTTAAGGTGAACATATTAAGGATAGACTCGGAAATGAGGAAAAACCACCAACTTCAAGAAGAAGAATATTTGTTACCAGTTAAGGTAAACATATCAAGGATAGAGTTGTTGGGAAAGAATAGGATTTACAACTACCGGTTACTGGGTAGAAGACCAAAGATGAGAATATTCTTCACTAGTTAAGGTGAACATATCAAGGATAAACTCAGAAGGAAGAATATTTGTCATCGATTAAGATGAACATATCAAGGATAGACTACCAAAAGAAATAGGATTTACAACTACCGATTACTGGGTAGAAAATCAAAGAAAGAGTATTCGTCACCGGTTAAGGTGAACATATCAAGGATAAACTCGTTGTTAAGAATATATGTTACCAGTTAGGGTAAACATATCAAGGATAAACTTGCTGGGGAAAAAAGATAGGGTTTACATCTACCAGTTACAAGGTAGAAGACCAAAGAAAAAGAATATTTGTCACCGGTTAAGGTGAACATATCAAGGATAAACTCAGAAGGAAGAATATCCCTCATCGGTTAAGATGAACATATCAAGAATAGACTACAGAAAAGGAGGAAAAACCACCAACTACTAGAAGAATAATATCCATTACTGGTTAAGGTAAACATATCAAGGATAAACTTGCTGGGAAAGAAAGATAGGGTTTACATCTACCAGTTACTGGGCAAAAGACCAAAGATGGAGAATATTCGTCACTGGTTAAGGTGAACATATCAAGGATAGACTCGACGCAAAGAATATTTGTTACTGGTTAAAGTAAACATATCAAGGATAAACTTACTGGGGAAACAAAAACGAATCCGCTGAAGAAATCAAATAAGTAAATTACCTTTTACTGGTTAGGGTAAATTAACACAAACAAAGTAGTCAACATCAAGAAGGATATTACCAGTTACTGGGTAATAAACTCTTCGGGGACGAAAATATCTATCTAGGTAAAAACTAGAAAGAAACGGTCAAACAAGACTCAACCCAATGAGGATAACTCAAGGGGAGCAGTTCCATCCAGATAATAAATTAGGGAGGAAACAAAAATAATAATCATCCACGAGGAAATAACTTAGTGGAGAAGAAGAAAAGATAAGCTCTTTCTGCTTAAGGGGATGACACTCTACTTTGAAGGAGGACAAATACACTAACTCTACATGGGGAAATAATGTCACCAAAGCAGGGGATCTGAAAAACTAGGTCAATATGTAAACTGCACAATGAAATATTTGATGCCATGTTTATGCGTGTATATATATGAATGAGTATATTTATGATTATGCTGATAAAAGAGCATAAAGGATATAAACAATGAAAATTCAATCATCACAACTAGATACTCGACTAATCTTAACAAGATGGGAATACCAACTGGAGAACCTGCTAGGGATGAAAATAAATCATCGAGGATATAAAAATCCAAATCTAAAAAATTCAATTCCCTGGGAACAACACACAACTGATATACTCAAGAAAGACTGGAGATATAACAATCCAAATAAATGCTTAACTTCGGTTGAGGAGACAAGGACAACATGCATTCGACCAAAAACTTCTGAAGACTCAACGCTCAGAGGAAATGAAGAATATATATATATATATATATATATATATATATATATATATATATATATATATATATATATATATATATATATATATATATATATATATATATATATATATATATATATATATATATATATAATATATATATATATATATATATATATTATATATATATATATATATATATATATATATATATATATATATATATATATATATATATATCACTAGCAATCAGGGGGATCAAAAACAAATACATTCTCAAAACTCGGCTCTTGGGAGAGGAGGAAATAATTGCTAGGGAATAAGCAAAGATTAACAAAGATCTTGCTTAAAGCTCAAACTATCTGGTAGAGGAGAAAATACAGCTTGACGACTTCGCGGGAAACAAAAGTACTGCTGAGAACATCAACCAACATGCTAAGGATAAGAGAGATCTTCTGAGGATCCACACCATATATATATATATATATATATATATATATATATATATATATATATATATATATATATATATATATATATATATATATATATATATATATATATATATATATATATATATATATATATATATATTATATATATATATATATATATATATATATATATATATATATATATATATATATATATATTCTTCAAAGCCACAAGTCAACGCTGCGGGGAAGTTTAGATCAACACCATATCAAAACTGGGACGTCTTCATCAAAACTGCTAAAAGAATCAACCACTGTTGGGGATGGGGGAGATCTTTCATCAGAATATGGAACTCCGCTGGGGATCCACGTCACAATAAGAGGCAAAACTCTGAGTGAGGAATCTGATAACTTACTAGGAGTTTCAACAATCAACTTTGTGGGGATTTCACTGGGGAGTAAAAATCTGTCAGGACAAACCATGAGCCACATGAGGATGCAATTAACAACATATTCCTTAAAAGGAAAACATCAGTCGAAAGACTCTTCTTGGAGATTGAGAAATAAACCAATTCCAAGATAGCAAAAACATCAACCAGACAGTTATGGACTCTCAAAGGGGAAGTACTGTCATGGTTATGCAATCACCAAATAAAGGCGTTGGGGATCCTAGAACCAAATAAAGGTTATGTCGGAGATCCAAGATTCAATCATAATAATGCAAACTGAGTATGAATATCAATGAAGGCCTCAGTTGGGGAGGGGTGGTGAACTATAAAGAGAACAACACATCAACTAATATTGGGGATGAATGGCAGCTGCTTGGGGAAGACAACTCTAGACAAACTGCTTGGGGAAGACAATAATACTTCACACGTCAAGGCTTACCGTTCTCAGATTGTTGTTGACATTCCTTTTTGAATTCAAAGTTCTTAAAGTAAATGTCTTATTATTTCAGAAAAATGTTTATTCATTAATTTATTTATTTCAAAATTATCATCATAAAAATACAATTTTATTAAACAGAAAGAAATAAGAATTACAAATAATTAGATAAAGGCTCAACTTTATTTAATAGAATGGTAGTCCGCAAATGTCGGGACTCCATGGATCTTTACAAAGTTTGAAAATGGTAATTTACATGGAAAAGGGCTACATTGAATATAATGACCACTACTCTCCCTACCAACTTTGAAATCCACTGTGCTCCCGCCTTCGGTTGAGAATGGTGAATCAGAACCCAACTGACTAGCAATGCTGCTTCAATGATCAAATCTAGTCGGATGCAGTTACTTGCCATAACCCCTAATTTTTGCCTAGATTTCCCCAAGGTGGGTACTCAATCTACCGGGATAATTTTTCTATTTCATGTCTCTAACTTTTGCCTGGATCGCCCTTTCGGGTTTTTAATCCACCGAGACGCTCATTTTTACCTAAGTCGCCCTTTCGGATTTTCAACTTAGCGAGTTGTTCTTTTCTTTTTAGACGAAGTATTTCTTGACTGCATCAGCATTCACAGGACGAGTGAACTCTTCACCATCCATAGTTATAAGAATCAATACACCGCTGAGAAGGCTCTCTTAACAACATATGAGCATTCATAATTAAAGTCCATTTGCCCCTAAAACCAGGTATGAACGATACGATTTTCTTGAGCATGAGTTCACCTTCTCGGAACACACGAGGCTTTACCTTCTTATCAAAATCTTTCTTCATTCTTTACTGATATAACTGACCATGACACATGACAGTCAACCTCTTCTCTTCAATCAAATTGAGCTGATCAAACCTAGTCTGACACCATTCAGCTTTGATCAACTTGGCTTCCATCAAGACATGCAATAATGAGATCTCAACCTCTACGGGGAACATAACTTCCATACCATAAACGAGAGAGAAAGGGGTTCCCATGTTGAAGTACGGACGGATGTACGGTACCCATGCAAAGCAAATGGGAGCATCTCATGCCAATCTTTGTACATCACAACCATCTTCTGGATAATCTTCTTGATATTCTTGTTCACAACTTCAACAACCCCATTCATTTTGGGTCTATAGGGAGAAGAGTTATGATGTGCAATCTTGAAGTCTTTGCAAAGATCTTCCACCATCTCGTTATTCAAGTTCGATCCATTATCAGTAATGATCTTACTTGGCACACCATATCGGTATATAATCTGATTCTTGATAAACCTTACAACAACTTGCTTGGTCACATTTGCATATGATGCCGCTTCAACCCACTTTATGAAATAATCAATAGCCACCAGAATGAAACGATGTTCGTTTAAATCTTTGGGCTTAATCATGCCAATCATATCAATTCCCCACATGGAGAAGGGCCATGGAGAGGAAATGACATTCAAAAGTGTCAGAGGCATATGAATCTTATCTACATAAATTTGATACTTATGGCATTTTTCACAAACTTGCAACAATCAGATTCCATTGTCAGCCAATAGTAACCTACTTTCAACATCTTCTTTGCCATAGCATGTCCATTGGAATGATTACCAAAGGAACCTTCATGGACTTCTGTCATCAATAGGCATGCTTCGTGTCTACCCATACATCCGAGCAAAACTATATCGAAATTTCTCTTTTAAAGCACATCACCGTTCAGGTAGAAGTTGCCAGCTAATCTTCTCAAAATCTTCTTATCTTTCAAAGATGCCCCAGACGGGTAAATCTGACTTTGGAGGAAACATTTTATATCATAATACCATGACTTATCATCCTTGATTTCTTCAACAGCAAATACATGAGCTGGCCTGTCAATACGCACCACAGTCAAATTGGGAACTTCATTCTAATACTTCACCACGATCATGGAAGCCAGTGTTGCAAAAGCATCTGCCATCCGATTTTCATCTCGAGGGATATGATAATACTCAACCTTTATAAATAAATTTGATATCCTTGCATAATCTCTATATGGTATCAAACTAGGTTGATTCGTCTCTCATTCACCTTTGATCTGATTAACAACTAAAGTTGAATCTCCATAGACGTTGAGATATTTAATTTTGAGATCAATGGCTTCTTTAAGCCCCATGATGCAAGCTTCATACTCAGCCATATTATTTGTACATTTGAAGGTCAATCTAGCTGTAAATGGAAAATGAATGCCTTAAGGAGTAATAATCATTTCCCCAATGCTATTACCATGTGAATTAACAGCTCTATCAAATACCATGCCCCAACGGGAACCAAGTTATGGCCCTTCTTCAAGCAATGGTTCATCACAATCTTTCATCTTCAAATATAATATCTCTTTGTCAGGGAAATCATATTGCACTGGCTGGTAATCTTCAATAGGTTGGTGAGCCAAATGGTCAGTCAAGACACTACCTTTTATCACTTTTTGAGCTTGGTATTTAATATCATACTCCGATAATAACATCAGTCAATGGGAAATTCTCCTAGTTAAAGCAGGCTTTTCAAAAATGTACTTGATTGGATCCATCTTGGATATCAATCAAGTAATATGATTTAACATATACTAGCGCAGACGCTTGGCAGCCCAAGCCAAAGCACAACATGTCTTCTCAAGCATAGAATACCGAGACTCACAGTCGGTGAACTTCTTACTGAGGTAGTAAATTGCATATTCTTTCTTCCCATATTCATCTTGCTGACCAAGAACACAACTCATACTCTCTTCAAGCATGGTCAAGTACATGACCAAAGGTCTTCCTTCAACAGGCGGAGACAAAATCGGAGGCTCAAGCAGATACTCTTTGATACTGTCAAAAGCTTTTTGGAAATCATCGGTCCAATCGAAAGACTGATCTTTCCGAAGGAGCTTGAATATAGGTGCACATGTGGCAGTCATATGCAATATAAATCTTGAGATATAGTTCAAATGGCTGAGAAAACCTCTGACTTGCTTCTCAGTTTTGGGCGCAGGCATCTCTTGTATTACTTTGACCTTGGCATGATCAACTTCAATACCCTTCTCGCTGACAATAAAGCCCAATAACTTACCAGAGCGAACACCAAATGTACATTTATTGGGATTCAATTGGAGTTTATACTTCCTCAAATGCTGGAATAGCTTCAACAAATGCTCAACGTGTTCTTCTTTAGTCCTTTATTTAGCAATCATATCATCAACATAGACCTCAATCTCTTTATGCATTTGTCGTACCCCAAAACTTGTCCTCCCCTTTTTACTTTTCATCTGACCTATGACTTGAAATTCATTTGTGCATATTCATACTTCATTCATACGCATTCACGCTGACATTGATTAATAGATTCAAAGTTGATAACTTATTGAAACCCTAATCTAATACAAATGGTTGATTAAGGTCATTGGTTGACTTTCTAGTCAACTAGTCGACCAAAGTCAACCATCCATTCCCAAACCCACTATTGTCTCGATTCTGGGTTTTTTTCATATTGTTTTTGAAATTAATTGACTTTTTAGCTTCAATTTGGTTTTGTTTAATTGTTAATTTCAAGTTGATTAATTTCAATTTAAGTCTAATTAAATGAGGGATTTCATTTTTAATTGATTATTAAATCATTTATAATTTCAAATTTTGTTCCAATTTTAAATAAATTTTAATTGATTTTTGATTTCATTATTAATTGACTTGTTGTTTTCAAGTTAATGTTTTGTTGGTTCTATGTGTTGGAATCAATTTTGGTAAAACCTAGAGTTTTCACAAGTTGTCACAAGTGTTGTCTTGACATGAGATATCAAGTTTCTGCAGGGTGTTTAAATATGGTTGTGCAGGATTTAGCTGAGATGTCAGACCCGATGTCAAGACATGTGTATACAGAACATTCAGTCTGAATGTTATGTATTTTGTGATTGCGCTTTTCATGCAAATTTGTGTGTGATTGATGTGGAGATTGAACGCGTCATTCAAGCAGTAATTAAAACCAAATTGATTTATTTTCCAATAAGATATGATCAGCTGTTAAGAAGATACGAATGGAAAATAGTTTTATGGTTTTATGATGTCCAAGCCCAGTCAAAAGCTTCTATATAAAGGGCATGGAAAACCTGGTTTTAACACACAAGAAAACGAACGAAATAGTGAGAGAGAATAAGGGTTTTAGTCTTGTGTGTGCTTGTGTATTGTGAGTCATTCATTCATCCTATTGATGATTGAATTGGACTGACTTTTGTGTTGTAATTTGTCCACTCTAAGCTTTGAAGCATGAGTGTGTGTTTACTTGGTTGAAGCTTTTAAGCAAGATCAAATATGTGTTCTTGAAGAGTGTCTTCTTTCTTTGTAATATTTGTTTTTACATCACTGTTGTGATTGAGGGGGAGTGAGTAGGATCTCTTATCTAAGAGTTCTTAGATAGAAGTCACACGGGTAGAGATTAGGTGAAAAGACTGTAACTTGAAGTTGTTTACTGAGAGTCTTTGAACTAATTCTGTTTAGTGGATTTCCTTCCTGGCTTAGTAGCCCTCAGACGTAGGTGAGTTTGCACCGAATTGGGTTAACAATTGCTTGTGTCACTTGCACTATTGTTCTTTATCTTTTATTTTGTTTATATTGTTCAGATATTAGTATCGTGACATTACCTTCGACATCTCATATCTGATACCAGAATTTCAATTGGTATCAAAGCAGGCATCTTGCTCTGGTTTTGGGTGAGATCTTGGGACGTTACTTTCTGGTACTATGGATAGAGACGGAGGATCTGTTCACAGACCACCAATTCTGGATGGATCTAACTATGACTACTGGAAACCTCGAATGGTAGCCTTCCTGAAATCTTTGGATAATAAGGCTTGGAAGGCTGCTCTAACAGACTGGGAACATCCCGTTATTACTAAGGAAGGAGAAGTTACAACTGATAAGAAGGCTGAGGAACAATTGACCAAGGAGGAGGATGAACTAGCCCTTGGAAACTCTAAAGCATTGAATGTTATATTCAATGGGGTTGATAAGAACATCCTCAGACTGGTGGACAACTGTGAGGTGGCTAAAGATGCTTGGAATATTCTCAAAACCACTCATGAAGGTACCTCTAGAGTAAAGATGTCTAGATTGCAGCTACTTACTACCAAGTTTGAAAATTTGAGGATGAAAGAAGATGAAAATATTCATGACTTTCATATGAATATCCTTGAAATTGCTAATGCCTCAGGAGCCCTAGGTGAGAAGATGTCAGATGAAAAACTAGTGAGGAAAATTCTCAGGTCACTTCCCAAAAGATTTGCCATGAAAGTGACAGCCATAGAAGAATCTCAAGACATCTGCAATATGAGAGTGGATGAGCTAATTGGATCCTGTAACACCTCAAAATTTGCCCTCCTCTCTTGGGACTAGCTAACATATTACATATCATTTTTAGGTCATTAGGCATTGCATATTGCATATCATGTGGTTACATAGTGCAAAGTCATCCTCTCAAGTCTTGATCAGGAGATGGAGAGGTCATGATGCAAGCTAGGGTTTCATTGGACTGGTCATTAATCATCTGAGGATGTGGAGGTCCAAATTAGGGTTTTGTGGTTCTCAAGGAGATTGGTCTTTATCTTGATTGAAATGATTCATCATCTTCATCATGGTTTGTCATCATCAAGTGTTGAAGCATATTCCTTGGGATTAGGGTTTTGACCACTGGTCAACCCTAATCAATTGCATTGGGCCAATCAGAGCATAGCAAGGAGATGGGGTCTATGATGGATATGGGGATCATTTTATGATTATATGGAGCTTATTGAGGCTAGGGTTTCATCCTTGAGCCATTTCATCAGAAGATTGGGGCTCAGATTGATCAGTGCATGGCCAGATTCATCTATCAGTTGAAAAAGTCAATTGTGGTCAACTGTGCTTGATTTTATGGATTTGGAGGTGGGAGAGAGTTGGATACACTTCATTCATGTCGGAACAAGTGTTATTTGACATGTCAAAGCTCAAGAATGAAGAAAATCAAGTCAGGACAAAAATTGCCAAAAATAGAAAGTGACTTGTAATGGAAGTTTCCAAAAATGGAAAGTTTTTTACCACAAAATTACATGTCCAAGAAAGCTTCAAATGAAAATTTGTTCAACATAAAAGTTGTAGATCTTGTTCTTACCTTTCCAAAAAGTCCAAGAACTTGAAATTTCCATGTATGGTTGACAAGTTATGGTCCATTCAATTTCAAAAAAGACCTATAATCAAAGTGGCATAACTTTCACATGGAGTGTCCAAATTGAGTGATCTTTTTATGAGCAAACTCCATTTAACATGTACTTTCATGGTGCATAATCAAAATTCATCAAAAATGGTCAATGCAAAAGGTCATTTTTCAAGTGCACAATTAAAAATCCAAGGGCAAAATGGTTCAACTTGAGAAATAATGGGAATTTTGGAATGGGAGTTTTTGCAACACCTCACATATGCCAATTAGAGATGGTTTCAACTGTCATAACATTTCAAGGTGCAATATTTGGCTAAGTCATTTTGGAACTTCACTTGAAAATGCATTTTTTGGCATATCATATGGAAAATGAGAATGACAAAGCCAATCAACATGGAACCAAAGCCAACACATCACAAATGATAATTGGAAGATGTCTGAGCTGTCATACAGCTGTCACAGAGCCCTATGTGAAATACCAATTTTGCCCTTGCCTTAAGAAAATTGCATTAAGCTAATCACTTTCATTTTTGGTTAATGGATGATTAACAAAGTGATTAAGTGGAAGTATAAGAGCTTAATTGTAACTGAATTTGGATCATAATCACAATTCACAAAAGCTTGTAACTGTTTTTCCCTCCAATTCTCCAAATTCATCAAGAAGCTTCAAGAACCAAATTCAACCAAACTCCTTCAATTCTTCATCAATTCGAGTGATTCTTTTTGCTTTGTGCTCTATGAACATGGATCTTCAACTGTTTTGAGGAAGCATCACCATAACCTCACGAATCAGGACTGTTCATCTTTGGTTCAACAATGGCAATTTGAAATTTCTTCCAATAGAAGCATCCTCGAGCTAACCTAACATCTCCAGTCAACTTCCTGAAGCTTCTCTTGCATCTGTTTTGGATCATTGCGCGCCAAGGCTTCAAGAATCATCACTGCCATTGCAAGGTGCATAAATCTCGAACCTCATGATTCTTTAAATTTCCATATGCGTTCTGTAGAGCGTTCCATGTAGATGATTGTGATGTGTTCAGTTTTTGAAATGATTAATGAATGAATGAGATATCGTGATTTTTTGTTGTGATGTCAAAACCTAAATCGCTCGATCCGGATTATGTAGTGAGAATTAGGCAATTTAGATTACGTATCCATGATCCTAGCACTTAGACCTTTCCAATGGTTACCTGCTTGCAAATTTTGGTAAAGTTTCGTAGATTTGGATTTCTGGAAAATTGATGGAAGACGATGATGAATTTCTGGAAAAACTTCTCGTTTGATCCATTGAGCGCCTGGTTTTTTTTAAAATTGTTGTTTGCCGCCAAATCCGGCGAATAGGAGCGAGACACTGAATAAGTGAAACGCCTGCGTTTCGGCATGGCTGGTGTTATTTACGAATGTGCCACTGAAGCTTAATAAATCAATTTAATGCATCTCCAAATTAAATAATTATTTCACATAATTCATTTAACTTATAAAATTCATAAAAAATTAATTATTAATCCAAAATTAGTGAGAGTTTTTTTGTTGGATCCCAAATTCTCTCTAGTTTTTTATAGGCATGATACCATAAGTTGTGCTTGGAGAAATTTTGACCTTGCCTATTGATCTTTGACATGTGTACATATTTTGTATGTTTTTCCATTTTTAACATGAAATGCTCACACTTGTAAATAAATGAATGAAAATTTTTGTGCTTATTCTGGACATGCTGATGTTGATTTTCATGTAAAGTTTATGATTTTTGGATACTTGGTGATGGAGATATGATTTTTTGAAGTAAGGTGTGACAATTTGTGTCACACCTAGCTAGGTCAACTTTCTGAATTTATTTGCATGGCCTAGGATTGTTGAATTGCTCTAATTTTTTGCACGAATGATCAGTGATGTGTCAAGATAACATGTGATTTTTGCTGGAATTTTTGATGGAGTTTTCAATTTGATTGATAATTTTCTTCACTGTATGCTCATTTGGTGACATTGTGTGATACATGTTGGTATATCTTCTGTGAAATTCTCATATGGTTTTGGATGAATGTGAAATTTGGTATGCTGGTTATAGACACATTGTAGGACATCATGCTTTTGGTCCCATTCATTTCTTAATTGTTTTCACTGTTTTATGAATTTTTGAAGTGGATGCTTGCTTGAATGTCTTGAATTGGCTTGAATAATTGTGTCTGGATTTCTTGATTTTCATTGACCTACTTTCTTTTGTCCAATTGAGCTGAAAATTGACATGCTACTTGTTGATTGTGTCCTGTTTAGGTGTGAATTATTTGAGGATTTTTGGAATTGTTTTGGTATGCTTTTGAGTGAAATAGTTCTGTTTGGTCTTTTGGTGTTGCAAATTGCATGTTTGATGTTAAATTGTGCATGAAATGAATATGGTGAAGGATATGAGCATGGGACCAATTGCATTTGCTTTTGAATTGTTTTAATTTGATTTTGGATTGGTTTTGCTTGCTGTTTAGATTTTTTTTTCTCCCTTTTGGACCCTAGGCTTGGCCTAGTGGTCTAGTTTCTCACATTTGGTTTGACTTTTCAGGTTAAAAGTGCAAAAGGCTTAAGAAGGAAATTGAAAAGTGAAAATTGAATTTGTTTGATGTTGTCCACTAATTTGACTTTGTTTTGTAGGTTGTGAAGCTTGAGCTTGGGCTTATAGCTTGCACTTACGTGCATTAACTTGTGTTGCTTTGTACAGATTAACTGATTAACATTTGCTGTTTACTGTTTGTTTGTCTGAGTACTGATGATACTTGATTGATTTCAGGTACATTTAGTCGCTTACAATTCTTTAAGAACTTGCTTGCTGCTGCTTGGTTTTTAAACCAGTTGAGGTAGGACTTCTATTCTTCATGTAGTCTGGAAGACCTGGCCTGTTACTTGGCCAGGCAACTGTCTGAAGTCCTCCTTAAGAGGCGATGTTTGTGGTTGTTTACATTTGTGCCCAAGCAGGTAAAGACCTCTATGAGGCAATTGGTGGATCAAAGGGATATGCAATCTATCCCCCACTATTCTGTTGAGTCGTCCCTCTGCTCACACGGCTGTGTGTTGATGCATTGGGACACAAACCCAAGATCTTGTGCTGTTGCACAATCGAGTCAGAGTCTTTGAGCGTAGAAGGGTCCCTCCATTCTGGACCCACGCTCCTTTGTCTGAAGCTCTCCCTGGTCAGGGATAAGAGCTGTGAAGTCTAATCTTCACTCACCTCTCATCTGCTTCACCTTAGCCCCGCAATGGCAAGGTTAAGAGCGAACACTACCCATGTACAGATGACTTGCTTCGGCAGTCAAACCCTTTGTTTGAGCCTCACTTGATTGGCTATAGTGTGTGCTTTGTGAATATTTGTTTGCTCTGTTTGCTTGTATGCTTGTATGCTTGCTTTCTTCCTGGATAGGATTAGCTTGCAGTTGTGCAAGTAGGTAGAAACCTCAATGTAGGGCAATGATGCATGACAACACTAGGCTCGAGTCCAGCTCCCTGGTAGTGTGTCTTCCCTTGGTTTCTGGCTAGATTTTCTTTCCCTTTAAGGGGTGTAGCGGTGTATTCGTCGCTATATGATTTATCGATTAAACCATAAGCAAAGCATACAATAAAATTTCGAGTCGCCACCGCACTTTTATTTATCCAAAGGATTGGCTAAAAAGCGAACAAAAGCCTAAGAAGTTTTACACGTAGAAAACTAATAAAAAGATCAGAGAGTCTGGGTAAGGGGTAAATTACGCAATGGGAAGGTGTTAGGCACCCACTACGTCCTAGGTACTCCTAGGGAGCCCTTTTCACACTTGTTGTAAAAGATTGTTATTTGTTATGACATAAACATTGTGCAAACATGATTGGGATGATGAGACAAGAATATACAATTTTTATTGGGTTTGAACGGATAAACCCGCTGCCTACGTACCTTCCATCAAAGGTAAGGATCAAAACGCCGTAGTTCGGCTAAAAGATTTCCGAAAGTTAGTTGGGTTCAATTTTAAACACAAACCCTAAGGTCTTACGTTATCCACAGGAGAAAACTCAACCTTATACAAACAACAACGTCCACCATGTGAGAACAGCTTCAACTTGCCAGGGAGGGGTTAACCCTATAATAGGCAAGGAAGACTTACAATTCAATCACTAAAGACAGAAGGTGAGATTAACATCAACCACTAAGATAAATCAAACCTCTAGCTCATGTATGAAAAGATTAACAATGGACAAAGCCAAAACAAGTGAATGAGTGAAGTTAATTGATTGTGATTATGAAAATGGAGTCAAAGTATGATTAAGATTAATTCAAAGAAGTATTATGAAATGAAGTTTGAAAAAGTCAAGGACTTGGGGTCCAGGTTTTTGGTTTGAAAAGCATGAAAATGTCTGCACAATATCTATCTCAAGTTTGAAAGTAAAGTGTGAAAAGGTTTAGGACATAATGGGGATGAATGGATGAAGATGGATTGTAAAACTTCTCAGGAGGTTCACTTCTTGAGATCATATAGAAGATGATTCAAGGGTGTCCTTTGGAATAGGCAATGAGCAATAATAATGTAAGCAAGCAAATGATACCGGATGCCACTCAATGGTCTTACTCCAATCTCACAAACAAAAAGCGGATACCGGATACCAATAAATGGATTTACACCAGTCTCCTAAAACAGAAATGGATATCAGAGGCCACTCAATGGTCTTACACTAATCTCCTCAAAAGAAAACAAGAATGAAATATGGAAATCAACTGCCAATCTATCTGGACTTAGGTTAACTCCACATATGATCATAGGAAAACAAATGCCAACTTGCGGGACTTACAATTGCATCCTCTCATAAACAAAGAAAGCAAAACATGGATGTCAGATGCCAATCAGTCTGGGCTTACTCTGACATACACAGTATGATCCTAGGAAAACAAATGCCAACTTGTGGGACTTACAATTGCATCCTCATATACAAACAAAGCAACAAGCAAAGATAAGATGAGTGGCCAATGTGATGGTCTTATACTCACTTCCATATCATAGGAACAAATGCCAAAGCAATGGACTTACAATTGTCCATAATGGGTAAACAACAATGACAATGTCACACAGACAAAAGAGATGATCATGCATTAATGGCAATTGATGATGATAAATTCATAACATACAAGCAAACAGGTGCATATGAAGCAATCAATCAATCAATGAGAATCAAACAGCACACTCTATAGCCAAACAAGGAGGCTCACATAAGAGGGTTAGGCACTAAGGCCAACTGGAATAGGGTCAAAGATTTGCTCTTAACCTTGCCATTGAGAGGCTAAGGTGAAGCAGATGAAAGGAGATGAGGGGTGTGCCTCATTGCTCTTATCCCTGATCAGGGAGAGCATATCAGAAAGTGTGGGAGCTCAGAAAGATGGAGCTCTCTCCACATTATTGACTCGATAGATCTTGGGTTTTGATCTCAATGCTACAACCATGTGATGGGAGCAAGGAGAAGACTCACTGAATAGTAGGGGATAGGCTACTTATCCCTTTGATCTACCAATTGCCTTACTTGAAGGACTTTTCCTGCTTGGGACAATTTTAAACACACACAAGCATTGCCTCTTAAGGAGGACTTCAAACAGTTTGCCCGGCCAAATAACAGGCCGGGTCTCCAGACTACATGAAGAAAAAGGAATTATACCTCAAGCAAGTTGCTAAATAGCAAAGCAAAGCAAGTTCAAAGAACTTAAGCAACTAAGGGTACCTGAAATAGTCAAACTAATCAGTACACATTTCAACAGTCAAAACAAAAGGAATTGGGAAACAACAGTCAACACAGAGAGACCAATGTGCAAAGCACAATACTCAAACTATATGAATCACACCACCTACAAAACAAAGGTTAGCACATGATATGTAATCAAACTCAATCAAATTTGTATGATCTTTGAGGCATTGTTGCTTAACCTGAAACATGAACTCAATCATAAGTCCAAAAGACCACTAGGACAAGCCTAGGGTCAAAAACAAATGGGAAAGTCAAAACAGCAAATGAAAGTCAACCAAAGTCAAGTTCAAACATTCAAGAAGCAAACACAATTGGATTCATATTCATATCATGCATCATCATCATTTCACAAACCAAAGAAGGCAAGGCATAGCAAATGAAAGCACAAAGAAGTCAACAGAATGACTTGCATCAAAAGTCAACCCAAACATTTTCAAAAATCATAAAATAATTCATACTCAATCCTAACATCTAGCATGGTAAGCATGTAAAATTTCATCACAATTGGACAAGTGGAAGGCAGTCAATGAAAATCATGAAGTCAAAGCAAATTTGAATATGCTCAATGAAGTCAACAGCAAGGCTTAGCTCAAAACCAAACACAATCAATTCCAAAAATTATCAAACAATTCAGGGTCAATCACAATCCATAACATGGCATGCATACCAAATTTCAACTCAATTGGATCATGGGAAGATGGTCAATTAAAATCAGGAAGTCAAACAAGTTTCAAGCATGCACAAAAAGGTCAAACATACATGTGTCATCTTCAAAAAATCATAACTAAATGAAAACAGATGAGAAATGGATGGGATTAACACCAATGCAAAGCTCAAGATGTCTAGTATGCACATGTAAAGTTTCATGATCATCCAATAAGATATGAGAATTTCACAAAGGATTTGGCAAGATGTGTCACACAAAGTCAACAATTGACTAGGCAGAGAAGAAAAATCTCAAACAAATAGGAAATGGCATAATTAATTCCAGGAAAATTCACACATAAACTAGACATATGAGAGATGATTCATGCAAAATTTCACATTAATTGGAAGTCAGGAAGCATGTTAACAAAAATCATGAAATTGCATAACATTGGTGTGACACAAATTGTCACACCCTACTTCAAAAATTCATATCTCAACAACCACATATGATAAATTCAAAAACTCTACATCAAAACAAGCATGAATGAGTGTAGAATAACCACAAAAAATTTCAGAATCATTGGATACATCATCATTATTTCACAAAAGAAATGGCAAAAGGTACAAAATGTGCATACATGTCAAGAAACCTAGAGCCATTAAAAATCCAGCCAACCAAAAATTCAGCAAAAATCATGATAAAATAGTAGACATTCATGTGATCATGATGGAAAAAATTTCATGAAATTTGGATGTGAAATGCACGAGTTATGAATTTTGTAAGTTGAGGAATGAATTTGGAATAAAATGAACAAGATAACATGTTGATTGGTCAAAGTGGTTGACCGAGTGGCACAATGGTAATTCCTGCAGTCACTTATCAAAACACAGCGTTTCAGACCACGAAATAAAATGTTGTGATTGGCTAGTGGCTTAATGAAACAGTGATTAGGGCATGCAAAACACACTTACATACAGCAAAACATGTTTCTGGGAAATTTCTAGGGTTTTAGCACACAGTATTCATCATCATCAACCAACCAAAATCGTGAATTTCAAACATGCCCAGAAACATCCATCAAGCATACCATTCGAACAAGTGAAACAAGCACACGCATAATCCAACATTCATCATCATTAATTCGAGCTCACAAAAGAGTAATCAACAAAAACAAGTTTGAACATAGAACTTCAAAGTCAGATTTCTCTTAACACAGTTAATCATTTTCCATGGTTCAAGGTTCATTGGAATCAGCATCAAAGGATCTATCCTAAATATAGCATAACTTGGTAAATGGTGAGACTCGAACACTTACTTGATTTTGAAGAAAAGAGTGGAGCAGTTGTTATTTGTATGTTTCAAGCTCCAACAGATCCTCCTTAGGCTTTGGTATGATGGATACTTGAGGTAGATTAGCTCAGCAAGGCCTGGAAACGTTCAACTCAAGAATTGCCATTGTTGTGCTTGGAAGAAAACAGAACGATATGCTGCAGCACAGTTGAGGTTTGGTGCTCGAAAACACTTCCAACTGATGTCCAAATGAAGAAACAATGAAGATGGCTCGTGGTGTTTTGGGAGTTTTGTGCAGAAAAATGTAAATCGTGAAATTGCAAGTTGAGAGAAAATGAAGGTTTTCTGTTTTGTAAAGGCTGCTGCTAGGTTTTGTTTTGACAGAAAATTCCCTTATATATGTCTGTTTAGCATTGTTAATGAAGTGCTTAAACATAATTAACACAAATGAAGCCAAATGCCAAAATTGCTAAGTTTGACACAAGTTGCACATGGAGGTGTGGTCCTGCACGATTCTGGGCCTTGGCAAGTTGCAAATACCATATAAAACAGATCCCAAATGGCCAAAGTGAGTAAAAGTGTTAAATTCAAAAAGTCAACTTTGGTCCACACTTGAAATTAATAAAGTCAAGTCCAAAAATGGCATTTTGCATGGTGAGGTTTTGGTAAAAGATGAATGCATTTTTGGAAAGAGGGGAACAAATGGAGCTTGTAGGAAAAAACCCCACTAAAATTGGCCTTGTGGTTCATGAGATATGGCTCTTTGAAGTTCACAAATTTTGAAATTGAATTGATCATATCTTGCAAACCATACATGGGAATTGAGAGTTCTTGGACTTTTTGAAAATGGGAGAACAAGATCTTCAACTTTCATGTTGGGCAAAAATCCATTTGAAGCTTGTATCATGATGTAAGTTTGGGATCAAGAAGTTTCCATTTTTGGCAGTTAAAATTACAGGTCCAGTTTCTATTTTTGGAAATTTTCTGTTTGGCTTCAAATTCTTCAATGATGTTGATTGCCATGATATATGAGGCCTATTGAGACATGAATAAGCTCTCTCAAACCAAATCCATCCATCAAAATCATAAAATCAACCACAGTTGACCAACTTTGACTTTCTAGGGTTTCTGACTGATTGTGCATGGACTGATGACCTCTGAACCTCCAAACCTTGACTTAAACATTTCAAATGGACCTCCAAATCATGTGAACTTGTGGGACAAACCCTAGGGCCTTTGCTCCTTGAGAAACACCCTTGCTTGCTTCTTGACTGATCTCCTGATCAGTTTGACCTAATTTCTTGCTTGCTTGCTCTTGAGGCAACTGGGGACAATGCAATGCTATGCCATGGATCATGATATGCTATGACTTAATATGAAAATGTATGTACAATGATAGGTGCAAATTTGAGGTGCTACAGCTGCCCCTATTCAATCAGCTGGGAACCCGAACGGATGATAGCAACGGCTGTCAGACTTTCAGGGTAAACAGGGATTGAATACAAAAGAACCGTAGAAATTTGCACCGACTAGATATAATACCAGAAGAAACACGTCATTTACCGATGACAACTGCATGATAGCTTCAGAGAAACCAAACCATTTACCGATGGTTGGACAACCGGGAACTTGATATTTACCGATATCAACTTCAGCAAAACCATTTACCGATGGCTGCTGGGAAAACAACTTCTGAAAATCAAAACCATTTACCGATGGTTAAAACTTTGATATTTACCGATATCAATATCAGCAAGACCATTTACCGATGGTTGCTGGGAAATAATTTGATGTAGGAAGGAAGCAAGACCATTTACCGATGGTGGCTTCAAAGAAACTTGACATTTACCGATGTCAACTTAGCAAGACCATTTACCGATGGCTACTGTAACTGGGAATTCGATATTTACCGATATCGAAGAAACTGGGCCATTTACCGATGGCATCTCCGCTTGGGGAGGAACAAAAATCTTTGTGGTGATACCAGACAAGACGTTTACCGACGACTTCTGGGGATTTTGATTTTATTAACAAGAGAACAAAGAAACGACCAGACATTTACCGATGACTGGGATGGGACTCAATGTTTACCGACATCGAAAGATGATGCTTACCGACATCAAAGAGAATGAACAGACATTTACCGATGACTGGGAATGAGGAATTTATTGGGAAGAGACAAACAAATATTTGCAACTGAAAACCAGATAGGACATTTACAGATGACTTTACTGGGGATTTCTAGCTGGGGATTTATCAGACATTTACCGATGACTGAAAGAAAGACTCGATGTTTACCGACACCGAAACAATGGTGTTTACCGACACCAAAAATAATGACCAGACATTTACCGATGACTGGGTGAGCCTCGATGTTTACCGACACCGAAACAATGGTGTTTACCGACACCAAAAATGACCAGACACACGCGGGTGCTGACACGACCCTTACTGATATCACAAGAACGACATCTTAGATATGTCAAGGCAAGACAGATCACTTGCTGGGGGTCTCACTGGGGAGAAACAAACTTTCTGTCACCATCGGGTGAGGAAATAAACCTCTGTCACCATCGGGTGAGGAAATAAACCTCTGCGGGGATAATCAATTCTGAATGCTGTCTGAGCAACTGTAGCTGACTTGCTGCTGACGTTGAATAAAGATGATCTGCCTCTGTCGGGGATAATCAATTCTGAATGCTGTCTGAGCAACTGTAGCTGACTTGCTGCTGACGTTGAATAAAGATGATCTGCCTCTGTCGGGGATGCGGTCTGATGTGGTTTCGAGCACATGAATGCATATGTTTGAATTTTTCTATGGCGTAATGCTCCATATGGGATGGAAATGCTACGCAGTTTGAGGATGCAATGATTACTATATGCAATGCGGCATGATGAGAACTCTGCGGGGGAAATACACAGGACGACTGTGCTGAGGAATCTTCAAGATAAATCCACTGGGGGAACAACAAGACAACTGCTGGGGAACCAACAACACAAATCCACTAGAGGAGGACAAGGCAACTTGCTGGGGAGTAATAAAGCAACTCTGCTAGGGGAAAACAAAGGTAAACTGCTGAGGATAGCCCAATCAATCCACAAAAATTCCGCTTGGGGAAATGAAAGCTCCGCTGGGGGAAACTAAACCAGGCCACTCTCTGGGAGTAAGGCTCATACAAACCTCAGATAAAATAGGCCCTGCTTTTTGGGGAATAACTGCTACTCCGCCGGGGACGACCCACAATGTTTACAAGTAGAAACGACTCAGCTGGGGATGTAGGTATCCGTCTGCCATGGACACCCGTCCAATCCACTGGTAGGATGAACTCTGCTGGAGAGACCAATGCTTCGCTGGGGAAGGCTTAAACAAACCATAGTTAGGAGAATGATTCCGTCTGGGGAAAGCACTGCTGGGGAATGCTCACAGGTGACGACCTTACTGGGGAAAATATTCACAGGTGACGACCTGCAAATCGGACAACAGATGCCCCAGGGAATACATGGACAAGATACGCTCAAGTGTCCTCAACATTCAAAATGATTTTCAAATGTTTTAATCTTTCTGCACGTCATTGTTTAGCCTTCATGTTTTTATATGCAATGTCTATCAAAAATTCGGACGTTTTTGCAAACAAAACAGTAAAAGTAAAAACGAGAGAGCAATTTATCTGAATAACGACTTTTATTGATTGAAAATGTGCCTGAAAAGGCAAATACATTAGGAAGCAATTCCTAGAAAGAGGTAATTGCGCACAACAGGAAAATAAGCTATCCTAATGGCAATGTGAACACGGCATCCACTATTTCCCAACTCTGTTATAACTCATAGATCATCAGTTTCCTCCCAATTCCCTGCTTTCTGAGAAGAATGACTGGACCGATCACATCCTTTGAGATGGTAGCTGACGAAGCATGATGAAGTACAGATGACTCAGACTGTAGTCTTCGCTTTAATCCCTCTTTTGGCTGGATCGCCCTTTCGGGTTTTCAATCCACCGGGATACCCATTTTTGCCTAAGTCGCCCTTGCGGGTTTTCGACTTACCGGGTGTACAATTTTTTCATTTTTATCCCTAACTTTTGCCCGAACCTTTTCTTTCTGTTTTTGGTTCGCCGGGATGCCCATTTTTGCCTGGACTCTTTTATTCTTTTTGTCCAGCGGGTCAATTTTATGCGAAGTATTTTTTGACTACATCTGAGTTGACAGGGGAAGGAAAGTCTTCACCATCCATAGTTGTAAGCATCAAGGCTCCACCGGAGAAGACCTTCTTCACAACATATGGGCCTTCATAGTTAGGAGTCCACTTGCCCCTGTTATCTGTACCGGGAGGAAGGATTCTCTTCAAAACCAGATCGCCAGTTTGAAATGTCTGAGGACGCACTTTCTGATCAAAGGCTCGCTTCATCCTTCTCTGATACAACTGCCCATGGCAAACAGCTGCTAACCGTCTTTCTTCGATAAGGCTTAACTCGTTAAACCTTGTACGAATCCACTCGGCTTCGTCCAGCTTGACATCCAATAATACCCTCAGAGAAGGAATCTCCACTTCAACTGGTAGGACTGCTTCCATACCATACACAAGGGAGTAGGGGGTTGCCCCGGTCGACGTACGTACCGAGGTACGGTACCCATGCAAAGCGAAAGGCAACATCTCATGCCAATCTTTGTACGTAACGACCATTTTCTGCACAATCTTCTTGATATTCTTGTTAGCTGCCTCTACAGCACCATTCATCTTCGGTCTGTAAGGAGAAGAATTGTGATGTTCAATCTTGAAATCTCTGCAAAGTTCTTTCATCATCTTGTTGTTGAGATTCGAACCATTATCAGTGATGATTCTCTCAGGGACTCCATAACGACAGATGATTTCCTTCTTGATGAACCGGGCAACCACTTGTTTGGTGACGTTGGCATAAGAAGCTGCTTCCACCCATTTGGTGAAGTAATCAATCGCAACCAGGATGAAGCGATGTCCGTTCGAAGCAGTTGGCTCAATCTTCCCAATCATGTCAATGCCCCACATGGCAAACGGCCAAGGCGAGTTCATGACATTCAACGGGCTTGGTGGTATATGCACCTTATCAGCGTAGATTTGACACTTATGGCATTTCCGAGCATATTTGAAGCAATCGGATTCCATAGTCATCCAGTAATATCCGGCTCTCAACAATTTCTTGGACATTGCATGACCACCAGCATGGGTACCAAACGAACCCTCGTGCACTTCTTGCATTAACATGTTTGCTTCGTGTCTATCCACGCATCTGAGCAAGACCATGTCAAAGTTCCTCTTGTACAACACGTCATCCTGATTCAGATAAAAGCTTCCAGCTAGCCTTCTCAGGGTCTTCTTATCATTCTTTGACGCACCCTCAGGATACTCTTGAGTCTTGAGGAAGTTCTTGATGTCATAATACCACGGCTTATCATCAATCGCCACGATAGACTCGGCTGCAAACACATATGCAGGCCTCTCGAGCCGATTCACCGCAACATGTGGCACATGATTCCACCAATGAACCTTTATCATGGAAGATAAAGTAGCCAATGCATCAGCCATCTGATTCTCATCCCGAGGGACATGATACAATTTAACCTTCTTGAAGAACGTCAGTATTCTTCTGGTGTAATCTCTATACGGAATCAAATGCGGCTGATTTGTGTTCCAATCTCCATTGACCTGATTGATCACTAGAGCTGAATCTCCAAATATGTCAAGTGTTTTGATCCGCAGATCAATGGCTTCTTCTATCCCCATGATACAAGCCTCATACTCAGCTTCATTGTTGGTGACGTCAAAAGTCAATCTGGCAGAAAAAGGTATATGAGCACCTTTGGGATTGATCAGCACTGCCCCAACACCATTACCGTTCATATTCACAGCCCCATCGAACATCAGTGTCCACTTGTCATCAGGATCCGGTCCTTCCTCGACAGGTGGCTCTTCACAGTCTTTCGTTTTCAGATACATGATGTCTTCATCAGGGAATTCAAACATCATAGGCTGATAATCATCGATTGGTTGCTCGGCAAGATAGTCTGACAGAATACTACCCTTGATGGCCTTCTGCGACGTGTACTGAATGTCATACTCCGTTAAGATCATCTGCCAACGGGCAACACGTCCGGTGAGAGCTGGCTTCTCAAAGATGTATTTGACTGGATCCATCCTAGAAATCAACAGAGTAGTATGGTTCAACATATACTGCCTTAGTCGGCGAGCAGCCCAGGCCAAAGCACAGCAAGTTTTCTCGAGCAGTGAATATCTTGTTTCACAGTCGGTAAACTTTTTGCTTAGGTAGTATATGGCATGCTCTTTTCGACCAGACTCGTCATGCTGCCCCAATACACACCCCATCGAAGTCTCGGTGACTGATAGGTACATTATCAATGGTCTCCCTGGAACTGGAGGAATCAGGATTGGAGGTTTCTGTAAGTACTCCTTGATTTTGTCAAATGCCTTCTGACAGTCATCATTCCATTTGATCGCCTGATTTTTTCTGAGTAGTTTGAAAATTGGTTCACATGTGGCAGTTAGATGAGATATGAACCTTGCAATGTAGTTCAACCTCCCTAAAAACCCACGGACTTGCTTTTCCGTTTTCGGTTCAGGCATCTCTTGAATAGCTTTGACTTTTGCTGGATCCACCTCAATCCCTTTCTCACTGACAATGAAGCCTAACAGCTTCCCTGATCTCACCCCAAACGTACACTTGTTCGGATTCAGCCTCAGTTTGAACTTGACCAATCTGTCAAACAACTTCTGCAAGTTAACCAAATGCTCCTCTTCTGTCTGCGACTTCGCAATCATATCATCCACGTACACTTCGATTTCATTGTGCATCATGTCATGAAAGAGAGCCGTCATTGCCCTCTGATAGGTAGCACCGGCATTCTTCAGCCCAAATGGAATCACTTTGTAGCAGAACGTGCCCCAAGGTGTAATGAATGTCGTCTTTTCCATGTCCTCTGGCGCCATCTTGATCTGGTTATAGCCTGAGAAACCGTCCATGAAAGAGAATACCGAGGATTGAGCCGTATTATCAACCAATACATCAATGTGAGGTAATGGGAAATCATCTTTCGGACTCGCCCTGTTCAAATCCCGGTAGTCGACACACATTCTGACTTTGCCATCCTTCTTCGGCACAGGAACAATGTTGGCCACCCACGGTGGATAATTGGTTACAGCTAGAAAACCAGCATCCCACTGCTTCTGAACCTCTTCCTTGATCTTGACAGCCATATCAGGACTAGTTCTGTGAAGCTTCTGCTTGACCGGCGGACACTCTTCTCGGAGAGGTAATCGATGCACCACAATGTCTGTATCCAGCCCAGGCATATCTTGGTATGACCAGGCGAATATCTCCACATATTCTCTCAGCATCTCAATTAGCCTTCTCTTGATAGAGTCTTCTAAAGCAGCCCCAATCTTGATTTCTCTTCTGGCGTCCTCAGTACCCAGATTAACAACTTCCAACTCCTCCTGATGAGGTTGGATGACCCTTTCTTCCTGCTTCAGTAGTCTGACCAATTCTGCAGGGAGTTCACAGTCTGCCTCACTCTCCTCTTCAGCTTGGTAGATGGGGTTGTCGAAATCGTACTGAGCCATAACAGAGTCGTTCACAGTGGATGCCAAAAGATCATTTCTGCATGTTTAATGTTTTGTTTTTAGAAAAAGATTTCAATAAAGTCACAAAAACAAAAACATTGCCATTTTTATTTTTTTGAAAAAAGTGAAAAACAGAAAATAGAAAGACAGAGATCTCAAAATTTGATTGCAAAACGTCCTTTATTTATAAACATTGTAAACATGATGTGGCCCTACAATGAACCACTACGCCTTGGGCAGAACGTAGGGTTTTCATGCAAAATGAAAAACAAAAGAAAATTACTCTGTCAGTAGAGTAACTTGGACCACTTCCTCAGCTGTCCAATTGTTGATAGATTCGCCTGGTGCACAAGGGCGGACCCAGACATCCAAATCACAGCCACAGTCTTCACCATTAGTAGCAAAGACATCCCCATGGTTCATCAGCCCAACGCTGGTGAAGGTGCTCGGACCTGCCTGTACGCTCTGCTCTGCTCGGAGAGGCTCGTACCCAATGCCAAATTTGTCTTCCTTGATTGGCAAGTCAACCATCTTGCCCCAGCCCTTAGCTTTCCCGGAATCGACCACTTCTTTGGCCTGCTTGTACGACGATATCGAAGCGCCCGGCTTCCTCTGCTCTGCACAAGCTACCCCTTCTAAGGCCACGGTCTCAAATGCCTGGCACAGGGTTTCGTGGATCTCGCCATCCACCTCAACATATTTGAATGAGGAGAGATGGCTCACCAGAATTTCCTCTTCGCCACATACGGTCACAATCTGACCGTTCCAGACATACTTGAGCTTTTGGTGGAGAGTTGACGAGACTGCTCCAGCGGCGTGAATCCAAGGACGCCCCAACAAACAGCTATAAGCAGGCTGAATGTCCATCACGTAGAATACGATGTCAAATACCTCCGGACCTATCTTTACCGGCAAGGTGACTTCACCAAACACAGACCGTTTGGATCCGTCAAAGGCACGCACAATCAGGTCACTGGGAGTCAGCACAACTCCCTCGACATCGATCTTCTTCAATATCTGCTTGGGCAGGACATTCAGGGACGACCCGGTGTCCACTAGCACGTGAGATAATACAGCACCTTTGCACTCCATAGTGATGTGCAAAGCTTTGTTATGATTACGTCCTTCAGGCGTTAGGTCTAGGTCAGTGAAACCCACACCGTGCCTGGTGCTCACATTGGCTAGTACACCCTCCAATTGGTTGACGGATATCTCTTGCGGGACGTATGCCATATTCAGCATCTTCAGTAAAGCGTCCCGATGTACCTCAGAACACATCAGCAAAGAGAGTATCGAAATCTTTGACGGAGTTTGGTTGACCTGATCTACAATCTTGTAGTCACTCTTCTTGATTATCTTCATAAACTCCTCAACATCTTTTCGAAAAGAACCCTCAGCCTCCTTCTGAGCCGGTTCTTCGTCAACCACTGCTTGTTTGCCTTTAGCTCTGGCGGATGCCTCAGCAGCAGCATCCCTCAAAGGCTGAGGAGCAAACAGTCGTCCACTCCTAGTGAAACCTCCTGGCCCTCCAACATTGTCCACCACCGGACTTGTAACCGCAGGAGTCCTCACTGGAGCACTGATTGTTACAGGCGCTTGCACAGCTGGTCTTGTCTGGTTACCAGCCCTTCTATCACGGCGATAGGCGTTGTCATATCTCCACGGCACAACATTACTGTTAACAGCCCCTCTGGCCGGAGCAACAATGGTAGTCGGTGCACGGATGGTTACCGGAGCTGGGATGGTAACCGGAGTATTGCTCGTGATAGGTGCACTGGCAGTCCCACGCCCTCGTCCTTCAGACGGCTTGTAAAATATGGTGACAGCAGACACTGCCCCATTACCTTTAACGGCCTGGCTGAATTGAAGACAACCCTCATCGATCAATTTTTGAATACCAGCCTTCAGCTGGTCACAACCATTTGCAGCTTCTGCACAAACCACACAGCCCTCTGCACAGCCTGGGTCAACACCCCCCTTCAGCAAACGGCCCTTGATTACCAACAGAGAAGTCTGCACATCTTCCACATTTACTACCAAATCTGCAGCCTCTCCTCCTTCGACATTGTTAACCCTATGCCCACCATGCTGAGGCATAGGATTGTTCACTACATTTGGAACTGGAGAAAAATTGATTGCCTTGGCATCAATCAGATCCTGTACCTTATGTTGCAAAGCCCGACATCTTTCAGTATGGTGGCCTGGTGCCCCAGAATGAAAGTCACATCGGACGTTTGCATCATAACCCGGAGGCAGCACTGTAGGAGTAGCCATTGTACGCAATTCCACAAACCCTAACCGGAGTAGTTCGGGCAATAATTCGGCGTACGTCATAGGCAACGGGTCAAATCTTCTATCAGGATTCAACCTTTGCCTCTGCTGATAAGGACGTTGCTGTTGTTGCGGTTGTTGCGGTTGTTGTTGAACTCTCTGTTGTTGTTGTGGACGAGATTGAGGTGCAGGAATGGTCACTGCAGCCACTGGACGGTACTGATCTCGATTTGCACTAGCTCTGTACACACCCCCTCTGTGTTGTACAGCATTGGTCTCTCCTTCTCTCCGGCGAGGTGCCCCAGAGAAGGGTTTCTTGGACGAAGATGAGGAACCTGCATCATGGATCCTCCCAGCCTTGATTAAACTTTCTGTTCTCTCGCCACAGATAACGACGTCAGAAAAACTTCCGAATGGGCAGCTTCCCATCCGGTCCATATATACACCTTGCAGAGTACTGATGAACATATCAGTCAACTCCCTTTCCAGCATAGGGGGTTGAACTCTTGCAGCTAATTCGCGCCACCTCTGGGCGTACTCTTTGAAGCTCTCGTTGTTTTTCTGGCAAAGACTCTGCAGCTGAGTCCTGGTTGGAGCCATGTCCATGTTATGCTTATACTGCCTGAGGAACGCCTCACCCAGGTCTCTCCAGCATCTAATGGAATCCCGCTTCAACTCCATATACCAATCCAAAGACGCCCCAGATAGGCTGTCTTGGAAGAAATACATCCACATCTTTTCATCATCAGTGTATGCGGATATCTTTCTGTAGTATGCCTGCACATGGGTGCGAGGGCAGGAGGTACCGTTGTATTTGTCGAATGACGGTGCCTTGAATTTATGCGGGATTCTCAGTCCTTCTACCAATCCCATATTTGTAACATCAAAACCGAGGGAGTTTTGACATTCTATTGCCCTGATCTTCTCAGCAAGGGCCTCAACTTTGCGATCTCTCGCGTCATTTCTACCCAAGATGTCGTCGTCTTCGCTGAGCATAGTGAACAAATCCTCTTGTCTGTCAACGATCGGAATTCTGTTGCGGGCTGGAACATGAATGACTCTGGCACTAGCAACATCTGGAGCAATTGGTTGACCATCAACTCGGATACCCCTCAACTCTTCACCCACAGCATAGTTGTTGACGGGAATAGCAGCAGCGGGAGTGTCAGGAACTGGATTTCCTTCTTGCAGAGGCTGGTTGGGCGGTGGAATAACAGCTTCTTGCCTCTGAACCAGTGCTCGGAGTTCTTCTTGTCCTTGCGCAACCCCTTGCATCATGTGCATAAATTGGGCCATGTTAGCCCTCATCTCAGCTAACTCGGCTTGTACTTGGTCCATGTTGCGTTGATGGTTGAGTCGCGTTGAGTAGCGGTGCGGCCTTTGATCAGCTATCCTGTCTGGACACAGGAATCAAAGTGAGGAGACGGCCTGAGAACACCTGTTTATGCAAAGATGATGCATGCAATGCTTGTGCAAATGCTTTGTTTTCAAGGAACCCTTAGGGTATTATTTGCAATATTTTGAATATTTAAACATTTTAATTGCTCATGGAAATATTTCATTCAATATATTGAGACAAAGAAATACAGCATTTTTGATTCATTACAAAGAGAAAAGGTAAATGACATCCTATGGATCCCTAGAAGCTCGGGATGCTGGAAGACGAGAAGTGCACAACTTCTTGATCTCCCTCTCATAGGCAGCCTCCATGTCAGCTTTCTCTTTTGCAAGTCGATCATACTTCCTCTTCCAGAATTTGGATGACTGAGGAAGCAAAGAAGTCCAAGTGTCGTTCGGATCGTCGATCACTCGGTGCTCGAGAAATTCAATCATAGCGTCCTTCTCCTTGAGCTGCTGCAGCAATTCCTCTCTTTCACGGATCCAAGCACGCGAAAGGTCTTCTTCTCTCAACTCCTCTACACGTTGGGTAGGGAGGGTTGAAGGCCCAGCCATATCCAACGGTGTAGGTCTTGGATGATCATACGGCATCAGGTAGGTGGCAGCTCTCTGTCTGACCCAAGAGGTGTAGGGCTCCAAAGCAATGCAGTTCTTTGGACCCAATTCATTCCTACTCTTCTTGTGAATACTGCGCCAAGCACGGACAAATCTGGCTTTCAGGCCTTGGGGATCTTTACCCTCCTGAAAGAACACACCTTCTAACAGAATGTTATTAGGTTTATCCTTCAGGGGGAACCCAAGCTGACGACGTGCAAGAATAGGATTGTAGGTAATCCCACCACATGTGCCAAGAAGAGGCACATTCGGGAATTCCCCACAATAGTCGATGATCTGAACGGTATCATACACGCGATCATACCAGGTGATATCATCATTGGTGAGAGACATGAGTCTCTGAGACCACCGTAGACATCCCTTGTTCTCCTTGAAAGCAACTGTCTGCGGCAAGTGCGAAATAAACCACTTGTACAGCAGGGGTAGACAGCAGACAATGACTCCTCCATTCTTCATATTCCTTAGGTGCATGGAGACATATGCATCACCCAACAAGGTCGGAACTGGATTAAGGACTGCAAAGATCCTAATGGCGTTCATGTCCACGAACTTGTCGAAGTTGGGGAATAGCACCAATCCATAGATGAGTAACACAAATAGAGCCTCAAAGGCATCCTCACTCATGGCCTTCCCATAGAAAGTGGCTTGGGCAATGAGGAACTCGGAAGGAAAACCCTGAATTCCGCCTTTGGTAGTCAGATTAGCTCTAATCAGATCTTCATCTATGTGCAACAAGCTTGCAATCTCTCGAGCAGATGGAATACTCTCCAAGCCACTGAACGGCACTTGATCCAGAATTGGAATCCCAATGAGGTGAGAATATTCCTCCAAAGTCGGCAATAGCTGGAAGTCCGGAAATAAGAAGCAATGATGCAAGGGATCATAGAACTGAGCCAAGGTACTCATCAATCCTTCGTCAACCTGGGTGGTGAGCAGAGGCAGAAGCTTCCCATAACGAGCTTTGAAACCCAAGGGATCTAATACATACGATGTCAGATTCCTTAACTCTTTTACATCGGGCTGCCTGAAGCTGTACTTCTTTGTATGCCTCTTTGGTCTTTCCATGTCTGAAAATTTTGCAAAATAACCCTTTAAGTTCCTTGAAAATTTCTTTTTCTGATGATGACATGTATGCGGATGAATGCGTGAATGCATGAATGCAACAAGCACACTCAAGGATCAAGCAAGGCACACCAAACAAAGGTCGTGGGAAAGCTCTATGTATCCCTAATATCAATCATCCATTTTGGTGGATTTAGGTTTTCACCTTATCGACACCCAAGTTCCATTGATATTAACGGTACATGAACCGGTTCAGACATTCTTAATATCAACCAGCCGCTTTGATGGATTTTAGGTTTTACACCGGATCCGGGATCCATTGATATTAACAATGTTTGAACGACTCAACCACGAATCATGGGTTTGTTGAGAGTCACGAGCATGGAGTCTCGGTTAAGAACCACCCAAAAGGAGTGTACTAGGGTTTAAACCTGCCAGACATGTTCTATCAGAGGTTCCCATAATCATCGTTCCATCTTTCGAATATTATCGGAGGAACGAATACTCGTATTCCAAGAATATTCTCAAGAGAAACTCTTATGAGTGTAGTATCGCGTGACAATCGTATCAGAACTGACATCTGAACGACTTCCGCACTACGATCCTAAAAATAGGCCAAGATGGGTTTGGTAAACTAAGGTCCTTGGCTTCTGCGGCACATGATTGAAAGAATAATGCCTAACCACAAATAACTTGTGTGACATTATTAGTTCAACATGACCTCCACCAAGTGAATGGACTCGCAAGTCAACTGGCTAAGGAATACTCCACACCAGTCAACAAGACTATGCCATTCTCCTATCCTAGAGTGCACTCGAGTTCGGGTACAGAACTCATCTCACAGATCACCAAAGCAAACAACAATTGTATATCAAGCAATTCACACATTACAATCAATACAGTGATCCCAAATTGTACAAGAATATGTCGAATAACAAATAACAATATAGCACAACAAAGGTGAAAAGTAGGCACTACCGCCAAGGATGTGTTAGTCCCCAGCAGAGTCGCCACTTTTCTGTAGCGGTGTATTCGTCGCTATATGATTTATCGATTAAACCATAAGCAAAGCATACAATGAAATTTCGAGTCGCCACCGCACTTTTATTTATCCAAAGGATTGGCTAAAAAGCGAACAAAAGCCTAAGAAGTTTTACACGTAGAAAACTAATAAAAAGATCAGAGAGTCTGGGTAAGGGGTAAATTACGCAATGGGAAGGTGTTAGGCACCCACTACGTCCTAGGTACTCCTAGGGAGCCCTTTTCACACTTGTTGTAAAAGATTGTTATTTGTTATGACATAAACATTGTGCAAACATGATTGGGATGATGAGACAAGAATATACAATTTTTATTGGGTTTGAACGGATAAACCCGCTGCCTACGTACCTTCCATCAAAGGTAAGGATCAAAACGCCGTAGTTCGGCTAAAAGATTTCCGAAAGTTAGTTGGGTTCAATTTTAAACACAAACCCTAAGGTCTTACGTTATCCACAGGAGAAAACTCAACCTTATACAAACAACAACGTCCACCATGTGAGAACAGCTTCAACTTGCCAGGGAGGGGTTAACCCTATAATAGGCAAGGAAGACTTACAATTCAATCACTAAAGACAGAAGGTGAGATTAACATCAACCACTAAGATAAATCAAACCTCTAGCTCATGTATGAAAAGATTAACAATGGACAAAGCCAAAACAAGTGAATGAGTGAAGTTAATTGATTGTGATTATGAAAATGGAGTCAAAGTATGATTAAGATTAATTCAAAGAAGTATTATGAAATGAAGTTTGAAAAAGTCAAGGACTTGGGGTCCAGGTTTTTGGTTTGAAAAGCATGAAAATGTCTGCACAATATCTATCTCAAGTTTGAAAGTAAAGTGTGAAAAGGTTTAGGACATAATGGGGATGAATGGATGAAGATGGATTGTAAAACTTCTCAGGAGGTTCACTTCTTGAGATCATATAGAAGATGATTCAAGGGTGTCCTTTGGAATAGGCAATGAGCAATAATAATGTAAGCAAGCAAATGATACCGGATGCCACTCAATGGTCTTACTCCAATCTCACAAACAAAAAGCGGATACCGGATACCAATAAATGGATTTACACCAGTCTCCTAAAACAGAAATGGATATCAGAGGCCACTCAATGGTCTTACACTAATCTCCTCAAAAGAAAACAAGAATGAAATATGGAAATCAACTGCCAATCTATCTGGACTTAGGTTAACTCCACATATGATCATAGGAAAACAAATGCCAACTTACGGGACTTACAATTGCATCCTCTCATAAACAAAGAAAGCAAAACATGGATGTCAGATGCCAATCAGTCTGGGCTTACTCTGACATACACAGTATGATCCTAGGAAAACAAATGCCAACTTGTGGGACTTACAATTGCATCCTCATATACAAACAAAGCAACAAGCAAAGATAAGATGAGTGGCCAATGTGATGGTCTTATACTCACTTCCATATCATAGGAACAAATGCCAAAGCAATGGACTTACAATTGTCCTCAATGGGTAAACAACAATGACAATGTCACACAGACAAAAGAGATGATCATGCATTAATGGCAATTGATGATGATAAATTCATAACATACAAGCAAACAGGTGCATATGAAGCAATCAATCAATCAATGAGAATCAAACAGCACACTCTATAGCCAAACAAGGAGGCTCACATAAGAGGGTTAGGCACTAAGGCCAACTGGAATAGGGTCAAAGATTTGCTCTTAACCTTGCCATTGAGAGGCTAAGGTGAAGCAGATGAAAGGAGATGAGGGGTGTGCCTCATTGCTCTTATCCCTGATCAGGGAGAGCATATCAGAAAGTGTGGGAGCTCAGAAAGATGGAGCTCTCTCCACATTATTGACTCGATAGATCTTGGGTTTTGATCTCAATGCTACAACCATGTGATGGGAGCAAGGAGAAGACTCACTGAATAGTAGGGGATAGGCTACTTATCCCTTTGATCTACCAATTGCCTTACTTGAAGGACTTTTCCTGCTTGGGACAATTTTAAACACACACAAGCATTGCCTCTTAAGGAGGACTTCAAACAGTTTGCCCGGCCAAATAACAGGCCGGGTCTCCAGACTACATGAAGAAAAAGGAATTATACCTCAAGCAAGTTGCTAAATAGCAAAGCAAAGCAAGTTCAAAGAACTTAAGCAACTAAGGGTACCTGAAATAGTCAAACTAATCAGTACACATTTCAACAGTCAAAACAAAAGGAATTGGGAAACAACAGTCAACACAGAGAGACCAATGTGCAAAGCACAATACTCAAACTATATGAATCACACCACCTACAAAACAAAGGTTAGCACATGATATGTAATCAAACTCAATCAAATTTGTATGATCTTTGAGGCATTGTTGCTTAACCTGAAACATGAACTCAATCATAAGTCCAAAAGACCACTAGGACAAGCCTAGGGTCAAAAACAAATGGGAAAGTCAAAACAGCAAATGAAAGTCAACCAAAGTCAAGTTCAAACATTCAAGAAGCAAACACAATTGGATTCATATTCATATCATGCATCATCATCATTTCACAAACCAAAGAAGGCAAGGCATAGCAAATGAAAGCACAAAGAAGTCAACAGAATGACTTGCATCAAAAGTCAACCCAAACATTTTCAAAAATCATAAAATAATTCATACTCAATCCTAACATCTAGCATGGTAAGCATGTAAAATTTCATCACAATTGGACAAGTGGAAGGCAGTCAATGAAAATCATGAAGTCAAAGCAAATTTGAATATGCTCAATGAAGTCAACAGCAAGGCTTAGCTCAAAACCAAACACAATCAATTCCAAAAATTATCAAACAATTCAGGGTCAATCACAATCCATAACATGGCATGCATACCAAATTTCAACTCAATTGGATCATGGGAAGATGGTCAATTAAAATCAGGAAGTCAAACAAGTTTCAAGCATGCACAAAAAGGTCAAACATACATGTGTCATCTTCAAAAAATCATAACTAAATGAAAACAGATGAGAAATGGATGGGATTAACACCAATGCAAAGCTCAAGATGTCTAGTATGCACATGTAAAGTTTCATGATCATCCAATAAGATATGAGAATTTCACAAAGGATTTGGCAAGATGTGTCACACAAAGTCAACAATTGACTAGGCAGAGAAGAAAAATCTCAAACAAATAGGAAATGGCATAATTAATTCCAGGAAAATTCACACATAAACTAGACATATGAGAGATGATTCATGCAAAATTTCACATTAATTGGAAGTCAGGAAGCATGTTAACAAAAATCATGAAATTGCATAACATTGGTGTGACACAAATTGTCACACCCTACTTCAAAAATTCATATCTCAACAACCACATATGATAAATTCAAAAACTCTACATCAAAACAAGCATGAATGAGTGTAGAATAACCACAAAAAATTTCAGAATCATTGGATACATCATCATTATTTCACAAAAGAAATGGCAAAAGGTACAAAATGTGCATACATGTCAAGAAACCTAGAGCCATTAAAAATCCAGCCAACCAAAAATTCAGCAAAAATCATGATAAAATAGTAGACATTCATGTGATCATGATGGAAAAAATTTCATGAAATTTGGATGTGAAATGCACGAGTTATGAATTTTGTAAGTTGAGGAATGAATTTGGAATAAAATGAACAAGATAACATGTTGATTGGTCAAAGTGGTTGACCGAGTGGCACAATGGTAATTCCTGCAGTCACTTATCAAAACACAGCGTTTCAGACCACGAAATAAAATGTTGTGATTGGCTAGTGGCTTAATGAAACAGTGATTAGGGCATGCAAAACACACTTACATACAGCAAAACATGTTTCTGGGAAATTTCTAGGGTTTTAGCACATAGTATTCATCATCATCAACCAACCAAAATCGTGAATTTCAAACATGCCCAGAAACATCCATCAAGCATACCATTCGAACAAGTGAAACAAGCACACGCATAATCCAACATTCATCATCATTAATTCGAGCTCACAAAAGAGTAATCAACAAAAACAAGTTTGAACATAGAACTTCAAAGTCAGATTTCTCTTAACACAGTTAATCATTTTCCATGGTTCAAGGTTCATTGGAATCAGCATCAAAGGATCTATCCTAAATATAGCATAACTTGGTAAATGGTGAGACTCGAACACTTACTTGATTTTGAAGAAAAGAGTGGAGCAGTTGTTATTTGTATGTTTCAAGCTCCAACAGATCCTCCTTAGGCTTTGGTATGATGGATACTTGAGGTAGATTAGCTCAGCAAGGCCTGGAAACGTTCAACTCAAGAATTGCCATTGTTGTGCTTGGAAGAAAACAGAACGATATGCTGCAGCACAGTTGAGGTTTGGTGCTCGAAAACACTTCCAACTGATGTCCAAATGAAGAAACAATGAAGATGGCTCGTGGTGTTTTGGGAGTTTTGTGCAGAAAAATGTAAATCGTGAAATTGCAAGTTGAGAGAAAATGAAGGTTTTCTGTTTTGTAAAGGCTGCTGCTAGGTTTTGTTTTGACAGAAAATTCCCTTATATATGTCTGTTTAGCATTGTTAATGAAGTGCTTAAACATAATTAACACAAATGAAGCCAAATGCCAAAATTGCTAAGTTTGACACAAGTTGCACATGGAGGTGTGGTCCTGCACGATTCTGGGCCTTGGCAAGTTGCAAATACCATATAAAACAGATCCCAAATGGCCAAAGTGAGTAAAAGTGTTAAATTCAAAAAGTCAACTTTGGTCCACACTTGAAATTAATAAAGTCAAGTCCAAAAATGGCATTTTGCATGGTGAGGTTTTGGTAAAAGATGAATGCATTTTTGGAAAGAGGGGAACAAATGGAGCTTGTAGGAAAAAACCCCACTAAAATTGGCCTTGTGGTTCATGAGATATGGCTCTTTGAAGTTCACAAATTTTGAAATTGAATTGATCATATCTTGCAAACCATACATGGGAATTGAGAGTTCTTGGACTTTTTGAAAATGGGAGAACAAGATCTTCAACTTTCATGTTGGGCAAAAATCCATTTGAAGCTTGTATCATGATGTAAGTTTGGGATCAAGAAGTTTCCATTTTTGGCAGTTAAAATTACAGGTCCAGTTTCTATTTTTGGAAATTTTCTGTTTGGCTTCAAATTCTTCAATGATGTTGATTGCCATGATATATGAGGCCTATTGAGACATTAATAAGCTCTCTCAAACCAAATCCATCCATCAAAATCATAAAATCAACCACAGTTGACCAACTTTGACTTTCTAGGGTTTCTGACTGATTGTGCATGGACTGATGACCTCTGAACCTCCAAACCTTGACTTAAACATTTCAAATGGACCTCAATATCATGTGAACTTGTGGGACAAACCCTAGGGCCTTTGCTCCTTGAGAAACACCCTTGCTTGCTTCTTGACTGATCTCCTGATCAGTTTGACCTAATTTCTTGCTTGCTTGCTCTTGAGGCAACTGGGGACAATGCAATGCTATGCCATGGATCATGATATGCTATGACTTAATATGAAAATGTATGTACAATGATAGGTCAAAATTTGAGGTGCTACAAGGGGGAACTACATCGCCCTGATCCTCGTTCCAGACGAGGTATGTAGGCAGGAGACCGTGCGAGGTCTCTCCGGGCACCTTTTTTCTTTTTGTGTGTGTTTACTTGTTATCTGATTGTGTGTTTGGTTCGGATGCTGACGTAAGTCCAGTGATTGGCGGTCGGGCTCCCCGTTTGTCTCCTTGTGTGCGTTTTGGTTCGGATGCTGACGTAAGTCCAGTGATTGGCAGTCGGGCTCCACGTTTGCCTCCTTGTGTATGTTCTGGTTCGGATGCTGATGTAAGTCCAGGGATTGGCATTCAGGCTCCATGTTTGCCGGTGTGTTTATTTGCTTGTTTGGCGTGCGTGAGCCGAACTACGGCAACTCTGATTCTCGTTCCAGACGAGATACGTAGGCATAGGATGCGACGTCCTATCGAGCTCTCTCCCCCTTAACCCCACCTGTGTTGTCTTCGGTGCGTGTGTATGTGGTGTTTTAGCAACCTTTTCTTTTCTTAGAACGTGGATCCCGTCGAGTACGACGGACGTGAGGGGTGCTAATACCTTCCCCTTGCGTAACCGACTCCCTTACCCTTTCTCTTTGGTCGCGAGACCATGCTTTTTCCAGGTTTCTCTGAGCGTTTCCTTTCCCTATCTTGGGATAAATAACGCGCAGTGGCGGCTCTGTGTTGTTTTTGTTTCAGCCTCGCCGGTTGTTTTTTCGCGGATGCGACAGCTGGCGACTCTGCTGGGGATATTAACGGATGTAGACCTGTGCTGGTCCATCTTCCCTAAGCGAGTCTTTCCTAGCGTTCTAGGATAGTTTAGGTTGCTTGTGCTTTATTTATTGCATTTATTATTCTAACAGTGTATATATTTGCATAAATACTTGCATGCATCATACTATTACGTTGCCGTCCTCTGTGCAGGTGGTTCCTCTGTTTGGGGTGGGTGTTCTGAGTGGGGCTAAAAGCCAGGCCCGAGTATACACCTAGGATTAGCGTGGTCTCACGTTCCTCATTTGCTATATTAGTATGATGTTGCAACGTGACATACCACAAGCCGGACGAGGTTCATTTGATAGTGCTTTCCATTGTGGAATATTTCACTTTGGTTGAGTTACTTCATCTGAGCTATTGACTCCGGTGACCGATCATTTCCCGGATCTTTGGTTTAGACGATCTTAAGGGAGCTACAATGGCACACCCGAAAGGGCAAACCCATTGAGTATCTCCGCCCGATTGTCAAGACTATTATCCGCCTTAGGGTGACCTGATTAGAATTTACCTGTGAGGGGAGGGTGATTCTTTCAGATGCATGTTCAGATGGTGACTCAGATGGTGACTTTTTGTTCCGTGGATCAGAGTCATATTTATAAGTCGGATTTATGGCCATTTATTTCCAAGACGCCGGAGTGCCGTCCGCGGTATTTATCAGTGGGGATCCGTTTATTTTAGGATTCCCCGGGCCGATTTTATCAGTGGGGATCCGTTTATTTCAGGATTCCCCGGGCCGATTCAGATGGTTATGGGTATCTACTCAGAGACTGATGATGATGATGTATCTGTCTTCCGTTTATTTCGGAACCCTTGATTCGGATTTGGGGTCGCATATTCCTTCAGATGATTGTGATCGGTTCAGAAATCAGGGTTGTGGTTCAGTGCAATAGATGATCAGATGACTTGGAGGATGGCACAATGCATTGCATTCATTCATCAGCATCATTAACATTGCATTTACCTGCATCTAACACATGTTTATCCATATGCAGGGACCCCTTTTGATCGAGATCCTGGTTGAGAGACTTTCTGTTCAGATATGAGGACCGGTCTGAAAGACAACGTTGCCTACAGTTTCTTCAACCCAGAGATTGACGAGTTGAGAGATATGATAGCATTGATTACACCCGACCATGTGGGGATGTTCAGAGAGTCATACGGTAGTATCCTAAAGATGGTTTTCAGACTCACTAATAGTGACAGAAGTGCCATTCATACACTTCTCCAGTTCTATGACCCGGGGCTGAGATGCTTTGTATTTCCAGATTATCTGTTGGGACCTCTGATGGAGGACTATGCTAGCATTCTGGGTATGCAGATCCTCGATCAGATTCCTTTCTGTGCTATTAGGAGAGAGCCTGATGTCCTTGGGATTTCCCGTGCTCTTTATTTGAGTCCGGAAATGACCAAGGAGGGTTTGAAAGAGAAAGGAAAATTACCGGGTTTTCATTTGAGTTTCTTGGAGGCTAAAACCAAGGAACATGCTGTAGTGGGTAATTGGAAGACGGTTTGTGCCTTGATTGCTGTGAGTATTTATGGTGTTATCTTGTTTCCTAATCAGAAGAGCTTTGTGGACCATAATGCTATCAGGTTGTTCATGCAGAGAAACCCTATTCCTACTCTGATCGGAGATGTCTATTACTCGATTCATAACCGGAATGAGAAGAGGCGTGGGGGATTGATCCGATGCTGTGCTCAGTTGCTATTCAGATGGTTTATGGGGTATTTGCCTTCCAGAGGTGCTTTTGCTCATCTTGATCCTTCGGTCAAGTGGTCCTTCAGGTTGATGGGTTTGCGGGCTGATGACATAGCATGGACTCATAATGGTTTGGCTGGACGGGATTTCATATACAGTTGTGGGAGATTCCCCAATGTGCCTCTCATAGGGGTTCAGGGTTGCATTAACTACAACCCGACACTTCTTAGGAGACAAATGGGGTTTGCTATGGAGGTTCCTCCTCTCGAGCGAGAGATTCAGGAGTCCTTTTACTTCTCAGCTGAGGGTGATCAGGCCAAGTTGGTGCAGGTGTTTGGGGCATGGCGTAACATCCAGAGGAAAGGAAAGGTTCCTTTTGGCAAGGTCAACAGCCGATCTTTTCCTCCATTTGATGATTGGTTGCGGAAGAGGATAGAGCTCACACTTCTACCATTTCCGGGAGGTGATCTTGGGCGTCCTATGATTGAGGGTCCGACTTCCACCGTTAGTATGGAACAGTTCCTTGAGATGAAGAGAGCCAGAGATCAGTTGCTTACAGAGAAAGCGGAATTGGAGATGACTGTTGCTCGGGTTCAGATGGCCAACCAGGAGATCAAAGTAAAGATGGAAGATCAAGACAAGCGACATGCCTTGGAAGCAAAGCGCTTTGAGATGGATACTTCCTATTATGGGAAGGTCAGCCAAGCCTTAGCGTCATCTACCAGAGAGCACGACATCACTAAGGAGAAGCTAGCCAGAGCTGCAAAGGTCATTGAGGATGAGAAGAGGAGGCAAATCCTTGTCAAAGATCAGAGGGATGACAGAGTCAGAGTTCTCATTACTGAGTGGGAAGCCAAGCTGAAGGTTAAGGAGGCGGAGAATTTGAAGATCATCGCTGAGAGGGATCATTACATGGCCGAGAGAGACCACTACTTCAGGCAGATGAAGATTCACCAGAAGGAAGTAGGGAGATTACAGCAGGAGAACACCGAGCTCAGGTTCGCCGCAGAGTTCGCAAGGATGGGTGATGATATAGGGCCGTCTGTAGGACCCTCATCAGGCTAGCCTTTCATTTGTGTGGATTACCGTTAGGCTTGTTGACAGAATTCAGTTGCTTGTATTTCTTTCCCGATTCTGGGGATTTATATCAGCTGATGTATGACTATGGCACTTATTGTGCATTTTTCTATGTGATGTTTGTTTTCATTCATTGATCGATCTTCAAGCTTTATTTGCTTTTCTGTATGCTCTCGCACTGCACACACATGGTTGGGGGTGTTTTTGCTAAATCATATATCTCTGATCTGTATGATGAATCAAATGCTGAATATCAGAATATTGCTGCCAGGTTATTATTTGTCTCGATGAAGCCAGGATCAAGAGACAAAGTATTCCTCATGTGGATAAACACTACATTCATGCATAATCATAATAACTTGTGTTTTATTTTGCAGGTATTGGTTTCTGACGTGCTTGGTTGTTTCAGGAATTGTTGCTCGTGAACGTAGAGTCATTCCCCTGCACGCAACACGTCCTCACAGATACTTCCCCAGGCTCAACAAACTCAGGCCAATGGAGCCACATAAAGCCGACATCCTCGAACTGAAAGAGATGATGAGAGAGTTGTTCAAAGTCGTGCAGGGGATTGCCTTGGGGCAGAAGGTAATTGCTGAGAGGGTGGGGAAGATTGAGAAATGGCTGGTAACGGAGAAGATTCAGGAAGAGGCTCTGTCGTCTGCGGTAAAGAAGACCCCTGACAATGGTCCTCTCAAGAAGGAAGTTGAAGCAGGTGGTGTGAAGGCCAAAAGAGAACGTGGTAAGGATCGTTATCACCCATATGCTGATACGGCAACGATCCCTACTAGTAGTCAATCTGTACCACAGCGGCAACCACCACCTCTACAGAGGACACAAAGAACTGGGGGCCAAGTGAGAAGGAGGACGACAGACCGTCATTTCAATAAGCCTCATGTGACTTACGCCTCTCTGTTTAAAAGGTTGAAAGATCTTGGGTTGGTGCAACCGAGGACATTGGTTCCAGGGAAACCGGATCAGAGGGTTGCTAGTTACGATGAGAATGTCAGGTGTGAGTTCCATGCTGGGGCACCGGGACACCATGTTGAGGATTGCAAAGCTTTTAAGCATGTGGTCCAGGACTTGGTGGATTCTAAGACAATCAGCTTTGCACCGACGACAAATGATAGTGCTAACCCCGTGACAAGGCTTGGTCTTGTAAAAGTGGAAATGATGTCGAAGGACAAGAAGGGGATAGAGGTGACTGAGAAGGATCAGTTAAAAATGCCAGTGTCTGTGGCCCTAAGACGTCCGACGAGAAATGGAGATTCCCCTTGTGTTGATGATCGTTGTGCAACCATCGCTAAACATGGGGGTGTAGTAATTGGGGAATCGGTCCAGAGAATGATGGAAGCAGAAATGGACGATATAAGATGTAAAGCACCCAGTCGGGCAGTTGAAACCGTCAGGGTGGAGAATGCCATTGGTGTTGAGAAAGAGAAAAAGCCGTCCATTTCTTCTTACAAGCAGGCATTGGAAGTGGTGAGAAATGGGGGGATCCCAGGCTAGGGACAGATCATAGGCATTGTGGTAAAGGCGGATATGTTTGGGATTGGCTATCAGCCAAATCAAGACTCGTCTGAGCAAAACAGAGGACGTCGTCCGATGTTTACATTCATCAGTGCGGGAATGCTAGACTCATGTCACACCGGTGCGGTGAGTAAAGAAACTGACAGTGACTGGGAGATTGATCAATGGATAAGATCGTGCGTACCAGGCAACTGGAATGCCTAAAAAGATCAACACGGTCACTCATCCTGAAGAGTAATAATTTCTGTTTTCAGTTTTTATCTGCATGAAAGCCATACGTGTTGCCCGACACGTAATGGTTCATTGTAAGGGCCACCTCATGTTTACATTTGCAACATTTCTGCATCATTAATAAATGGATGTTTTTCAGTCAAAAAGCGGTGTTCCCTGTTTTTCATTTATTTTTGCAGTTTAAAAATGACTAAAAATGGCAATGTTTGTTTTCATTTTCCCCTTTTTTGATTTGTCTCGTCTCAACTTTAAAAATAATTCTCCGGATCTCGTTGATAACGATTTGGTTACACCTCATATGACTTCGACAATCCGATCTATCATGCCGAAGAAGAAGGCGAAGAAGACTGTGATCTGCTGGAATTAGTCAGGGTGTTAAACAAGAGGAGAAGGTGATTCAGCCGCATGAAGAGTGGGTTGAGATCGTTATTCCAAGCACCGCCGAGGTCAGGAAGGAAGTAAAAATTAGGGCCGCTTCAGAGGCAAGTCAAGAGCAGAATGATAGTCCTGTTGAAAGAGCCTGTGGATACCTTCGCCTGGTCATGTCAGGATATGCCAGGGGCGGATACTGGTGTCGTTGTGCACAGGCTACTATGGAGAGAAGATTGTCCTCTAGAGAAGCAGAATGCCAGTGACGCGTATCAAAATGGCTTTGTTTCATGATATGATTCATCGTGAAATCGAATGCTATGACATGATAGCAAAGTCCCAAACAGAAGAGGGGCATCTGGCAGATCTGGCCAAGCTATTTGACAGGTTGAGATAATTCAAACTGAGGTTGAATTCAGATAAGTGCACTATCAGAGTGCAGTCCGGTAAGATGTTAGGGTTCATTGTAAGAGAGGAATCGAGGTCGATCCTGCAAAAAAAAAACATAAAACATAAAACAAACAAAAAAAAAACAAAAAAAAAAAGAGGAGAAATGCCTGAACCGAGAATAAAGAAAGAGGTTCGTGGTCTCTTAAGCAGATGGAACTACATGTCATGGTTCACATCTCACCTAACAGCCACGTGGGAACCCATTCAAGAAAAAAAGCAAACGGTCAGGCAAAATATTGATTGCCAAGGGGCATATTGAAAAATAAAAGAATAAGTTGCAGGAACTTCTGATTCTGATACCTCTTATGGAAAAAGACTGTTAATCTGGTACTTGACAGCCTTCGAGGGGTCTACGAGGTGTATTGGGTCAGCATGACGAGTCTTGTCGAAAAGAGCATGCAATTTACCTTAGCAAAAAGTTTATCGACTGTGAAACAGTACATTCACTGTTCGAGAAAACTTGATGTACTTTGGCATAGGCTGCTCGCCGACTGAGACAGTATATGCTGATTCATACCACTTTGTGGATTTCGAGATGGATCTGATCAGGTAGATTTTTGAAGAGCCAGCAGTGACCGGACGGGTTGCAAAAAGAGCAAAAGAATGTTGACTGATTTGTGATACTCTCAGAAAGCAATAAAGGGGTGTATTGTCTGATTACATCGCCCAGCAACTCGTGGAGGATTATCAACCGATGAAGTTTGAGTTCCCTGATGAGGACATCTCGAGGTGCTCTAATCGAAAGATTGAGAGTAATCGATCCCGGAGGAGGGGCCTGACCCTGAATCCGAACGGATTCTGATGTCTGATGGGGAGGTTAAGGTGAATGAGCTTTTGTTGCCCGGATAACGTTTGCATGCACCGACGGTGTGATTGTGCATAAAATGGTGGTAACCTACAGAGGTTGGCATGAGATGTTGCCGTTTGCATTGCATGGGTATCGGACATCGGTGCGTACATCTACTGGGGCAACGCCTTTCTCATTGGCATATGGAATGGAGGCTGTATTACCTGTTGAAGTTCAGATTCCCTCTTTGAGAGTCCTGAGGGACGCGAAATTGCAAGAGGCGGAATGGGTAAGGACCCGGTACGAAGAGTTGAGCCTGATTGAGGAAAAGAGGCTAGCAGCCATCTGTCATGGGCAGTTATACCAACAAAGGATAAAGCGTGCTTTTGACAGGAAGGTGCGACCTCGGGTATATCACGTAGGTGATATGGTACTGAAAAGGATCCTTCCTCCTCAAAACGATCGAAGGGGCAAATGGACACCCAATTATGAAGGTCCATTCGTGGTCAAGAAGGTTTTCTCTGGTGGAGCCTTGTTGTTAACGACCATGGATGGCGAGGATTTTCCATCCCCTGTGAATGCGGACGCAGTTAAAAAATACTTCGTATAAAGAGACCCGCTGGACGAAAAGAATAAAATAGTCTAGGCAAAAATGGGCATCCTGGCGAACCAAAAACAGAAAGAAAGGTTCGGGCAAAAATTAGGGATAAAAGAAAAAACTGTACACCCGGCAAGTCGAAAACCTGAAAAGGCGACTTGGGCAAAAAAGGGTATCCCGGTGGACTGAAAACCCGAGAGGGCGGTCCAGGCAAAAGAGGGATTGAAACGAACAATTGCGTCCAGCATGATCGTTTGCGCTTTGGTTAAAGCATCATGGATAATACCCGGTAGGGATCAATCGGAATCGTCTTGTTCAGAAGGCAGAAAGCACGGAGAGTCTGAGGACATATGGGGTGTAACCGAGTTGGAACTCGATGAGATCACGGGTTTCACATTGCCATTAGGATAGATTTTTCCTTTTGTGCGCAATTACCTCTTTTCAGGAATTGCTTCCTTTGTATTGCTCATTTGAGCCACACCTTTTCCATCAATAAAATGCATGTTCAGTCAAATAATTTTGTTTTTTGTTTTCATTACTGCTTTGATTGCAAAAACATCCAATTATTTTTGATAAAGAATCTTGCATTTTAATACAAACAGGTCCCTTCCAATGCATGTTTATAAGATTGAAAGCTTGAAATCTTATTCAGAAGGTTGAGTGACTCAAGTGTTGAAATCTTGACACGCCTGGGGCACGGTTTTATCTAACGATCTGTTTTGCAGGAACTGTTGGATATTTTCACTCACTTGCAGGTTGTGATGTGGAAGCTGTTGGAAAACAAATCCCCAGGGAGTCCAATCAGGGACGAATGAATATGAAGGGATGACGAAGGGACGTTGAGACGTACGACGATCCCTGAATGATATCAAGAAGACTCTTCAAAATCGGAAGATTGGAAAGTCTGTAGAAATTCCCCGAAGGGTTCGCTCAGGGACGAATGAAAGCGATGAGAAGACGACGAGAGACGTCCGACGACCTTTGGAATTAATCAAGAAGACTCTTCAAAGTCGGAAGATTGAAAAGTATGTATAAGTCCCCATGAGTACGCTTTCCGTCGAGAGCGGCGCGACCTTGGAATACAAGATGATGGAGCAGAAAAGGTCCAGACGAGTCTGGGAGTTCTCAAAAGTGGAAAGCTGATGCGGGATTGGGAGGTGGATACCGTGGTTCGATGAGTCGAGGGGTGTTCTGTATCGACTTCTCTCATTTCCCCAGCGAGATCCCCAAGCAGAATTAGAGGACCAAATCCCTGGCAGATCCAAGGTCTGTGACTTCCCCAGCCGAGTCAGGATGGTTATCCCCGGCAAGTTTAGAACGGTGTTTCCTCAGCAGCCAGGCCTGAAGGTTGCTATTCCCCGAGTGGAGCGGGTTTCAATGAAATATATCTCCAGCAGTGTTCATCCTACCAGTGGATTGAACGAGTTTCCGTAGTAGACGGATATCTGCATCCCCAGCAGTGTATTCTACCTATGGATCGGATGGGTCGTTCCCAGCAGAGTAGCACTCATTTCCCCTAGCAGGGTTTGGATGGTTATCCCCAGCAGGTGTCAGATCGATGTTTCCCCAGTCGCCAGGCCTGGAGGTTGCTGTTTCCCAGCAGAGCTATCTGTGAGCATTTCCCCGGTGAAGTCGGCAGGTATCTGTGAGGGTTCCCCAAAGCAGGTTCGGGATTGATATCCTCAGCAAGTCGAAGATTGTTGTATCCCCACAGAGTGTTGGTGGTTATTATCCCCAGCAGTTTCCCGAGCGGATTGAGTGCAAAGGAGGTTCTTCCCCAGCAAGGGTTACCTTTTCCCAGCAGCAGTGCTATTCCCCAGCAGGGTGGTGATCGGAGTATTGTCGAGTTCCTTTCAGCAGGGTGTCTCGAGCTCCCCAGACGAGTCCCTTGAGGGGGATGCTTTTTATGCATTCTTCATGTAGAATAAGCATAGCATGTTGCATAGAAAATTAAATCGCGTAGCATTTCCATAATTATGGAGCATTAGGCAGAAAAAGTCATGCATCATTGCAAGCATAGGCTAGTCTCAAGCTGTGGATACCGTTTGAGAGGTGGTTTCGCCCGAATTTGGAAGGAAGATGTTACTCTGATGGGTTTAGCATCATGATGTCAGATCAGCAATATTCCCCAGTAGTGCAATACTGGAGGACACTTTTCCGTCAGACGAAGATGGAAATGTTACGCGATCAGCGCGACTCGAGCCGTGGTTACCGCTTGGGGTTTGGTTTCGACAGAAGTTGGAAGGTGTTACTCCGAGGAGTTCAGCATCGGGATTTTGGAGCAGCAGTATTTCCCAGTCATCAGTAAGTGTCTGGTCAAGCTTTGTTTGGTGTCAGTAAACATCTTCATTCGATGTCCAGTAAACATCGAGTTATTTCCCAGTCATTGTTTAATGTCTGGTCGATCATTGTTTGATGCCTGTCAACATCATTGTTTGATGCCTGTAAACATCATTGTTCGATGTCCTGTAAACATCATTGTTTGATGCCTGTAAACATCATTGTTTGATGCCTGTAAACATCATTGTTTGATGCCTGTAAACATCATTGTTTGATGCCTGTAAACATCATTGTTTGATGTCCTGTCAACATCATTGTTTGATGCCTGTAAACATCATTGTTCAATGTCCTGTCAACATCATTGTTTGATGCCTGTCAACATCATTGTTTGATGCCTGTAAACATCATTGTTTGATGCCTGTAAACATCATTGTTTGATGCCTGTCAACATCATTGTTCGATGTCTGGTAAACATCATTGTTCGATGCCTGTAAACATCGAGTTTTCTCCCAGTCATTATTTAATGTTTGGTCGAGTTTTCTTTGATGTCCTGTAAAACATCATCGTTCGATGTCCAGTAAACGTCGAGTTTCTTCCCGGTCATCAGTCAGTGTCTGGTTGAAGGTGTACCCTCTGATATGTCGCCATCAGAGTGGTGATTGGTGTTATTTCCGACGATTGCCAGCGGAGTTATCACAAGGAAAGAAGATTCGGGGTTCAAATGCAGTGATCTGGGATCATTTGCGCGAAAGAAAAAATTTGGGGTTCAAGAAAAGCATAAAAAGAAGAGAGAATAATAATCCCGAGCGGATGGGGTGTTCAGACCATAGTTATCCCTGCGTTACCATTTATTTTGGTATCCAGGTCGACGTTTTTGTTTCGGTATTCAGGCCGACTTTCTCCGTTCCAGACGGATTTTTGTTTCAGAGATTGTTTCTTCGCCGATTCTGACAGGCGTTGTTAATTATTATCCCATCAGAGTGCAAATTGTTTGTCTGTTCTTGGTATTCAATCACTCTTCATCCTGATCATCTGAAAGCCGAGGCTATTCATATCGACAGGTTCACAGTGGATTGAATAGGGGCAGCTGTAACACCTCAAAATTTGCCCTCCTCTCTTGGGACTAGCTAACATATTACATATCATTTTTAGGTCATTAGGCATTGCATATTGCATATCATGTGGTTACATTGTGCAAAGTCATCCTCTCAAGTCTTGATCAGGAGATGGAGAGGTCATGATGCAAGCTAGGGTTTCATTGGACTGGTCATTAATCATCTGAGGATGTGGAGGTCTAAATTAGGGTTTTGTGGTTCTCAAGGAGATTGGTCTTTATCTTGATTGAAATGATTCATCATCTTCATCATGGTTTGTCATCATCAAGTGTTGAAGCATATTCCTTGGGATTAGGGTTTTGACCACTGGTCAACCCTAATCAATTGCATTGGGCCAATCAGGGCATAGCAAGGAGATGGGGTCTATGATGGATATGGGGATCATTTTATGATTATATGGAGCTTATTAAGGCTAGGGTTTCATCCTTGAGCCATTTCATCAGAAGATTGGGGCTCAGATTGATCAGTGCATGGCCAGATTCATCTATCAATTGAAAAAGTCAACTGTGGTCAACTGTGCTTGATTTTATGGATTTGGAGGTGGGAGAGAGTTGGATACACTTCATTCATGTCGGAACAAGTGTTATTTGACATGTCAAAGCTCAAGAATGAAGAAAATCAAGTCAGGACAAAAATTGCCAAAAATAGAAAGTGACTTGTAATGGAAGTTTCCAAAAATGGAAAGTTTTTTACCACAAAATTACATGTCCAAGAAAGCTTCAAATGAAAATTTGTTCAACATGAAAGTTGTAGATCTTGTTCTTACCTTTCCAAAAAGTCCAAGAACTTGAAATTTCCATGTATGGTTGACAAGTTATGGTCCATTCAATTTCAAAAAAGACCTATAATCAAAGTGGCATAACTTTCACATGGAGTGTCCAAATTGAGTGATCCTTTTATGAGCAAACTCCATTTAACATGCACTTTCATGGTGCATAATCAAAATTCATCAAAAATGGTCAATGCAAAAGGTTATTTTTCAAGTGCACAATTAAAAATCCAAAGGCAAAATGGTCCAACTTGAGAAATAATGGGAATTTTGGAATGGGAGTTTTTGCAACACCTCACATATGCCAATTAGAGATGGTTTCAACTGTCATAACATTTCAAGGTGCAATATTTGGCTAAGTCATTTTGGAACTTCACTTGAAAATGCATTTTTTGGCATAGCATATGGAAAATGAGAATGACAAAGCCAATCAACATGGAACCAAAGCCAACACATCACAAATGATAATTGGAAGATGTCTGAGCTGTCATACAGCTGTCACAGAGCCCTATGTGAAATACCAATTTTGCCCTTGCCTTAAGAAAATTGCATTAAGCTAATCACTTTCATTTTTGGTTAATGGATGATTAACAAAGTGATTAAGTGGAAGTATAAGAGCTTAATTGTAACTGAATTTGGATCATAATCACAATTCACAAAAGCTTGTAACTGTTTTTCCCTCCAATTCTCCAAATTCATCAAGAAGCTTCAAGAACCAAATTCAACCAAACTCCTTCAATTCTTCATCAATTCGAGTGATTCTTTTTGCTTTGTGCTCTATGAACATGGATCTTCAACTGTTTTGAGGAAGCATCACCATAACCTCACGAATCAGGATTGTTCATCTTTGGTTCAACAATGGCAATTTGCGATTTCTTCCAATAGAAGCATCCTCGAGCTAACCTAACATCTCCAGTCAACTTCCTGAAGCTTCTCTTGCATCTGTTTTGGATCATTGCGCGCCAAGGCTTCAAGAATCATCACTGCCATTGCAAGGTGCATAAATCTCGAACCTCATGATTCTTTAAATTTCCATATGCGTTCTGTAGAGTGTTCCATGTAGATGATTGTGATGTGTTCAGTTTTTGAAATGATTAATGAATGAATGAGATATCGTGATTTTTTGTTGTGATGTCAAAACCTAAATCGCTCGATCCGGATTATGTAGTGAGAATTAGGCAATTTAGATTACGTATCCATGATCATGGCACTTAGACCTTTCCAATGGTTACCTGCTTGCAAATTTTGGTAAAGTTTCGTAGATTTGGATTTCTGGAAAATTGATGGAAGACGATGATGAATTTCTGGAAAAACTTCTCGTTTGATCCATTGAGCGCCTGGTTTTTTTTAAAATTGTTGTTTGCCGCCAAATCCGGCGAATAGGAGCGAGACACTGAATAAGTGAAACGCCTGCGTTTTGGCATGGCTGGTGTTATTTACGAATGTGCCACTGAAGCTTAATAAATCAATTTAATTCATCTCCAAATTAAATAATTATTTCACATAATTCATTTAACTTATAAAATTCATAAAAAATTAATTATTAATCCAAAATTAGTGAGAGTTTTTTTGTTGGATCCCAAATTCTCTCTAGTTTTTTATAGGCATGATACCATAAGTTGTGCATGGAGAAATTTTGACCTTGCCTATTGATCTTTGACATGTGTGCATATTTTGTATGTTTTGCCATTTTTAACATGAAATGCTCACACTTGTAAATAAATGAATGAAAATTTTTGTGCTTATTCTGGACATGCTGATGTTGATTTTCATGTAAAGTTTATGATTTTTGGATACTTGGTGATGGAGATATGATTTTTTGAAGTAAGGTGTGACAATTTGTGTCACACCTAGCTAGGTCAACTTTCTGAATTTATTTGCATGGCCTAGGATTGTTGAATTGCTCTAATTTTTTGCACGAATGATCAGTGATGTGTCAAGATAACATGTGATTTTTGCTGGAATTTTTGATGGAGTTTTCAATTTGATTGATAATTTTCTTCACTGTATGCTCATTTGGTGACATTGTGTGATACATGTTGGTATATCTTCTGTGAAATTCTCATATGGTTTTGGATGAATGTGAAATTTGGTATGCTGGTTATAGACACATTGTAGGACATCATGCTTTTGGTCCCATTCATTTCTTAATTGTTTTCACTGTTTTATGAATTTTTGAAGTGGATGCTTGCTTGAATGTCTTGAATTGGCTTGAATAATTGTGTCTGGATTTCTTGATTTTCATTGACCTACTTTCTTTTGTCCAATTGAGCTGAAAATTGACATGCTACTTGTTGATTGTGTCCTGTTTAGGTGTGAATTATTTGAGGATTTTTGGAATTGTTTTGGTATGCTTTTGAGTGAAATAGTTCTGTTTGGTCTTTTGGTGTTGCAAATTGCATGTTTGATGTTAAATTGTGCATGAAATGAATATGGTGAAGGATATGAGCATGGGACCAATTGCATTTGCTTTTGAATTGTTTTAATTTGATTTTGGATTGGTTTTGCTTGCTGTTTAGATTTTTTTTTCTCCCTTTTGGACCCTAGGCTTGGCCTAGTGGTCTAGTTTCTCACATTTGGTTTGACTTTTCAGGTTAAAAGTGCAAAAGGCTTAAGAAGGAAATTGAAAAGTGAAAATTGAATTTGTTTGATGTTGTCCACTAATTTGACTTTGTTTTGTAGGTTGTGAAGCTTGAGCTTGGGCTTATAGCTTGCACTTACGTGCATTAACTTGTGTTGCTTTGTACAGATTAACTGATTAACATTTGCTGTTTACTGTTTGTTTGTCTGAGTACTGATGATACTTGATTGATTTCAGGTACATTTAGTCGCTTACAGTTCTTTAAGAACTTGCTTGCTGCTGCTTGGTTTTTAAACCAGTTGAGGTAGGACTTCTATTCTTCATGTAGTCTGGAAGACCTGGCCTGTTACTTGGCCAGGCAACTGTCTGAAGTCCTCCTTAAGAGGCGATGTTTGTGGTTGTTTACATTTGTGCCCAAGCAGGTAAAGACCTCTATGAGGCAATTGGTGGATCAAAGGGATATGCAATCTATCCCCCACTATTCTGTTGAGTCGTCCCTCTGCTCACACGGCTGTGTGTTGATGCATTGGGACACAAACCCAAGATCTTGTGTTGTTGCACAATCGAGTCAGAGTCTTTGAGCGTAGAAGGGTCCCTCCATTCTGGACCCACGCTCCTTTGTCTGAAGCTCTCCCTGGTCAGGGATAAGAGCTGTGAAGTCTAATCTTCACTCACCTCTCATCTGCTTCACCTTAGCCCCGCAATGGCAAGGTTAAGAGCGAACACTACCCATGTACAGATGACTTGCTTCGGCAGTCAAACCCTTTGTTTGAGCCTCACTTGATTGGCTATAGTGTGTGCTTTGTGAATATTTGTTTGCTCTGTTTGCTTGTATGCTTGTATGCTTGCTTTCTTCCTGGATAGGATTAGCTTGCAGTTGTGCAAGTAGGTAGAAACCTCAATGTAGGGCAATGATGCATGACAACACTAGGCTCGAGTCCAGCTCCCTGGTAGTGTGTCTTCCCTTGGTTTCTGGCTAGATTTTCTTTCCCTTTAAGGGGGAACTACATCGCCCTAATTCTCGTTCCAGACGAGGTATGTAGGCAGGAGACCGTGCGAGGTCTCTCCGGGCACCTTTTTTCTTTTTGTGTGTGTTTACTTGTTATCTGATTGTCTGTTTGGTTCGGATGCTGACGTAAGTCCAGTGATTGGCGGTCGGGCTCCCCGTTTGTCTCCTTGTGTGCGTTTTGGTTCGGATGCTGACGTAAGTCCAGTGATTGGCAGTCGGGCTCCACGTTTGCCTCCTTGTGTGTGTTCTGGTTCGGATGCTGATGTAAGTCCAGGGATTGGCATTCAGGCTCCATGTTTGTCGGTGTGTTTATTTGCTTGTTTGGCGTGCGTGAGCCGAACTACGGCAGCTCTGATTCTCGTTCCAGACGAGATACGTAGGCATAGGATACGACGTCCTATCGAGCTCTCTCCCCCTTAACCCCACCTGTGTTGTCTTCGGTGCGTGTGTATGTGGTGTTTTAGCAACCTTTTCTTTTCTTAGAACGTGGATCCCGTCGAGTACGACGGACGTGAGGGGTGCTAATACCTTCCCCTTGTGTAACCGACTCCCTTACCCTTTCTCTTTGGTCGCGAGACCATGCTTTTTCCAGGTTTCTCTGAGCGTTTCCTTTCCCTATCTTGGGATAAATAACGCGCAGTGGCGGCTCTGTGTTGTTTTTGTTTCAGCCCGCCGGTTGTTTTTTCGCGGATGCGACAGATCCCTCCAAACATTTGAGTTGGGAATGAGTGATGGATCTGAAAAGATAGTCAAAAGCATAGCCTTCACGTCAAACATTGAAGAGAAAGAGGAAGAAAGTGGTCAAGATACTGATGAAGATCTGGCAAATGATGTAGCATTATTAGGGAGACAGTTCAACAAACTCCTGAAAAAGATGGATGTAAGGTCAAAGTCTAATGTCAAGAACAACTCATTTGACATCAGTAGGTCCAATGATGCTGGAAGAAGAACAAAATCTGATGAAACGTCCAAACAAGGAAAAGGAGTTCAGTGCCATGAATGTGATGGGTATGGACACATTAGAGCTGATTGTGGGACCTACCTCAAGAAACAAAAGAAGAGTCTTGCTGCTACTTGGTCTGATGAAAGTGAAACAGAAGGAGAGTCTGCCAATCTTGTGGCTGCCTTGACTGAAAGATGGGGTTCTGATGAAGACTCAAGTGATGATGAAGTAACCTTTGATGAGTTAGCCACTACCTACAGAAAGTTATGTTACATAAGTGAAGAAGTGTGTCAACAAGTGGAAAATCAGAAGAAATTGATAACACAACTAGAGGATGAGAAGACAGAACACTTGGAAACCATCTCTAAGTTGAAGATTGAAGCAGTGTTCTTGAACTCTAAACTGGATGAGATGACAAAGTATGTCATAATGCTGAACAGTGGATTTGACACCTTAGACAAAATCCTCTAGACTGGAAAAATGGCAGGAGACAAGTCTGGCCTTGGGTTCAATGAATCCACTCCTGAGTGTAGTCACACTGGTAGCAAACCAAAGATGTCACATCATGTGTCACAACATCATAAGGAAAGACAACATAAAGGAAAACACCAAAGATAGAGATGTCATTACTGTGGAAAATTTGGCCACATAAAACCATTCTGCTTTAAGTTGTATGGCTACCCTAGTCCTTCTCATCATCAACCTAGACCCAAACACCACATCTCTGTCAATAGAAAATAGTGGGTTCCTAAGACTGGTGCTACTAACCTGATAGCTCACACTTCCTTCAGAGTTTCAGCCAAAGAAGACTGGTATTTTGACAGTGGATGCTCCAGACACATGACTGGAAGCAAAAACATGCTAATTGACATTCATTCTCATGCCACCAGCTATGTAACCTTTGGTGATGGAGCAAAGGGTGAAATCAAGGGGATTGGAAAGCTAAATTGCCCTGGAGTCCCTAACCTTGACAATGTGCTACTTGTTAAAGGATTGACTGCAAACCTAATCAGCATCAGTCAACTGTGTGACCAAGGTCTAAATGTAAACTTCACAAAAACTGAATGTCTGATTACTAATAAAGAAAATGAAGTGATCACGAAAGGAGTCAAGTCTAAGGACAACTGCTATATGTGGAGTTCTCAAGAAATTGGTTATTCATCAATGTGTACTCTAGCCAAAGAAGAAGAAATGAAGTTATGGCATCAAAAACTTGGCCATTTGCATCTTAAAGGAATGAAGAGGATTATATCTGTTAAAGCTGTCAGAGGAATCCCAAACTTAAAGATTGATGAAGGAAGAGTTTATGGGGAGTGTCAGATTGGAAAGCAGACAAAGATGTCACATCAGAAGATCAAACATGACACGACATCCAGAGTGTTGGAACTTCTCCACATGGACTTCATGGGACCTATGCAGGTAGAAAGTCTTGATGGGAAAAAGTATGCTTATGTGGTGGTGGATGACTTCTCCAGATACACCTGGGTAAATTTTATAACAGAAAAATCTGTTGTATTTGAGGTATTCAAAGATCTTTTCCTAAGACTTCAAAGAGAAAAAGAAAGTCAGGTTATCAGAATCAGAAGTGATCATGGGAAAGAATTTGAGAACAGTAAATTTGTTGGATTCTATTCACCTAAAGGAATTAGTCATGAGTTCTCATCTCCCATTACCCCTCAGCGAAATGGTGTGGTAGAAAGGAAAAATAGAACTCTCCAAGAATCTGCCAGAGCTATGATTCATGCTAAGAAATTGCCCTACCACTTCTGGGCTGAAGCTATGAACACAACCTATTATGTTCACAATAGAGTAACCTTGAAGAAAGGGACTCCAACTACTTTATATGAAGTCTGGAAAGGAAGAAGACCTATTGTCAAATACTTCCATGTGTTTGGTAGTAAATGTTATATGTTGACTGATCGTGAACAAAGAAGGAAGATGGATCCCAAGAGTGATGAAGGAATATTTTTGGGTTACTCAACAAACAGCAGAGCATTTAGGGTCTTTAATTCCAGAACAAAAGCAATGATGGAATCTATCAATGTTGTTGTTGATGATCAACAGACTGATGTCATAGACGATGCTGAGACATCTCTAAATGATGCCCCAGCTGATTTCCTAGACAAAATTAATGAGAGTGAACCCACTCAAGCTGAACCTGAAGCTGACAAAATTAATAAGGGACCCTCTATCAGAATTCAGAAGGATCATCCTAAAGATCTCATTATAGGAGACCCGGAAAAAGGGGTCACCACTAGATCAAGGGAAGTGATCTCACATGGTTGTTTTATGTCCAAGATTAAGCCCAAAAATGTCAAAGAAAGAGTTAGGCAAATTCAAGAGAAATGAAGTATGGGAATTGGTTCCAAGACCTGAAGGAGTAAATGTTATTGGAACAAAGTGGGTTTACAAGAATAAATCTAATGAGTAAGGGGTGGTTACTAAAAATAAAGCAAGATTGGTAGCACAAGGATACACTCAAGTTGAAGGAATTGACTTTGATGAAACATTTGCCCTTGTAGCTCGCCTGGAGTCCATTAGACTACTGCTCGAAGTAGCATGTATTCTGAAGTTTAAATTGTTCCAAATGGATGTAAAAAGTGCCTTCTTGAATGGTTACTTAAATGAGGAAGTGTATGTTGAACAACCTAAAGGGTTTACAGACCCAAATCTTCCAAAGCATGTGTATAAGTTGAGGAAAGCCCTCTATGGTTTGAAACAAGCTCCTAGGGCTTGGTATGATAGACTCACAATGTTTCTTATTGATAGTGGATACAGGAAGGGAGGCATTGATAAGACCTTATTTGTCAAAAATGAAGTAGGAAAACTCATGGTGGCTCAGATATATGTGGATGATATTGTGTTTGGTGGGATGTCAAATAAGATGGTGGAACATTTTGTTAAACAAATGCAGTCTAAATTTGAAATTAGCCTTGTTGGAGAACTAACCTATTTTCTTGGGCTACAAGTCAAGCAGATGGAGGATTCTATCTTTCTATCTCAAAGCAAATATGCCAAAAATATTGTCAAGAAATTTGGCATGGAGAATGCAAGTCACAAAAGGACACATGCTCCTACTCATCTGAAAGTCTCTAAAGATGAAGATGGTGTTAGTATAAATCAAAGTCTCTACAGAAGCATGATAGGGAGTCTGCTATATCTCACAGCATGCAGACCTGACATTGCTTTTGTTGTAGGTGTATGTGCTAGATATCAAGCTGAACCAAAAGTGAGTCACATAAACCAAGTGAAAAGGATCCTGAAATATGTCAATGGCACTAGTGACTATGGGATGTTGTACACTCATGGATTTGGATATGTGTTGATTGGATATTGTGATGCTGATTAGGCTGGAAGTGCTGATGATAGGAAAAGCACATCAGGAGGATGCTTCTTCTTGGGGAACAACTTAATATCATGGTTTAGTAAGAAACAAAATTGTGTGTCTTTGTCCACTGCTGAAGCTGAATACATAGCAATAGGAAGTAGTTGTTCTCAACTGGTATGGATGAAACAGATGCTGACTAAATACAATGTCACGCAAGATGTCATGACATTGTACTGTGACAACCTGAGTGCTATAAATATTTCTAAGAATCCTATTCAGCGCAGTAGGACAAAACATATTGATATCCATCATCATTTTATTAGAGAACTAGTGGAAAATAAAATTATAGCCCTAGAGCATGTTGCTACTGAAATACAGTTAGCTGATATTTTTACAAAGGCCTTGGATGCAAATCAATTTGAATTTCTAAGAGGGAAATTAGGGATTTGTATTTATGAGAATTTGTAGCAATTAATTTGGAGTGGAAAAGGTAATAAAATTATTGTCTGCTTTCTTAAAATAAAGTCTCCCATTTATGGTAAATCATCACCTAGTATTAGAAATTCCATTTATTACCTTTTCACACGCAACCTCTACTCAAACATTTCCAACTTCCTGCGTCTTCCTCAAACTCCTCTGCTAGGGAAATTGAAACCTTTCCACAAAAACAACAAGATGTCACAACATCAAACACCATCTGGTTCACAAATTCCTAAGCCTACTCACAAGGATAGAACGCCTTCAATGTACTTTCTTGATGAAGATATTTTAGACGTGATTCCCCTGTCTGTCATTCCAGGCGAAGCTCCTGACTCAAACCATCCCATGGATGCATCTGCCACTGCATGCCCTACTCAAGGTAACAGCTCTAGTATCCCTTCTAGCTCTACTCATGCCACTAGTTCTAAGGATGACATGCATCACATTGATCGTGTCATAAGAAACCTAGTCACTAGAATCCTCAATGAAGGACATTCTGTAAAGGGAGTTTCTACTCCTTTATCAAGAAGTGACCCCTCTCCTGAGGTTGGACCTCATAATGAGAAGGATGATGATTCCTCTAGGTCTGAAAAGGATATGGCTGCTGAAGGTTTGTGTTCTTTAGGGCAAAATATGTCTGGTAAGAAATATGTGGCATCACCTACTGCCAATGCTTCACAGTCTAAGAAGCATGATTCTGCAAACAAGGTGATTGACCTAGAAGATGATAGTTCGGATGATCAAGATGATAGCTTGCTTCATCACTTGAAGCCTAGTGTGGCTAAAAGGATGAAGACTAGAAAAGATAGGTATGTGGCTGAAATGATGTCAGCCAAAACTGCTAAGAAGACTACTGGTGTAGGCCCCTCAAAATCTTGGAGCAAAGTTGATGTGAAGAAGAGGAAAGTGAGAGAAATTTATGAGTCAGATGAAGATGTTGAAGAAAATGTCCTTGACATCTCCACTGTCAAAAGGACAACTGTTAGGAAGTCTCCTATAAAAGTTGTTGTACACATAGACAATATTTCTTTCCATCTTGAAGATGGAGCGGCAAAATCGAAGTTTGTGATCCAAAGAATCGTGGTTGTGGAGAGAGAGTTAGGCAAGGATGTTATTGAGGTCAAAGAGGTCATGGACCTAATTAAAAATGTTGGATTAATGAAGACTATGGCTGGGTTATCTCAGTGCTATGAAGGATTGGTTAAGGAATTTGTTGTCAACATTCCTGAAGACATTGCTGATAAAAACAGCAAGGAATTTTGTAAAGTGTTTGTAAGAGGGAAGTGTATCACATTTTCTCCAACTGTGATTAACAAGTTTTTAAGAAGAGGAACTGAAGGTGCATGTGAACTGGAAGCCACAGACAATGAGGTCTGTAGGGAAATTATAGCAAGACGCGTGAAGGAGTGGCCTAGTAAGAAGCATCTCCCTGCTGGGAAGCCGACTGTGAAATATGCCATATTGCACAAGATAGGGTCTGCAAATTGGGTGCCTACCAACCACATTTCCACAATTTCAAATGCCCTTGGAAGGTTCATCTTTGCTGTTGGAACCAAGCTAAAATTTGATTATGGTAGATTTATGTTTGAACAAATTGCCAAACATGCTTCTACAAATGCAGTAAAGCTACCCATGGCTTTTCCCTCAATGATTTGTGGGATTATCCTGAGCCAACACCCTGGAATTCTGAGTACAAATGATCTTCCTAATAGAAGAATACCTCCTCTATCAGTTCACTACAAATTGTTTGAAGGCAGTCATGTCGAAGACATTGTCATGACATCTGCTGTGAAAAAGTCAACCTCAAAAGGTGGTCTTATTGCTGAGCTGTAAGAAACTTGTAAAGAACTGGATACATGGATAAGGGTAGCAATAGTCAGGAAAGAAGCTTTGGAGGCTCTGATTACAAGCTTGGAGCAAGCTGAAAGAGAGAATGTTGGATAGGCCAAGGAAGCAGAAGCCCAAACCTCGAGTGCGAGGTCTGAAACTAAAGATGAAACAAGTGGCAGTTTTGGTTCTGATGCTGATGAAGATGCAAGTTCAAGCTCCTCTGACTAGCTTTTTGTTGAAGTTGTCCCTCACTCTTCTGATGGGTTGATGTGATGGTTGTTCTATTTTTTTGGCAGTTATGTTCTGCTGCTTTAATATGTATTTTTCCGGTTTGATGGATTTTATCTCAGCTTGTGTAAAGCTGTGTATATTCTTGGATCTGTAACACTTAACAATCTACTTTGACATTTTGTGTGACATTCTGTTTGTTTGACTAAATAGACATTTATTTTGTCTCTTTGGTCTCTTTTGGCTAAAAAGAGGGAGAAGTAGCTAAAGTAGCTATGATATACTATATACAGATGATGTTACAGATGATGTTGGAGATAATCTGTTTATTACAGGTGATGTTGAAGGTGTTGTTAGAGGGAGAAGTGTTCTGTCTGTATTGAGCAGACTAGTGCTAGATGGAGGGGAAGGTGAAGCACAAGCGCCTGTGTGTTTAATATGTGTTTATTAGTTGCTATTTTAGCTAGTAATGTGTGTTTTATTACTTCTGCTGTTGAAGTGATACTGTGATTATTCTCTTGTGAAACAAATGATCTGATGTATGTTTTAACCAAAATTTGTCAAATGGGAAGTTTGTTGGTTCTATGTGTTGGCATCAATTTTGGTAAAAACCTAGAGTTTTCACAAGTTGTCACAAGTGTTGTCTTGACATGAGATATCAGGTTTCTGCAGGGTGTTTAAATATGGTTGTGCAAGACTTAGCTGAGATGTCAGACCCGATGTCAAGACATGTGTATACAGAACATTAATCTGAATGTTATGTATTTTGTGATTGCGCTTTTCATGCAAATTTGTGTGTGATTGATGTGGAGATTGAACGCGTCATTCAAGCAGTAATTAAAACCAAATTGATTTATTTTCCAATAAGATATGATCAGTTGTTAAGAAGATACGAATGGAAAATAGTTTTAGGGTTTTATGATGTCCAAACCCAGTTAAAAGCTTCTATATAAAGGGCACGGAAAACCTGGTTTTAACACACAAGAAAACGAACGAAATAGTGAGAGAGAATAAGGGTTTTAGTCTTGTGTGTGCTTGTGTATTGTGAGTCATTCATTCATCCTATTGATGATTGAATTGGACTGACTTTTGTGTTGTAATTTGTCCACTCTAAGCTTTGAAGCATGAATGTGTATTTACTTGGTTGAAGCTTTTAAGCAAGATCAAGTATATGTTCTTGAAGAGTGTCTTCTTTCTTTGTAATATTTGTTTCTACATCATTGTTGTAATTGAGGGGGAGTGAGTAGGATCTCTTATCTAAGAGTTCTTAGATAGAAGTCACACGAGTAGAGATTAGGTGAAAAGACTGTAACTTGAAGTTGTTTACTGAGAGTCTTTGAACTAATTCTGTTTAGTAGATTTCCTTCCTAGCTTGGTAGCCCCCAGACGTAGGTGAGTTTGCACTGAACTGGGTTAGCAATTGATTGTGTCACTTGCACTATTGTTCTTTATCTTTTATCCTATTTATATTATTCAAATATTAGTATCGTGACATTACCTTCGACATCTCATATCTGATTGTAAAATCAATTAGAGAAATTTCAATTTAATTCTTAATTAATTTTTCCGATTTAGATTAATTAATTTTGGTTTGATCGATTCTAAAACAATTGATTTAAATATTAGTTTTTTAATTGATTTTTAATGAACCAATTAGAAACCATATCCAAAACACATTTTCATCATGTAAATAACCAAATCCCATTTAATAATTCACAAAACAATTATCCATTCACAAAAGCATAAAAAAAAACAATTTACAATACAAAATCCATCTCATGTCCATTTTCAATCCCATATCCATGTCCATTTTTATCAATGTCCATATCCAAACCATATCCAAAAGTCCATTGTGATAACCCAATATACATTTACTAAAAAAACCAATTCAATTTAAATCCAAAACCAATCAATGTCCAATATTACATCAAAATAAAACAGAAGTACAGCAGGCAATTAGAAGAAGAAAATTTTACTTCGTACCCCTACGTTTAGCCCCATACCCCTACAAATCTTCAAAAATACCAATTCTACCCTTAACTGATTTTAACCAATTTACCATTTCATTTTTACCATTCAGTTGAAACTTTCAAAAATTACACATTTCACCCTCGCACCGGAACTCCTGGAAAAAGACTTCCGGTATGTATTTTTTCCAAACCTGAAGACTTAACAAAAGACATCCGGAACACACAAAGTAATGAACCGGAAGTGTTCTTGAAAGAGTTCCGGTTCTTTAAGAAAAAAGTCACGTTCTAGAACACTTCTTGAAAGAGTTCCAGTAAACAAAATGGCACATACCGGAACTCCTTGAAGAAGTCTTCCGGTTTGCTTTTCTTTTTCTTTTCTTTTTTAAATTTATTGTGCTGGAATGAAAAATCTTCCCCAAATATGTGTAGATACTTCTGATGCATTTATAACGACTGAAAGGTTTGGTACACGAGAAGAGGTGATGATCATATGGATTAAAGAGGTTAGAATTGATAATAAAGTAACTGTTATTATCAATCTTTTAGATACTGAAATAGGAAAGAGAGAGAGAGAGAAGTAACGAATTAATATTTGATTGTGATAAAGGTGGGAAACACAAGAGTACTGATAGTGGTACCCAAAGTGCGTCCAAGAAATGTGGATGCCCATTTAAAATTAGGTTGACTCCGGCGAAAGATGGGTCTGGTTGGAAGATTGATATAAAATGTGGGTTACATAATCATGGTTTACCTAATAGATTAGAAGGTCATTCCTTTATTGGTAGGTTGACCACATATGAGAAGCAACATGTCGCTGATTTGACAAAGAGACATGTACCACCTAGACACATATTGCTTTCCTTGCAAGACCGAGATCCTGAGAATGTCACTCGGATTACGCAAGTATACAAGCATAAGAGTGTGATACAAAAAGAGATAAGAGGTCATAGAAGTGAGATACAACATTTGTTTAAACTTATTGAGGATGTAGGCTATGTCTATTGGAGTAGAAAAAATGATGACTTGGAAGTTGTGAGAGAAATATTTTGGGCCCATCCTGATTCAGTTAAGTTGTTAAATGTTTTTCCGATTGTGTTAGTTATGGATAGCACCTACAAGACAAACAGATATAGACAACCTTTGTTTGAAATTGTTGGCATGACATCAACCGAGTTGACTTTTGTTGTTGCATTTGCGTATATGGAGTCTGTGCAGACGGAGAATTTTTGTTGGGTATTGGAGAAACTAAAAGAGTTGTTTGTGAAGAAAGACTTGTGTCCACAAGTGATTTTGACAGATAGAGATCTTGCTTTGATGAAAGCAATTGAAATTGTGTTTCCCAAGTCAATTAATTTACTATGTAGATTTCACATTAACAAAAACGTTGGTGCCAAATGCAAACAACATGTGGTGAATGACCTGCAAAAGACGATAGCCACGTTATAGATGGAAGTTGTTTGGGCTAGTGATGAGGTTGAGTATGGTCAATGGTTGCATCAACTTGAGCAAGCATGTGTTGATTATAGTGGATTTATGAATTATGTGAAAGACACATGGTTGACTCCACATAGACATAGATTTGTTGGAGCATGGATTAATCGAGTGCTACATTTGGGTAACACAACGACTCATCAAACTGACGCCATGTTTTATGATCCTCAAATGGACGCCATATGACGTCGGCAGGTGTCAGCTCGTCCAAAATAGGTTGTAAATCATCAACCTTCAGGACTCCTTGCCTATACGACCATCTCATCGCTCGAGGAAGACCACAATTATCAGCTGGTTTCCAACACTTAATAAACAAAATTAAATTATATACATGTAAGAGAGTAGGATATCCACCAAGCTGTTTGCAACTGAACATGGGCGCATCTCCAAGATATCTGTATAGGGTAACTAGTGCAGTTGCTCCCCAACTATATCCTAAACATCTATCTAAGTCCGTAAACAGTAAGAGATATCGTGCCTCTACAAGTGTAAATGTCTTATTGGCAAAAATGGTGGAACCCACCAACATCAACAAATATGTTATGGTCGCATATGCCCAGCTGGAAGCAACTCTATGTTGTACGAATAAATCGTATAATTACTCCAACTTATAATAAGAACCCCTGCAACTATGAACATGTGATTGTGTCTCACCCTGTGACACTCCTAAGTAGTCAACAGCAAGTTCAACAGCTACCTCTGTAGTCCTCAGGATGTCACGGAAGAGGTAGTTGTTGAACTTGCTGTTGACTACTTAGGAGTGTCACAGGGTGAGCCACAGTCACATGTTCATAGATGCAGGGGTTTGTATTATAAGTTGAAGTGATTATACGATTTATTCGTACAGCATAAAGCTGCTTCCAGTTGGGCATATGCGACAAAAGCATATTTGTTGATGTTGGTGGGTTCCACCATTTTTGCCAATAAGACCTTTATATTTGTAGAGGCACGATACCTCCTACTGTTTACGGACTTAGATAGATGTTCAGGATATAATTGGGGAGCAGTTGCACTAGTTACCCTATACAGATATCTTGGAGATGCGTCCATGTTCAGTTGCAAACAGTTCGGTGGATATCTTACTCTCCTACCGGTATATAATTTAATTTTGTTTATTAAGTGTTGGATTCATTTTATAAAATATGTTAACTTAATTTATTTTATTTATTATGTTTGTATTTTGTAACAGTGCTGGATTCACGAGTACTTTCCAACTGTTGAAAAAGAAGGGAGAATTGGAAATCAACTGATAATTGTGGTCTTCCTCGAGTGATGAGATGGTCGTATAGGCAAGGAGTCCTGAAGGTTGATGATTTACGACCTATTTTGGACAAGCTGACACCTGTCGACGTCATATGGCGTCCATTTGAGGATCATTGAGCATGACGTCAGTTTCATGAGTCGTTACCAATTAGCCATTGTGTTACCCAAATATAGCACTCGATTAACCAATGCTCCAACAAATCTATGTCTATGTGGAGTCAACCATGTGTCTTTCACATAATTCATAAATCCACTATAATCAACACATGCTTGCTCAAGTTGATGCAACCGTTGACCATACTCAACCTCATCACTAGCCCAAACAACTTCCATCCATAACGTGGCTATCGTCTTTTGCAGGTCATTCACCACATGTTGTTTGCATTTGGCACCAACGTTTTTGTTAATGTGAAATCTACATAGTAAATTAATCGACCTGAGAAACACAATTTCAATTGCTTTCATCAAAGCAAGATCTCTATCTGTCAAAATCACTTGTGGACACAAGTCTTTCTTCACAAAACTCTTTTAGTTTCTCCAATACCCAACAAAAATTCTATGTCTGCTCAGACTCCATATACGCAAATGCAACAACAAAAGTCAACTCGATTGATGTCATGCTAACAATTTCAAACAAAGATTGTCTATATTTGTTTGTCTTGTAAATGCTATCCATAACTAACACAATCGGAAAAACATTCAACAACTTAACTGAATCAGGATGGGCCCAAAATATTTCTCTCACAACTTCCGAGTCATCCTTTTTTCTACTCCAATAAACATAGCCTACATTCTCAATAAACTTAAACAAATGTTATATCTCACTTCTAAGACCTCTTATCTCTTTTTGTATCACACTCTTATGCTTGTATACTTGCGTAATCCGAGTGACATTCTCAGGATCTCGGTCTTGAAGGAAAGCAATATGTGTCTAGGTAGTACATGTCTCTTTGTCAAATCAGCGATATGTTGCTTCTCATCTGTGGTTAACCTACCAATAAAGGAATGGCATTCTAATCTATTAGGTAAACCATGATTATGTAACCCACATTTTATATCAATCTTCCAACCAGACCCATCTTTCGCCGGAGTCGACCTGATTTTAAATGGACATCCACAATTACACTTGCTATTTTCCCATCAAGTTTTGATGGGAAAATAGCAAGTGTACTATTTTTCTCATTGTAGTAATAAAAGGGAAATTCCCCGTTTGTCGATCTCAAGGACTGCTTGACGATACAGAGTTTATAGATTGTTTCAATTAGACAAAAAGCCTTTGGTTTTTGTGTTGTGAGTAATTATACTATCAATTGCAAATAAATAAAACAAATAAAATGGTTGAACGAGAGACAAATTAGAGTAGATTGCTAGGGTTCGGTGAATGAAATTTCCTGCAACAGATATAATTTATGAAGGCTTGGACAATAATCTTGTCCAATTGATTCCGGTCCTCAAGGGTATCTATTCCTAATTCCTTAGTGAAAAGACATTTGATTATGTAACCTAATTACTATGTCCATAAATAATTAAGTTCATACTCAAGCATTCGAATATCAAGAATTACCGGTCAGATAGAATATCCCTAGTCCTAGGTGATTTTTACTATCCAAAGTTCTTATACAGATCAATAAATAATTGTTGTCCAGCTTAAATTATTCATATTAATCATCATTCGTTGGTCCGACGAATAAAGCATAAAGAACGGTAATATGAATAAATCAATTGAGAGGAAGAAATAGTCAATGCATTCATAAACATAAAATCTGTCACATTCAGAATCAGGGTCACCCCCCCTAGCAATTGGGGGTTTAGCTACTCATAATAGAAATAAAAACAAAGATAAAAATTGTTGTCATTACAGAATTTCTTGAAAAATCAATCTTCAATAGTCAAAAAACTCTTGAACATATGAATCCTCCGATAATCCTTGAGTCTTCAGCTCTCAAAACGCTTCTTTTTTCTCCAAAATTGTCCCACCCCAGCAAAATCGTGTTCTCCCGTGTAAATAGCTACGCAGCTGGGCTTTTCCGGATTCTGGGCTTCATACGCGTATTGCGCTGCACGTTACGCGTATTGCGCTGTTTCATACGCGTATTGCACGTAAGACAGCATCCGTTACGCGTATTGCTAACTCCCGTATGCGTATCACCAGAAGCTTGTCTTTTTGCTTGATTTTCCACCCCTCTGGTCCTTTGCGTATGCTACGCGTAATAGGAAGGTCCATACGCGTATCATGTAAGGCAATACGCGTATGGACAGCAGGTTCTCCAAGAATTAATTTTTTCTTCTGTTTTCTTGCTCTGACTCAATTTCGTATCTGACGTTTGATTCCCTGAGCTTCCAAACTAGTTTTTGACCTGCTAACATACCCAAAAGTGTAAAATATCCTCAAGAAACTCATAAGTAACAACACACTCTATATTATAGAATTGAGCTTATATCTAACTAAAAATGCTTAAGTTTACGCAGTTTACCTGACTTATTTATGGTTAAATAGTGAAATACCTAGCATAAATGGTGACTGATCACAACCACAAACTTAGCTTGTTGCTTGTCCTCAAGTAACATTCTATCACCATCATAGATCATGTCACCCCAAACTTACTGTAAAACAGTTCTTGCCACAATACTGCTAAAATCTTTCGCACTGGACCTCTTGATGTTTTCTCAGGTTTTCTGATTTTTCCACATAACCAACGAGCCAGAAACTCTTTCCCTCAGAGATATCACTTTACCTGTCAGCTCATATCACACTCTCACCAAGTCTCTCTGGGTTAAAGTATTATCATGCTCAAATCACAGTATGCAATATCAAATCAGAAGTTTGAATAAATTCTCTCATCCTATCAACATGTACAATCACACACACTTTTTGAGTTCTTTTGGGTTGTAACGGGGCTTTGGTTTAGGTAGGGTATGAAATTGGAACAAAGGTTTTTGGTTTAGAGTACATGAAATCATTCTCTCACTACGTTTCTTTCCTATTATTCCTGTTGGGTTTTGTATTCCTCTTTTCCTTTTATCTATAGTGAATGTAGCATTTTTCAAAAGCTGTTCTTTTATTGTTTTTCGCTTTTCTCTTTCTTTTTTTTTCTTTTCGGATCACAAGCTTTTGCTTTTTTATTTATTTATTTATTATTATTTTTTTACTACATTCACTTACTGCAAAGCTACCCCAAACTTAAAGGTTGCTATTCCAACAACAACCCCAAACTTAGATAGAAACGTAGAGCTGAAATTAATCCTCACATACTCTGAACAGGGTAGGATAGTTACAAGGTCATGGATTGAGAAGAGCGGGTATATCAGAAACAAATGAATAACAGGCTCAACAGGGTTAAACAATGGATAATAATAATAATAGATGGGATGACTAGAAAGGCTCTAGGTGATAAACAAAATCATGCCTCAGTGTGTGTATTCATACAACTAATAATAAAAAGAACATACGCAAACCATGATTGATAAAGACATACCTGATATCTCTCATATGATGATAAGTGTTTGGCTTTTTCTGATCTCACAATGACGGGTTAAGCTGACTTGTTCTATCATACCTCTGAGTTCAAAGCTCATGTGCTCTTGGTTCTGATGTTAATCTTAACCAATGCGTCCAATCATACACAACAGCATCTACAGTCAAGGGGACTGATTGAGAGGACAACCAAGTATTTGGTGTAAGTAATCAGGACAACCACTAGCCAGACACAGTCACATATCTAACGAAATAAACAGGAAAATGTATGTAAACAAAATCAAATTCATTAGATTAAGACAACCCATAATAGGTGATTACATCAAGGCAAAAGAAAATAAAAACCGAATAAACCAAAAAGAAAAATACACAAAGAAAAACCAAAAGTACAAAAACATAACATAATCAAAGTCAATCACCCAGTCCACCGTCCTGCATATGAGTATCAAAGTCAATCTCCTCTGTAGGATCCAACTGAGTGTGCCCCCGTGCGAAGGCAGAGATAGGCGTCAATGTCTCCGTGTGGCCTGAAGGAGTATGCTGCTGCTGAGGTGGTGTCTGGTGTGGTGGTTGTTGCGGCTGCTGCGGAATCTCTCCCCCTATCTGAACTGGCTGGTTCCACCAAGGAAAGGTGAACTGTCCAAAGTGAGGTGCTGGAGGAGGTCCGGAGAATCTCTCTCTAAAGCGTTGTGCCTCCTCCCAAAGATCTGTCTGATGGGTAAGAACTCTCCCTAACAGTCGATACTGAAAACAGAACTCCTGCATAACACAAAATTGTGACATCTGCATCCGGTACTCCCTAGAGTTCTCATCAATCGGAGAAGGCTGAGGGGGCTGTGTCTCCGTAGCAGCCGGCTGAGCATCCTGACGCGGAGCACTGGTGCTGGCCTCCCTGTCATGTGGTCGCCGCAGAGGTCGGGGCGGATCATCTGTGGTCGTCCTCTCCTTCATCCAATGGGAGTTCAGCGGTGCAGCAGGTCGCAACATATCTGAATCTTGAAAATCCGGAACACCAGCTTTTTTGCACAGCAAATAAATCACAGTCGCATGGCCTAATGATTTTTTTGGTGACTGGGCAATCTCATCCATATCAGCAGCAATTATCCGTCCAATATTCACCTGTTTCTTCTACAGGATCTGATAAAGAAGTAGGGCACGCTCCGAGATCAATTCAGAACCGCCCCGATTAGTGCTTAAATTGTGATGAATAAAGTATGCCATGGCCTTAGGGATCGGAGCTAAATCAACAACCATAATCTTTGCCGGAGAGATCTTCTAAGTAGGTGCCCAATCACGACCCGGCCTAGCCATTGAATCTTTTATTTCATTGTATGGCCAGGTGCTTTTGTCAGAACGTTTTGCTTCGGCAAAAGGACAAACAGAATCATAGAATTTACACTTCAACACACTGTTAATAGTTTTCCAATCATATTTTATAACCTTGCCTCTTACCCATGAAACGAATGCTTCATTCTCTGTTGGGTCTTCTTCATCAGAGGTAACCCGTTGTGCATTAGCATAGAATTCTCATATCAGATCCAGCGAAACAGTTTGGATTTTATCATTGAAATGGATTAACTTCTGCTTTTTAAGAAGATTAGTAACCTCTGGAAATGTTTCATTCTGATGCACCCAGTGTTTCTCTTCGACCATATTTCGAGGTTTGATTTGGTCATATCTGGCTTCATGGTATGTGGTGCGGAATATTCTGACCTCTTCTGGAGATTGAGACATTGTACGGACCTGTAAACTGAGTGAAAGAGAAGAAACAGAGAGAAATCACAGCAATACACAAAAACACGTAACGAGAGCAATGATAAAATGAAGCCCAGTACGGAAAAAATTATATAAACAGACCCACAAACTGATACGCGTACGTTACGCAGCCCATACGCATATTTAGCTCCCTTACGCGTATCATACGCTGCTTAAACTAGTGAAAATTTGATTCGCGTAACAGATCACGTATCGGAGCCTGATACGCGTATTACATGGAGCCTTACGCGTATCATACGCGTTTCACCAGAGGAGCGCTATTTTGCAATCCAATACGCGTATCATGAAGTCCATACGCGTATTGGCAGTCCAGTGTGATTTTTTTTTCTCCATTCTTTCTAAATCCACCTTTTAGCGAACGACTAACCACGATGATACCTGACTCAAATGACATGAACAAATGCTAAATAAAACTAAAATTCAAATTTCAACTGACTCGACAAAATTAAAATAACAAAAAATTTCAAACCTCCCTTGGGTTGCCTCCCAAGCAGCGCTTCGTTTAACGTCGCATGGCTCCGGACACAAAATGTCATTTCATGGTGCAGGAAGGAATTGTGCTAGAACACAAAATTTCCCACAAAGGAATTGAAGTGGACAAAGCCAAAGTGGAGGTGATAGCTAACCTCCCACCTCTGGTGAATGAAAAAGGGATAAGGAGTTTTTTGGGTCATGCAGGTTTTTATCGCAGGTTTATCAGAGACTTCTCAAAAGTTGCCAAACCATTGACAAAAACTGCGTGGTAGCTTTCGAGACTTTAAAGAGTAAGTTGATCAGTGCACTTGTTGTAATTGCCCCCGATTGGTCCTTTCCTTTCAAAATAATGTGTGATGCAAGTGACCTTGTTGTGGGGGTTGTCCTAGGACAGAGAAAGGACAAATTATTGCATGTGATTTATTATGCTAGTCATGTCCTTAACCCGGCCCAAATGAATTATGCAACTACCGAAAAGGAGTTGTTGGTCGTGGTTTATGCATTTGACAAATTTAGATCATATTTGCTTGGCTCAAAAGTTATTGTGTATACTGATCATGCTACTTCAAAGTATTTGTTTGCTAAGCAGGAATCAAAGCCAAGACTTTTGAGATGGATCCTCCTCCTTCAAGAGTTTGATTTGGAAATCAAAGATAAAAGGGGTGCGAGAACACGGTCGCGGACCACTTATCTCGCATGTCCCCAATCAAAGAAACTGAGGAGGAACATCTTATTCAGGACACATTCGCTGATGAGAAAATACTTGTTGTTCAGGATATACCATGGTTTGCTGACTATGCTAACTATGTGGTAGGTGGGGTTATACCTGATGACTTTAATTCTCACCAAAAGAAAAAGTTTCTTTATGATTGCAAGTTATACCTATGGGATGATCCATTCCTCTATAAAAAGGGAGTGGGTGGTTTGATCAGAAAATGTGTTCCAGAAAGAGAGCAAGCCGACATTCTAAAAGCTTGTCATAATTCAGAGTATGGTGGACACTTCAGTGGAGATAGAACTACAGCAAAAGTCCTCCAATCGGGTTTGTATTGGCCCACGCTATTCAAGGATGCAAATTCTATAGTCCGAGAATGTGATAGGTGCCAACGAATAGGTAACATTACAAAGCGGAATCAGATGCCGCAAAACTCCATGCTAGAAGTGGAGCTGTTTGATGTTTGGGGTATTGATTTTATGGGACCGTTTCCACCATCATTTGGTAAAAATTACATATTGGTTGCGGTCGATTATGTGTCAAAGTGGGTAGAGGCTGTGGCATTACCAACAAATGATGCTAAAGTGGTGGTGAATTTCTTGAGGCATAACATTTTCTCCAGGTTTGGGGTACCACGGGCTTTAATTAGTGACCAAGGTACGCATTTTATAAATAAACTAATGGAGAATTTGTTGAAAAAGTATAATGTCAAACATAAGATAGCCACACCGTATCACCCCCAGACGAGTGGGCAAGTGGAAGTGTCTAACCGCCAAATAAAGTAGATCTTAGAAAAGACGGTAAGTGCTTCTCGGAAAGATTGGTCAGTAAAGTTGGATGATGCATTGTGGGCATACAGGACTGCATTTAAAACACCTATAGGTATGTCCCCTATCAACTAGTTTACGGTAAGGCTTGTCATTTACCACTCGAACTCGAGCACAGAGCCTTTTGGGTCTCCAAATTCCTTAACTGTGATCTTTTCAAAGCTGGTGAGTCCCGAATTCTTCAACTTCATGAGTTGGAAGAGTTCAGGAATCAAGCTTATGAAAATGCCAAAATTTACAAGGAACAAACAAAAAAATGGCATGATCAAAAGATCCAGAAGAGGGAATTTCGGGAGGGACAGCTCATATTGTTGTTTAATTCCAGGTTGAAGCTATTCCAAGGTAAATTGAGGTCAAGATGGTCCGGACCGTTCGTCATTAACAAAGTACTTCCTCATGGAGAAATAGAGCTTAAAAATGAGAAGAATGGCGACACCTTCAAGGTTAATGGTCAGAGGTTGAAACCATATAATCTCGGTGAAGGGGGACCAATTGAAACTGTTAAACTCATCTGAGTATGAGGTGTCCCGTCGAGCCATGCGACGTTAAACGAAGCGCTGCTTGGGAGACAATCCAAGGGAGGTTTGAAATTTTTTGTTATTTTAATTCTGTCGAGTCAGTTGAAATTTGAATTTTAGTTTTATTTAGCATTTATTCATGTCATTTGAGTCAGGTATCATCGTGGTTAGTCGTTCACTAAAAGGTGGATTTAGAAAGAATGGAGAAAAAAAAATCGCACTGGACTGCCAATACGCGTATGGACTTCATGATACGCGTATTGGATTGCAAAATAGCGCTCCTCTGGTGAAACGTGTAAGGCTCTATGTAATACGCGTATCATGCTCCGATACGTGATCTATTACGCGAATCAAAATTTTCACTGGTTTAAGCAGCGTATGATACGCGTAAGGGAGCTAAATACGCGTATGGGCTGCGTAATGTACGCGTATCAGTTTGTGGGTCTGTTTATATAATTTTTTCCGTACTGGGCTTCATTTTATCATTGCTCTCGTTACGTGTTTTTGCGTATTGCTGTGATTTCTCTCTGTTTCTTCTCTTTCACTCAGTTTACAGGTCCGTACAATGTCTCAATCTCCAGAAGAGGTCAGAATATTCCGCACCACATACCATGAAGCCAGATATGACCAAATCAAAACTCGAAATATGGTCGAAGAGAAACACTGGGTGTATCAGAATGAAACGTTTCCAGAGGTTACTAATCTTCTTAAAAAGCAGAAGTTAATCCATTTCAATGACAAAATCCAAACGGTTTCGCTGGATCTGATATGGGAATTCTATGCTAATGCACAACGGGTTACCTCTGATGAAGAAGACCCAACAGAGAATGAAGCATTCGTTTCATGGGTAAGAGGCAAGGTTATAAAATATGATTGGAAAACTATTAACAGTGTGTTGAAGTGTAAATTCTATGATTCTGTTTGTCCTTTTGCCGAAGCAAAACGTTCTGACAAAAGCACCTGGCCATACAATGAAAAAAAAGATTCAATGGCTAGGCCGGGTCGTGATTGGGCACCTACTTCGAAGATCTCTCCGACAAAGATTATGGTTGTTGATTTAGCTTCGATCCCTAAGGCCATGGCATACTTTATTCATCACAATTTAAGCACTAATCGGGGCGGTTCTGAATTGATCTCGGAGCGTGCCCTACTTCTTTATTAGATCCTGCAGAAGAAACAGGTGAATATTGGACGGATAATTGCTGCTGATATGGATGAGATTGCCCAGTCGCCAAAAAAATCATTAGGCCATGCGACTGTGATTTATTTGCTGTGCAAAAAAGCTGGTGTTCCGGATTTTCAAGATTCAGATATGTTGCGACCTGCTGCACCGTTGAACTCCCATTGGATGAAGGAGAGGACGACCACAGATGATCCGCCCCGACCTCTGCGGCGACCACATGACAGGGAGGCCAACACCAGTGCTCCGCGTCAGGATGCTCAGCCGGCTGCTACGGAGACACAGCCCCCTCAGCCTCCTCCGATTGATGAGAACTCTAGGGAGTACCGAATGCATATGTCACAATTTTGTGTTATGCAGGAGTTCTGTTTTCAGTATGGACTGTCAGGGAGAGTTCTTACCCATCAGACAGATCTTTGGGAGGAGGCACAGCGCTTTAGAGAGAGATTCTCCGGACCTCCTCCAGCACCTCACTTTGGACAGTTCACCTTTCCTTGGTGGAACCAGCCAGTTCATATAGGGGGAGAGATTCTGCAGCAGCCGCAGCAGCCATCACACCAGACACCACCTCAGCAGCAGCATACTCCTTCAGGCCACACGGAGACATTGACGCCTATCTCTGCCTTCGCACGGGGGCACACTTAGTTGGATCCTACAGAGGAGATTGACTTTGATACTCATATGTAGGACGGTGGACTGGGTGATTGACTTTGATTATGTTATGTTTTTGTACTTTTGGTTTTTCTTTGTGTATTTTTCTTTTTGGTTTATTCAGTTTTTATTTTCTTTTGTCTTAATGTAATTACCTATTATGGGTTGTCTTAATCTAATGAATTTGATTTTGTTTACATACATTTTCCTGTTTATTTCGTTAGATATGTGACTGTGTCTGGCTAGTGGTTGTCCTGTTATGGGTTGTCTTAATCTAATGAATTTGATTTTGTTTACATACATTTTCCTGTTTATTTCGTTAGATATGTGACTGTGTATGGCTAGTGGTTGTCCTGATTACTTACACCAAATACTTGGTTGTCCTCTCAATCAGTCCCCTTGACTGTAGATGCTGTTGTGTATGATTGGACGCATTGGTTAAGATTAACATCAGAACCAAGAGCACATGAGCTTTGAACTCAGAGGTATGATAGAACAAGTCAGCTTAACCCGTCATTGTGAGATCAGAAAAAGCCAAACACTTATCATCATATGAGAGATATCAGGTATGTCTTTATCAATCATGGTTTGCGTATGTTCTTTTTATTATTAGTTGTATGAATACACACACTGAGGCATGATTTTGTTTATCACCTAGAGCCTTTCTAGTCATCCCATCTATTATTATTATTATCCATTGTTTAACCCTGTTGAGCCTGTTATTCATTTGTTTCTGATATACCCGCTCTTCTCAATCCATGACCTTGTAACTATCCTACCCTGTTCAGAGTATGTGAGGATTAATTTCAGCTCTACGTTTCTATCTAAGTTTGGGGTTGTTGTTGGAATAGCAACCTTTAAGTTTGGGGTAGCTTTGCAGTAAGTGAATGTAGTAAAAAAATAATAATAAATAAATAAATAAAAAAGCAAAAGCTTGTGATCCGAAAAGAAAAAAAAAAGAAAGAGAAAAGCGAAAAACAATAAAAGAACAGCTTTTGAAAAATGCTACATTCACTATAGATAAAAGGAAAAGAGGAATACAAAACCCAACAGGAATAATAGGAAAGAAACGTAGTGAGAGAATGATTTCAGGTACTCTAAACCAAAAACCTTTGTTCCAATTTCATACCCTACCTAAACCAAAGCCCCGTTACAATCCAAAAGACCTCAAAAAGTGTGTGTGATTGTACATGTTGATAGGATGAGAGAATTTATTCAAACTTCTGATTTGATATTGCATACTGTGATTTGAGCATGATAACACTTTAACCCAGAGAGACTTGGTGAGAGTGTGATATGAGCTTACAGGTAAAGTGATATCTCTGAGGGAAAGAGTTTCTGGCTCGTTGGTTATGTGGAAAAATCAGAAAACCTGAGAAAACATCAAGAGGTCCAGTGCGAAAGATTTCAGCAGTATTGTGGCAAGAACTGTTTTACAGTAAGTTTGGGGTGACATGATCTATGATGGTGATAGAATGTTACTTGAGGACAAGCAACAAGCTAAGTTTGGGGTTGTGATCAATCACCATTTATGCTAGGTATTTCACTATTTAACCGTAAATAAGTCAGGTCAAAAACTAGTTTGGAAGCTCAGGGAATCAAACGTCAGATGCGAAATTGAGCCAGAGCAAGAAAACAGAAGAAAAAATCAATTCTTTGAGAACCTGCTGTCCATACGCGTATTGCCTTACATGATACGCGTATGGACCTTCCCATTACGCGTAGCATACGCAACGGACCAGAGGGGTGGAAAATCAAGCAAAAAGACAAGTTTTTGGTGATACACGTACGGGAGTTAGCAATACGCGTAAAGGATGATGTTTTACGTGCAATACGCGTATGAAGTAGCGCAATACACGTAACGTGCAGCGCAATACGCGTATGAAGCCCAGAATCCGGAAAAACCCAGCTGCATAGCTATTTACACGGGAGAACGCAATTTTGCTGAGGTGGGACAATTTTGGAGAAAAAAGAAGCGTTTTGAGAGCTAGAGACTCAAGGATTATCGGAGGATTCATATATTCAAAAGTTTTTTGACTATTGAAGATTGATTTCTCAAGAAATTCTGTAATGACAACAATTTTTATCTTTGTTTTTATTTCTATTATGAGTAGCTAAACCCCCCATTGCTAGGGGGTGACCCTGATTCTGAATGTGACAGATTGTATGTTTATGAATGCATTGACTATTTCTTCCTCTCAATTGATTTGTTCATATTACCGTTCTTTATGCTTTATTCGTCGGACCAACGAATGATGATTAATATGAATAGTTTAAGCTGGACAGCAATTATTTATTGATCTGTATAAGAACTTTGGATAGTAAAAATCACCTAGGACTAAGGATATTCTATCTGATCGATAATTTTTGATATTCGAATGCTTAAGTATGAACTTAATTATTTATGGACATAGTAATTAGGTTACATAATCAAATGTCTTTTCACTAAGGAATTAGGAATAGATACCCTTGAGGACCAAAATCAATTGGAAAAGATTATTGTCCAAACCTTCATAAATTATATCTGTTGCAGGAAGTTGTATTCACCGAACTCTAGCAATCTACTCTAATTGGACGTACTTTGGGTACCACTATCAATACTTTGGGTACCACTATCAATACTCTTGTGTTTCTTACCTTTATCATAACCAAATATTAATTTGTTACTTCTCACTCTCTTCCCTGTTTTAGTAAACGCATTAGAAGTATTTACACATATTTTAGTAAGATTTTTCATTCCTGCACAATTAAAAAAAAATTATAAAAAAAAAAAAAAAACTGGAACACTTCTTGAAAGAGTTCTGAAACACATAATACACAAATCGGAAGACTTCTTCAAAGAGTTCCAATTTGTGTCACTTTGTTTATCGAAACTCTTTCAAAAAGTGTTCCGAAACGTGACTTTTTTCTTAAAAAACCGGAACTCTTTCGAAAAGACATCCGATTCATTACTTTTGTGTGTTCTGGATGTTTTTTTCCAGGAGTTCCGGTACGAGGGTGAAATGTATAATTTTTGAAATTTTCAACTGAATATAAAAAATGAAATGGTAAATTGATTAAAACCAATTAAGGATAGAATTGGAATTTTTGAAGAATAATAGGGATATGAGGCTAAACATAGCGATACGATGTAAAATTTTCCACCAGGTAGAACAACAAACATATCAAACGCATGCTGCAACATGAAGTGTAGGAAACGAGATTCACACACAATCCATAACAGATAACAGAAATTCACCGAACCAAAATGCAGTGAACGACAAGCTGCAGTGTAAACGGCAATGCAACGTGAAACGCAGGTCTAAGATAATTGAAGTAACAATTTGTTTTGGAAAAATAAATTCACTGATTAACAGAATTTTAACGGAGATTAAACCACTCTGACTGATTGTAAATTAACAGAATTTTAACCGAGATCAAACCTCACTAACTGATTGCAAATTGAAAAATAACTAACTAACCAACCTAAATCTAATAGAGTTTTGGATCCGCAACTAACTTACACTTATGAAATTTAATAGAGTTTCACTCTGTTAAATCGAAAAGCCTATATAAACACGTTTCCACTGCAGTTTTCAGGATGAACGTTCACTCTTCAAAAAACTCTCAAATCCACGTTCTCTCTCGATTCTTGCCACATTACGATTCGATTCATTACACCAACTTCTATATCGTCAATCATCCTCATAAGCGCAAGCCACGGAGAAGAAGAAAAAGAAGACGGAACTGAAACGCGGGAATGAAGAAGTTGGTACCTGTTCACGTCGATGCAGCGATTCACCGGTTCTGAAGTCGTGTTCTTCGCCTCTTTCGTACATAGACTCCATCGGTGAGGATGAAGGTGTGAACCAATCTCGAATCCGTGGACCACGTGCGATGAATGTCGATTGAAGACTCATGATATCGCTCACCGACTGGCAGTGCGAGCAATTTTATCTGGTCGTGGTGTGATTTCGCGCCGTGATTGAGATCAGGACGGTGAAACCAGGGCCGACCGTGTATCCTTCCGTTTGCGCCGCATAAGCCAGTTGAAGAAGAAAGAAATTCCGTTCATGCTTAAAAGCTTGAGGGATTTGGACCGGTGCTGACCCGGTTGCCGCTACCCTGGGCCGAGTACGAATCGGGCCTAAGGCCCAACATCTTAAGCCATAATTCTTGGTTCCATTTTCTGACGGGTGTGTAATTCCAATTAATTGATAGTATTGGTTATAATTAGGAAATAATCTCAATAAATTGACTTGACTAATTTTAGATTCTTTGTTGAGTTAATTAAAATTTTAGGAATTTTAATAAATATTAATTGGAATTCTAGAAATTAGGGGATTTTAATTAAAATATCTCTAGGTTGCATTATTAGGATAAGTTTTTATTAGAAATTAGAGATAGAAAATTAGATTAATTAGGTTAGGATTAGTCTAATTGGGTTCTATTAGATATTAGGATTAGATTTAGGTTTATTAATCTTGATTAGAAATATTAAAATTGACTAGTTAATATATTTTTTTAGAATTTTATTCTAATTGGATATTAGTGTAACTAGACCTAATTAAATTATGGAATGTATTAGTTTAGTAGGTTCAATTAGTTTCTTTTAGGAAATTAAAATTGTTTAGATTTGCTAAAGTTAATTCATTTTAATTTTTGGCATGATTAGAAATTTAATTCAATGTTAATAACTTGCATAATGATTATTTTGTCCTTAGGGCCTAAAATCTTGATTTTTTGTACATGCTCCCTTAGCTTAGGGTTTTTAACTAAAATCTTGATTTTTTGTACATGCTACATTAGCTTAGGGCTTTTAATTAGAAATTCCTAATTTAATGCATGTTCCCTTAGCCTAGGATTTTAATTAGAATTGTCTAATATCACTTAGTTAATTTAATAGTATTATTATATATAATTCAACTATTATTTTAATCCCACTGATTAGCGTTGACCAAATGACACTTTGGTCAACCAAATCCTTTGTAATCATGTTGTAAGCCCCTAGCCTATTTCAAGTGATCAAAAGACCCTTGATCACTTGATATGGCAAGTTCATTGTGCTCAAGTTATTGTGGATATACTGTCTGAAGCTCAAGACCTCAAGGTTCGAATACAAGATCAAGACTTCAAGTCAACATCAAATCAAGCATAACTAGTAAAATGGACTACTTCTCAAGCACAACAAAGGTGTCAACACTTGGTAAACACGATTCAAATTGTATGAAATAAGCCTTAAGTAATAGGGAATGACGAGACGGAGTCTCTCCTATCCTCGTCTAGAGTGACTTTGTGTATGGGGCGTAGGCCCCAAATATTCAAAGCATTCGCCCTTATTCATAGACTTTAGTATAATATGAATCGATTAAACTACTAAGTCTTCTTCATGCAAATAAACATCAACACAAGGATCAACAATTAAGATTCTTCACCAACAACTTGCCAGTTAAGAGAAGTATCATGCGCTACGAGCCTTAAGTAGTAAGGAATGATGAGATGGAGTTTATCCTATCCTTGTCTAGAGCGACTTTGCGTATGGGGCATAGGCTCTAAATATTCAAAGCGTTTGCCCTTATTTATAGACTTTAGTGTGATTCCTATCAATCGATTTTCAAGTCTATTCATAATTCATCATCCATTCTAATCATTTCAATCCATCATTCTATCACATTCTTTTGCCTCCTTAATCACCTTTTCTTTCAGCCGTAGTGGGCTGAACTACGAAAGCTCTGATTTCCTTATTGCACTATACGGATACATAGGCAGGAGAATTAAGATTCTTTGTGAGCTATCTTATTTATCAATCTACTCTATCTATCGATCAATCTTTCAACCCCTAATAGTGGAGCATCTTTGGCTATCAGCAATTTGTGGTTGTACACCCTCTTCTAATCTATCCTTTGTCGTGTAAGGTGTTAAACCTTAACACTATTCTTTGCCTTGTGAGGTATTAAACCTTGGCTATTTGATTTTAATCTTCGCCTTGAGAGTCGTAGACTCTGGCATCTAACTTTCTTTGCCTTGTGAGGTATTAAACCTTGACTATTCGATTTTAATCTTCGCCTTGAGAGTCGTAGACTCTGGAATCTAACATTCTTTGCCTTGTGAGGTGTTAAACCTTGGCTATTCAATTCAAATCTTCTCCTTGGGAGTTGTAGACTCTGGGACTTGACATTTTTTGCCTTGTGAGGTGTTAAACCTTGGCTATTCTGTTCGATTATTCGCCTTAAGAGTCATGGACTCTAGCATGTCTATCTCTTTTACCTTGTGAGGTGTTAAACCTTGGTTATTTGATTCAATTCTCAGCCTTAAGAGTCATAGACTCTGGCACTTGATTCTCTTTGCCTTGTAAGGTGTTAAACCTTGGAAATTCAGTTTATTGACATCATCAATTTTAGACTCTAGTATTGATACCTTACCTTGAAGGTCATGAACCTTGGCACTCCTTTTCAGCCTTGAAGGGTATTGAACCATGGAAAATCAATTTGTCAATCTCCTCTTGCCTCATCAATCATCTTACTTTCAGCCGTAGTAGGTTGAACTACGATTGCTCTGATTTTCTCATTGCACAACGAGAATACGTAGGCACGAGGGTTTGAATCCTCCGCGAGCATACTTATTTATTATTCTTTCTTCCGCCTTAGGGCGCCATTCATATCTTTCACGATCCATTATCTACCTTCGATCATAAATCGTTCACCCAGTGATGTATTGTTTCTTTGAAACCGAAACACATTTTTCTTTGGAATATCCATATATACCCTTTTAGGACCATATAGTGATGAATCCGCATTTGTACCTAGAATTGTCTGGCTTTTCCCCAGACATTTAATTCCTTCTTTTTTGGCTCAACCATATAGTGATACAGTGTTGTAGGCCCTCACTTGTGGTTTGTGCCACCTTCCCTCTATGGTATAAATCCCATCTCTCTTATGGATTCCAATACACTTTCACCTTTCGGTTTCAAATGATACTCCTTCAGTCACTTGTCCCCAACTATTTGATTATGTGACTTCGGTCACTTCATTCCGTTCATCTCTATGATACATTCATATTCTACCTTCATTCACTTCATGTGATATACCAGTTACCTTTGAGCCAAATACAATATCTCTTTATGCTCCATCTTGTACCTCTTTGTGAACCAAGAGTTGTTTGTGCTATGAAACCAAACACTTAATTCAATCTTTTTTCGGTTGTTCCAATCCAGTGTTGTAGGCCCTCACTTATTGGTTCATACCCGTTTTACTCTTGGGTTCATACTTTCACCCTTGTTGGAGTTCAAAACACAATTCTTTGGTTCAGACCATACTTTGATCATCATTCTTTTCATCTCCCACTACTAGTTCTTTGAACTATGGAGCTTTGAATTCCTCATTTCACGATGAGAATACATAGGCATGAGGGCCCCAATCCTCACCGAGCACTTTATCTATTTCTTTCTTTTCCTCATTTCCTTTTGCGAGTAATCTTAGATATCACACCTATTCGAGTGATAAAAATCAAAATGGTCCCCATGGAGTACCGTGGATGTTTGGGGTGTTAATACGTTCCCCTTGCATAACCGACTTCCTTACCCAGTATATCTCTTATCTCTTTCCCCCGGGTTTTATCGATGTTTTCCCTTTCCTTCGAGAATAAATAAAGTTCGATGGCGACCCTGTTGTATGTTCGAGCGTGCGATACGTTCGGGTATATTTTCGCTAGCTTCAGCATCATATCATGGAAAATGAAATTCTGGTATCAGATATGAGATGTCGAAGGTAATGTCACAACACTAATATCTGAACAATACAAACAGGATAAAAGATAAAGAACAGTAATGCAAGAGACACAAGCAATTGTTAACCCAGTTCGGTGCAAACTCACCTACGTCTGGGTGCTACCAAGCCAGGAAGGAAATCCACTAAACAGAATCAGTTCTAAGACTCTCAGTAAACAACTTCAAGTTATAGACTTTTCACCTAATCTCTACCCGTGTGACTTCTACCTAAGAACTCTTAGATATGAGATCCTACTCATTCCCCCTCAATCACAGCAATGATATAAAACAAGAATTACAATGAAAAGAAGACACTCTTCAAAGACACATACTTGATCTTACTTAAAAGCTTTAATCAAGTAAACACACACTCATGCTTCAAAGCTTAGAGTGGACAGGTCACAACTCAAAAACCAGACCAATTCAATCATTTATGGATGAATTGAATGGCTTACAATTCACACGACCACACAAGACTAAAACCCTTATTCTCTCTCAATATTTCATTCGTTATTTCTTGTGTATAAAACCAGGTTTTCCATGTCCTTTATATAGAAGCATTTGGTTGGGCTTGGACATCATAAACCCTAAAACTATTTTCCATTCATATCTTCTCATGACAGTTGATTATATCTCTTTGGAAAATAAGTCAATCTAGTTGTAATTACTGATTGATAGCGTGTTCAATATCTCATTAGTCATACATAGATTAGCATTAAAAACGCAATCACATAATACATAACATTCAGACTGAATGTTCTGTATACAGATGCCATGACATCGGGTCTGACATCTCAGTAAAATCCTGCATAATCACATTTTAAACATCCTGCAGGTACATGTTATCTTATGTCAAGACAACACTTGTGACAACTTATGAACACTCTAGGTTTTACCAAAATTGCTGCCAACACATAGAACCAACAAACTCCCCCTTTGGCAAATTTTGGCTAAAACATATATTAGTCCATTTGTTCACAAGAGAAAAAAAACATAGCAGCAGAAGTAATAAACCACACATTTACTAGCTATAATAGCAACTAGTAAACACACATTAAACATGTATGTGCTTCTTCTCCCCCTAAGTCTGTTCAACACAAACATCTCCTTCAACAACACCTGTAACATCCATCACCCCATCTGACATCTCCTTCAATATCACTTGTACAACACAGAACATCATTATGTTCAACATCAGCTGACATCTGTTTATAGCCTAGCTACTTCATAACACATATTAACTGCAGCTCTCCTCTACAACTCTCCCTTTAGCTACTACTTCTCCCCCTTTTTAGTCAAAATAGACCAAAGAGACCAATGAGACAAAATATATGTCTATTAGTCCAACAAAGAATGTCACAAAGAATGTTATAACATATAGTATGTTAAAACATATTGTCAGGTGTTACAAAACCATAATTATACACAGCTATATAAGCTGAGATAAAAAGAAATCCAGAGAAATCACAAAGAACCCAAAAATTACATCAAGGCATCAAAATAAGACTGCAAAAAAAATCAAACATCAAGGCTTCCAGAACAGCACATCATCATAACAGGGGAACCATCTTCACCACAACTCAGTCAGAGGAGCTAGCGTCTTCATCGGCTTCAGATCCAGAACTGCCACTTGATTTATCTTGAGATTCAGACCTCTCACTTGAGGTGTGGGCATCTGTGTCCTTGGCTTGACCAACATTATCCATGTCTCCTTGCTCTAAGCTATTAATCAGAACCTCCAGAGCTTCTATCCTAGCTTTAGCCATCCTAAACCCAATCTCTAATTCCTTACGGATCTCTTTCAGTTCACCAATCAGGCCACCTTGAGAGGCTGGCTTCTTCATAGCAGATGTCATGACAATGTCATTGACATGACTGCTTTCGAATAACTTGTAATGAACTGACAATGGAGGTTTTCTTCTACTGGGGATATCACTTGTGCTCAGTATTCCAGGTTGCTGGCTTAGGATTATCCCATAAATTATTGAGGGAAAAGCAATGGGCAGCTTCATTGCATTTGTGGAATCATGTTTGACAATTTGTTCAAACATGAACCTTCCATAGTCAAAATTAAGCTTGGTTCCAATAGCAAATATGATCCTTCCAAGAGCATTAGAGATTCTAGAGATGTGGTTTGTTGGTACCTAGTTTGCTGACCCTATCTTATGCAAGATAACATATTTCACAGTTAATTTACCAGCAAAGATATGCTTTTTGCTTGGCCACTCCTTGACCTGTCCAACAGTTATTGTCCTACAGACCTCATTGTCTGTGGCCTCTAATTCAACAGCACCTTTTGTTCCTCTTCCTAGGAACTTATTGATCACAGTAGGAGAAAACTTCACACACTTTCCTCTAACAAACACCTTACAAAAATCTTTGATGTTCTTGTCAGCAATGTCCTCAGGGATGTTCACCATAAACTCTTTAACAAGACCTTCAAAACATTGAGATAACCCACTAACTGTTTTCATTAAACCAGCAGACTTGATCAAGTCCATGACCTCCTTAACTTCCACAACATCCTTTCCCAGTTCTCTTTCCACAACTACTCTCCTTTGGATTACAAATTTCCACTTGGTTGCACCATCTTCCAGATGGAAGGAAATGTTATCCAAATGCACAGCATCAACCTTAGCAGGAGATTTTCTAACAGTAGACTTTTTGATATGAGAGATGTCTGGGACATCGTCTTCAACATCATCCTCTGAATCAGAACTTTCTCTTACCTTTCTCTTCTTTACCTCCACTTTACTCCATGACTTTGAAGGGCCTATAGTAGTAGCCTTCTTACTAGTTTTGGTTGTCATCATCTCAGCCACAGACCTCCCATTTCTGGTCTTCATTCTCTTTGCAACACTTGGTTTCAAGTGATGAAGCAAGCTGTCATCTTCATCATCTGAGCTTTCTTCTTCCAAGTCAATCACCTTCTTACCAGAGTCATGCTTCTGAGAAGCATCTACAGATTTCTTACTATGCAAGGTTTGCCGTAAAGAACACAGTCCTTCTGCAGCAATATCTTTCTCAGACCTAGAGGAATCACCATCTTTCTCATTGTGAGGTTCAACCTCAGGAGAAGGGTCCTTTCTAGATAGAGGAGTAGACACTCCCTTTACCGAACATCCTTCATTTAGGATCCTCGTGACAAGATTTCTAATGACACGATCAGTATGATGCATGTCATCTTTAGAGGTAGGGTTATTAGAACTGTTACCTTGAGTATGTACAGCAGTGGAGGATGGGCCAGGAGCGTCGCATGGGATAACTGATAGGGGAATCACTTCCAAAATGTCCTCATGAAGAAAATCCATGGATGGTGTTCTTGCTTTGTGTGCAGGTTTAGAACTAGAAGATAAAGGATGTTATGACATCTTGTTGAGCTTGTGAAAGAATTTTTGTTGCCCTAACAGAGATGGTCGATAAAGTTTGAGGAAGATGGAAGTGGTTAAGCTGAGGTTGCGTGTGAAAATGCTATAGATGGTAGTTCCAATACTAGGTAATGATTTACCATAAATGGGGCACTTTCTTTTAAGTGGGCAGACAATATTTTTATTACCTTTTTCACTCCAAATTAATTGCTATAAATTCTCATGGATACAAATCCCTAATTCCCCTCTTAAACATTCAAATTGATTAGCATCCAAAGCCTTTATAAATATGTCATCTAATTGCATTTCAGTAGTAACATGCTCCAAGGCTATGATTTTCTCTTCCACTAGTTCTCTAATAAAGTGGTGACGAATATCAATGTGTTTTGTCCTGCTGTGCTGAATAGGATTCTTAGAAATATTTATAGCACTCAGGTTGTCACAGTACAATGTCATGACATCTTGTGTGACATTGTATTCAGTCAACATTTGTTTCATCCAAACCAGTTGAGAACAACTACTCCCAGCTGCTATGTATTCAGCTTCAGCAGTGGATAGGGACACACAATTTTGTTTCTTACTAAACCATGATATTAAGTTATTCCCCAAGAAGAAACATCCTCCTGATGTGCTTTTCCTATCATCAGCACTTCCAGCCCAGTTAACATCATAGTATCCAGTCAGCATAGATCCAGATCCATGAGTATACAACATCCCATAGTCACTGGTGCCATTGACATATTTCAGTATCCTTTTCACTTGGTTTATGTGACTGACTTTTGGTTCAGCTTGATATCTAGCACAAACACCTACAGCAAAAGCAATGTCAGGTCTGCTTGTTGTGAGACATAGCAGACTTCCTATCATGCTTCTGTAGAGACTTTGATCTACACTAACACCATTTTCATCTTTGGAGACTTTCAGATGCGTAGGAGCAGGTGTTCTTTTATGACTTGCATTCTCCATGCCAAACTTCTTAACAATGTTTTTGGCATATTTGCTTTGAGATAGAAAGATAGAATCTCCCATCTGCTTGACTTGTAGCCCAAGAAAATAGGTCAGCTCTCCAACAAGGCTCATTTCAAATTCATACTGCACTTGTTTAACAAAATGTTCGACCATCTGATCTGACATCCCACCAAACACAATATCATCCACATATATTTGAGCCACCATGAGTTTTCCTCCTTCATTCTTAACAAATAGGGTTTTGTCAATACCTATCTTCCTGTATCCATTGTTAGTGAGGAACACTGTGAGTCTATCATACCAAGCCCTAGGAGCTTGTTTCAAACCATAGAGGGCTTTACTCAACTTGTACATATGCTTTGGAAGATTTGGATATGTGAATCCTTTAGGTTGTTCAACATATACTTCCTCATTTAAGTAGCCATTCAAGAAGGCACTTTTTACATCCATTTGGAACAGTTGGAACTTCAGAATACATGCCACTCCAAGCAATAGTCTAATGGACTCAAGGCGAGCTACAAGGGTAAATGTTTCATCAAAGTCAACTCCTTCAACTTGAGTATATCCTTGTGCTACTAATCTTGCTTTATTTTTAGTAACCACCCCTTGTTCATCAGATTTATTCTTATACACCCACTTTGTTCCTATGACATTTATTCCTTTAGCTCTTGGAACCAGTTCCCATACTTCATTTCTCTTGAATTGGCCTAACTCCTCTTGCATGGCATTGATCCAGAACTCATCAGTCAAGGCTTCCTTGACATTCCTAGGCTCAATCTTGGACACAAAACAGCCATGTGAGATCACTTCCCTTGATCTAGTTGTGACCCCTTTATTTGGGTCTCCTATAATGAGATCTTTGGGATGATCCTTCTGAACTCTGATGGAGGGTCCCTTGTTGATTTTTTCAACTTCAGGTTCAACTTGAGGAGGTTCACTCTCATTATTTTTGTCTGGTAAATCAGCCGGGGCATCATTTAGAGATGTCTCAACATCGTCTGTGACATCAGTCTGTTGATCATCAACCACACCATTGATAGATTCCATCATTACTTTAGTTCTGGAATTAAAGACTCTATATGCTCTACTGTTTATTGAGTAGCCCAGAAATATTCTTTCATCACTTTTGGGATCCATCTTCCTTCTTTGTTCACGATCAGTTAAGATATAACATTTACTACCAAACACATGGAAGTATTTGACTATAGGTCTTCTCCCTTTCCAGACTTCATATAAGGTAGTAGGCGTCCCTTTCTTCAAGGTTACTCTGTTGTGAACATAGCAGGTTGTGTTCATAGCTTAGCCCAGAAGTGGTAGGGCAATTTCTTTGCATGAATCATAGCTCTGGCTGATTCTTGGAGAGTTCTATTTTTCCTTTCTACCATACCATTTTGTTGGGGAGTAGATGAGAACTCATGACTAATTCCTTCTGATGCACAGAATCCATCAAATTTTTTGTTCTCAAATTCCTTCCCATGATCACTTCTGATTTTGATAACTTGACTTTCTTTTTCTTTTTGGAGTCTTAGACAAAGATCTTTGAAGACTTCAAATACATCAGATTTTTCTCTTATAAAATTGACCCAGGTGTATCTGGAGAAGTCATCCACTACTACATAAGCATACTTCTTCCCACCAAGACTTTCCACCTGCATGGGTCCCATCAAAACCATATGGAGAAATTCCAGCACTCTGGAAGTGGTGTCATGTCTGAGCTTCTGATGTGACATCTTTGTCTGTTTTCTAATCTGACATTCTCCACAAACTCTTCCTTCATCAATCTTCAAGTTGCGAATTCCTCTAACAGCTTCAACAGATATAATCCTATTCATACCTTTCAGATGCAGATGGCCCAATCTTTGATGCCATATCTTCACTTCTTCTTCTTTAGCTAAAGTACACATGGAAGAATAACCAATTTCTTGAGAACTCCACATGTAGCAGTTGTCCTTAGACCTGACTCCTTTCATGATCACTTCATTTTCTTTATTAGTAATCAAACATTCAATTTTAGTGAAGTTTACAGTTAGACCTTGGTCACACAGTTAACTGATACTTATTAGATTTGCAGTCAATCCCTTAACAAGTAGGACATTGTCAAGGTTAGGGACTCCAGGGCAGTTAAGCTTACCAATCCCCTTGATTTCACCCTTTGCTCCATCACCAAAGGTTACATAGCTGGTGGCATAAGGATGAAGGCCAGTTAGCAGGTTTTTGTTTCCAGTCATGTGTCTGGAGCACCCATTGTCAAAATACCAGTCTTCTTTGGCTGAAACTCTGAAGGAAGTGTGAGCTATCAGGTTTGTAACAACAGTCCTAGGAACCCATTGTTTTCTGTTGATAGGTATGTGATGTTTGGGTCTAGGTTGATGATGAGAAGGACTAGGATAGCCATATAACTTATAGCAGAAAGGTTTTATGTGGCCAAATTTTCCACAGTAATGACATCTCCATCTTTGATGTTTCCCTTTCTGCTGTCTTCCTTTATGATGTTGTGACATATGATGTGACATATTTGGTTTGCTACTAGTGTGACTGCACTCAGGTTTGGATTTTGGTTTGCTACCAGTGTGACTGCAATCAGGTTTGGATTCATTGAACCCAATGCCAGACTTGTCTCATGTCATTTGTCCAGTCTGGAGAATTTTGTCTAAGGTGTCAGATCCATTGTTTAGCATTCTGACCTACTTTGTCATCTCATCCAGTTTGGAATTCAAGAACATTGCTTCAGTCTTTAACTTAGAGATGGTTTCCAAGTGTTCTACCTTCTCATTCTCCAGTTGTGTTATCACTTTCTTCTGACTTTCAACTTGTTGACACACTTCTTCACTTTTGTGACACAACTTTCTGTAGGTAGTGGCTAACTCATCAAAGGTTACTTCATCATCACTTGAGTCTTCATCAGAATCCCATCTTCCAGTCAATGCAGTCACAAGATTTGCAGACTCTTCTGTTTCACTTTCATCAGACCAAGTAGCAGCAAGACTCTTCTTCTGTTTCTTGAGGTAGGTTCCACATTCAGCTCTAATGTGTCCATACCCATCACATTCATGGCACTAAACTCCTTTTCCTTCTTTGGTCTTTTCATGAGATCTTGTTCTTCTTCCAGCATTATTGGACTTACTGATGTCAGATGAGATGTTCTTGACATTAGACTTAGACCTTACATCCATCTTTTTCAGAAGTCTGTTGAACTGTCTTCCCAGTAATGTTACATCATTTGCCAGATCATCATCAATATCTTTACCACTTTCTTCCTCTTTCTCTTCAGTGTTTGACATGAAGGTTATGCTTTTGACTTTCTTTTCAGATCCATCGCGCATTCCCATCTCAAATGTTTGTAGGGATCCAATTAGCTCATCAACTCTCATATTGGAAATGTCTTGAGACTCTTCTATGGCTATCACTTTCATGGCAAATCTCTTATGAAGTGACCTGAGTATTTTCCTCACTAGTTTTTCATCTGACTTCTCACCCAAGGCTCCTGAGGCATTAGCAATTTCAAGGATATTCATATGAAATTCATGAATATTTTCATCTTCTTTCGTCCTTAAGTTTTCAAACTTGGTAGTGAGCAGCTGCAGTCTAGACATCTTTACTCTAGAGGTGCCTTCATGAGTGGTTTTGAGAATGTTCCAAGCATCTTTAGCCACCTCACAGTTGTTTACCAATATGAAGATATTCTTATCTACTCCATTGAATATAGAATTCAATTCTTTAGAGTTCCCAAGGGCTAGATCCTCCTCCTCCTTGGTCCATTGTTCCTCAGCCTTCTTATCAGTTGTAGCTTCTCCATCCTTAGTAATAACTGGATGTTCCCAGCCTGTTAAAACAGCCTTCCAAGCCTTATTATCCAAAGATTTTAGGAAGGCTACCATTTGAGGTTTCCAGTAGTCATAGTTGGATCCATCCAGAATAAGTGGTCTGTGAACAGATCCTCCATCTCTCTCCATAGTACCAGAAAGTAACATCCCTATATCTCACCCAGAACCATAGCAGGATGCCTGCTCTGATACCAATTGAAATTCTGTTATCAGATATGAGATGTCGAACGTAATGTCACGACACTAATATCTGAACAATACAAACAGGATAAAAGATAAAGAACAGTAATGCAAGATACACAAGCAATTATTAACCCAGTTCGGTGCAAACTCACCAACGTCTAGGGGCTACCAAGCCAGGAAGGAAATCCACTAAACAGAATCAGTTCTAAGACTCTGAGTAAACAACTTCAAGTTACAGTCTTTTCACCTAATCTCTACCTGTGTGACTTCTACCTAAGAACTCTTAGATATGAGATCCTACTCACTCCCCCTCAATCACAACAGTGATATAAAACAAGAATTACAATGAAAAGAAGACATTTTTCAAAGGCACATACTTGATCTTACTTAAAAGCTTCAATCAAGTAAACACACACTCGTGCTTCAAAGCTTAGAGTGGACAGATTACAACTCAAAAATCAGACCAATTCAATCATCTATGGATGAATTGAATGGCTTACAATTCACACGACCACACAAGACTAAAACCCTTATTCTCTCTCAATATTCCGTTCGTTATTTCTTGTGTATAAAATCAGGTTTTCCATGTCCTTTATATAGAAGCATTTGGCCGGGCTTGGACATCATAAACCCTAAAACTATTTTCCATTCATATCTTCTCATGATAGTTGATTATATCTCTTTGGAAAATAAGTCAATCTAGTTGTAATTACTGATTGATAGCGCGTTTAATCATCTCATCAATCATACATAGATTAGCATTAAAAATGCAATCACATAATACATAACATTCAGACTGAATGTTTTGTATACAGATGTCATGACATCGGGTCTGACATCTCAGTAAAATCCTGCATAATCACATTTTAAACATCCTGCAAGTACATGTTATCTTATGTCAAGACAACACTTGTGACAACTTGTGAACACTCTAGGTTTTACCAAAATTGCTGCTAACACATAGAACCAATAGAAAAGAGTGGTCATAGCTCTCTGGTACGTTGCACCAGCATTTTTCAAGCAGAAAGGCATCACTCTATAGCAGAATGTTCCCCAAGGCGTAATGAATATGGTCTTCTCCATATATTCGGGTGCCATCTTAATCTGATTATATCTGGAAAATCCGTCCATAAAAGAAAAGAATTTGAACTTAGTTGTATTGTCTACCAACATATCAATGTGTGGTAGAGGAAAATCATCTTTTGGACTGGCTTTATTCAAATCTCTATAATAACACACATGCGGACTTTTCTGTCCTTCTTAGGAACAGGCGCAATATTATCCACCCATTGCAGATATTCGGAGGTAACAAGGAAACCAACATCGATCTGCTTCTGCACTTCCTCCTTGATCTTTATTGCCATGTCGAGATGAGTTCTTCTTAATTTCTGCTTGACTGAAGGGCATTATGGCTTCAGTGGCAGACTATGCTCCACAATATTAGTATCAAGACCTGGAATATCTTGATAATACCAAGAAAATACATCGGAATATTCTCGAAGAAGCTCAACCAACCCCTTCTTAACATCTGGATGAAGTTGTGACCCAATCTTGACTTCCTTGACATCATCTTCGAAACCCAAGTTGACCAACTCAATATGCTCTTCAAACGGATGAATGGTTCTTTCCCCGTGCTCAAGCAAACGGGACAACTCATCAGACACATCTTTATCATCATTCTCTTCCCCATCTTCAAACACAGGGAAGTCAAAGTTTGGAGAGGGAGTAAGATCATTATATTCAATAGGTTTGAGGAACAACCTGCATAATGATTTGATATTTTGGTTTTAGAAATATGAAGTGTAAACAAATATTATGCAGGTATGGAAAAAATTATTGCTTATTTGTGTTTTTTGGTGATTACCATTTTCAGAAAAAGAAAAGAGTAAAAACAACATAAAATATGGATGAATAAAATTGTATTTTATTGATGATAAATTTGAAAATGCCCAACAACGTTTCACTTCTCCCTTAGGCATAGGAGAAGTATTTTTCTTTAATAATAAGACAAATTACTTTGAACGGTGAACAACGATAGGAACATCAACAGCAACCCAATTCTTGCAAGTTTGTCTGTGTGTCATAAAGTTGGCACAAGCTTCTTCATCTTCGTCTTCATCTTCTATGATTGAAGCTTAATGTTGTTCATCTTTGTGAATGAACTCTCCACTGTGGAAATTGATTGCATAACCTTGGCATCGCCTTTAAACGGTCCTTGCTGAAATCCTAAACCAACTTTGTTCTTGTTCTTTATGATTTATACGACACGACCCCACTTGTCTGTGCCACAAGCCTGAACAACTTCTTACGCATCCTTCAGAGAAGACATGGATGCCTCAATTTTCTGAACTTCACTAGTTATTCGTAATGCTTGGAATGTAGTTCCAATCTTTTCTTCAGCTTCAACATATGTAAAGGATGACAAATGGCTAACCAACAACTCTTTCTCTCATCCCACAACAACGAGCTTACCATTTTTAACAAATTTGAGTTTCTAATGTAGCGTCGACATGACAGAACCAACCTCATGAATCCACGGCCTTCCCAACAAACAACTATAGGTTGGGTGAATATCCATTACTTGAAAAGTAACCTGGAAGTCACTCAGACCTATCTTGACTGGAAGGTCCACTTCACCAATGACATTTTTACGGGAACTGTCAAACGCTTTCACAACCATGCATGTGCCTCATGGGTGTGCCCTGATATGATAATCTTACCAAAGTAGATTTGGGTAAATCATTTAACGACGAACTCGTATCTACCAACACATTGGACTGAATATCTTCTTTATAATTCATGGATATATGGAGGGCCAAGTTGTGATTTTTGCCTTCCTCAGGAAGCTCTTCATCACATAAACTCAAATTATTGCATGAAGTGATATTGGCGATAATATGATCAAACTCATCAACCGTGACATCTTGCTCCATATATGCTTGCTCAAGCACCTTATACAACGCCTCTCGGTGTGCCTCAGAGTTCATCAATAATGACAAGACACAAATCTTGGATGGTGTTTGGAGCAACTGATCTACAACATTAAAATCTCTCTTCTTAATTAATCAAAGAACCTCATCATCATCATCATCCTTAACCTTCAACCCACTGGATTCACCAGACTGACATGTTGGAGCGTTAATAAGATTAACCACAGGAACCTCCTCCTTCTTACCAATCATAACATCTTCCACAACCTTCATGGAAACTGGACCAAATACACGACCGCTATGGGTCACCTTAACAACATCTGCAATGCTCACTACTGAATTTGTTTCAGGAAGAGGAACCTCTTGCCCCTTCTCAATCATAGTAGAATTATATTTATAAGGTACAACTTTATCGGATGCATACGGGACGGGGCCCGCTAACCGTATTACCAACGGTAATACCGATCTATTATCACTTCTTTTGCTGCTGTCAAATTGGATTATTACTCTCTCCGGAGTCTTGAATACATGCACAATTACATTCACATCATTACCCACATCTCTGGATTTTTGAATTTGAATAACACCTTTATCTATCAACTTTTGAATGTCCCTCTTGACAATCATACATCCTCGTGGATTAACACTGCAAATAGGACAATCATCATGGTCATGTTCACAATCACTAATCAAGCACAAAGTTCTATCCATCTCCACCAAAGACCTTTGAATATGACGAACATCAAACACCCTAAAATTACCAGGACAACCATCTACCATGTTCATAGAAGAATTGCCATAGGAGGGCAAAGGATTAGCTTTGACATTTTGTGTGCGGTCCTCGAAGGACCCCATACCACTCTTAATCAACTTTTGGACCTCATACTTCAAAGGATAACAATTCTTGATGTCATGGCCAGGTGCCCCTTAATGAAAAGCGCAATGGAAATCAGGTGTGTACCATCATGGCAAAGGTTCAGGTGTATGTGGAGGATTCCTTGGCTGGATCAAATTCTTAACAACAAGAGAAGGATACAGTTTTGCATATGTCATCATAATAGGATCAAAAGTGACATTCTTCCTCTCAAAATTATTATGTTGATTGTTGTAATTGTTTTGATTGTTGTGGGTATGTTGTTGGTGTTGGTGTTATTATTGAACTGGTACTGATTGAATTATTGAATTGTTGGAAAATACTGGAATATCTAATAATACTTGATGATGATGATGATTGGATTATGGTTTTCACCTTATCAACACCCAAGTTCCATTGATATTGATGAGACTGATCGGATCAACCGAGAATCAAAGGGTTTGTTGTGAGTCACGAGCATGGAGTCAGATTAAGAACCACCCCAAAGTAGTGTACAATGGATAAAAACCTGTAGATCATGTTCTAAAAAGTTCCCATAGTCGTGATCCCATCTATCGAATACTATAGGTTAGGATGACTGACTCATCAATCCATAGTATTCTCAAGAGAAACTTGTCTGAGTGTAGAATTGCGTAACAACGGTTATCAAGTCTACACTTGAACAATATTTGCACTACGTCCTAAATAGGCCAAGTTGGGTTAAATGTTCTACGGTATTCAACTTCTCAGACCCCCAAATCAGAGAAAGTAATGCTTATCCACGACGTACTCGTGTGACATCAGTAACTCCAAAGGGGTCTCCACTGAGTGGGGGATCTCATGTCAACTTTTTTAGGACTACTCCTTCAAAACCAACATGACTATACCATCCTCCTATCTAGGATTGCACTCAAGTTCGGGTTAGAACTTATCTCACCACATAGAGATCACCAAGCACAACAGACATAAAATATCCCACATACAATATATACAAATAAACAAACATCAATAATCAACAAATATAATACACACAAAAAGTAGGCTAAACCTACAAAGGACTACTCCCCAGCAGAGTCGCCATTTTTTTCTATAGCGGTAAATTCGTGACCATTGAGTTATTGATTAGCTCAACGTCAATAAAACTAGAGTCACCACCGCACTTTTAATATTTCCAAAGGAAAAGGGAAAAGTACGAACAAAACCCAAAGATAAGAAGTTTTCAAATCAAAATTAATAAAATATCAGAGATTATAGGTAAGGGGGTTGGTTACACAAAGGGAAGGTATTAGCACCCGAAGTGTTTTAGGTACTCCTAGGGGGCTCTTTTTGTGTGTAAGTGTTTTAGTTAAAAAAGATGTTTGCTAAAAAAATAGAATGAAGGGGTGAGAAAAGAATACATTAATTAGATTTTTGTGTTTAACAAGACCTTCGGTCTTATGCCTACATACCAACATAAAAATGAGGGATCAAAACCTCGTAATTCGTGGTAAAAATTTCAAAGAAATGTGTGGATTGATTTTAAAAAAAGCTTAAATATCTTTTGTTATCAAAGGGAGAATATTCAACCAAACATCCACCGATAATGAAGGCTTTTCAACATTTAAGAGGGAGGGCTTCAACTTGGATTCAATCAATAAGTATGCCACTGACCCCTAAGAAATGGAAAGACTTACAATCAATATATCATGGAACGGGACAATTATATCTCAACCAAAGATAACTCAAATATAAATTCTCTCTTTTTGAAAAGTTTAAAAGAAAGAGGCACAAAATGGCCAAAGGGATTAGATGAGGTTGTTAGTTATTTTTGTCATTTTGAAAATAAAGTCAATATGATTAAGTTTATTCACAAATTTGACTTAAGAAAATGTTTTGAAAATCAATGGCATAAGGCCAAGGTGTTCTACTCATTAAAACAAGTCTAAGTTGAAAACACAAACAAATAAGTTTTTGAAATGAGGGAGAGATTTTGAAATTTAATAAGTAAGAGGAGATTAAGGGACTGTCCTAGAAAAAAATCTAAAAGTTTAGAGTTGAAAAGATCTAACCAATGGGAAGCATCTACAAGACAAGAATGTCAGATAAAAACCCATTTCCTTTGGACTTTTAAGCAAGCATAACCATCCAAACAATTAATATGAAGACCAATGGTATCAAATAAAGATAACCAAACATCCAAGCAAGCACTCCAAAAGCAAGCAGTCTTCAATGTCTTTTACATGTATCAGATGAAATATCCTTGAAACATCTCAAAGAGAAAGCATCAGATAATCATAGTAAGATCAAATATCCTTGGAATATCATAAATAATAACTTTTCTCTTGGAATCATTTTCATATGACAAATATTGTAGGAGATAGAGTGTATGGAACCCTATATTTGACCAATTGACTTTTGTGGTCAACCTTCTTGATCCAACTTGCAAACTTGAAGTTCTTTTGCTCTTTGGAGGCTCGTGGAGGATCATATATGCTTAAGATGATGTTCAATGAAGTATCACATAATATCTTTGATCAAATGTTGAAGAAACTTGTTGAGGAAGGCACACAAGATACCCAAATAAATTAGGGCTTCATTGACAAACAAGCTTTAAACTCTTGATGAATTCTTGATCAAAATAACATGGGGATCCATATACGATGTTTTAAACTTAATTTTACCTTTTCTAGCTTGATACCTTGCACTGAGGGTCTCAAACCCTAGTTATGAGCTTGATGGGGCATAGGTGGATGCACACACTACCTACAAAAGAAACAAAACTACACTAGACATATTTTTGGTATTTTAGTTAGTAAGCAAAGAAAAACAAAGTATGATACAATCACAAATGTTTGGTGATCTCTCCCAATGCAAACCCAATGAATGGTAGGAGATGAGGATACCAAGTTGTGATCCCAATGCCAATGCAACTATGATGAGATGGCATGAGGGATCTTAGGGTCAAAATTGGGGTCTTATAAATACGATGGTGTATTTCTCCATGTATTTTCGGACCTTCTTTGTTACTAACTCGTCTAAAAGGATATAGTTTATTGCCAAGTAGTGTATTATTGGCATCATCCAGCTCGTGGGTTGAGCGACTTCAATGGTGTTGATTTCTCCTGCCTTGATGTTGGGGCTAGGTTATGTCCTAACTTTTTGGCACTAGCAAGTTTTGAGAGGATATCTAGGCACATATGTTATATGAAATGTTTTAAAATGTTTACATAGCTCACTTAAATTTTTGAGATACTTGACTAATTGAGCTTCCTTTGTTGGATACTCCCTAGAGACCTGATTCACAATCAGATACAAGTTGCTCCTGGATGACTCGAAGTGCCTATTTATATGGAGAGATCCATGTCGACAATGAGGGCTTCATATTCAACTTGGTTGTTGCTATTTTTTTACTCGAACCTCAGGGACTGTTATATGAGAAAGTCGTCTAGGCCCTCCAACAACATTCTAGCATCACTTTCGTTTAGGTATGAAGCGTCATTCATTGACATTATCCATATATGAAAGATCTCCTCACCCACTAGTGAATTGAATTTTGCCAAGAAGTCGGTTAACACTTGCAACTTAAAACTTCCCTTGGGTATGTATTGGATATCTTACTCGAATAGTTCAACTGACCAGGATATCATTTTTTCTACAAGGTATGGCTTCTTTAGGACTTGGCGAATGGAATAGTTAGTGTTTACCATTACACGATGTCCTTGGAAGCATGTTCTTAGTTTTCTTGTAATTATCAAGACCTCTAGAGAATGTCTTTCAACTTTATGGTACCTTGCTTATGCGCATTTGAACGCCTTGCTCATGAGATAGATCGACTATTTAGTTTTATCCTTCTCCTGGACGAGCACGAAGCTCATCTTTTGATTGATAACTCATAGGTAAAAATAAAAGGGGTGCGTTTGGTTCTAGGTGCGTTAGTATGGGTGGTGTCCCTAAGAAAACCATTAGCTTAGTGAATGCCTTCTCACACTCACTTGTCCATTCGAACTTATCCTTATTTTTTAAAGTGGAAAAGAAGTGGAATGCTTTTTCACCTTCACAGAAAAGAAAATGAGCTACATCGGCTAAGCATCGTGTTAGTTGTTGAACCTCCTTGACGCTAGAAGGGCTTGAAGGTGGAAAGAAATACAAGAAATGGGGGGTTTGAATTGGGTTTCTAAAAACAAAATCTTTTTCAAAACCAACTCAATTAAGCAAAAACACACACACACACAAAAAAAAATAACAAAGTTATTTTTATACTGGTTCGCTGTTAATGAAGCTACCTCTAGCCCACCCTACCAAGGTGATTTCGCCTTCTCAAGAAGAACTTAATCCACTATAATCAAAACCTGATTACAGACACCATAAAGATAAATTATCCTTGTCTTCTTGAGTTTATCTGACTAAAAACTAGTCACTCAAGGAAAACCACTCAAACATATTTGATATTTACAAGTCGTGTTTACAAAGAATGCTTCTAAGAAAGCAGATTAACACAAGTTAATACAATGAATATTTCTCACACAATAACGAGTAAAAACTCTTGTGTGTTTACAAAACTATACACATAAATAATATGATTTCAACAAGAGCGCGTGTAGTAGCGTTATCAAAGCATTAACAACTTCTTCAAATCTTCAAGTTTCCTTTATATAGGTGTATAAAAGAACCATTGGAGGATAGAATTAGAATAGTGAATTGCAGTTGTCTCTTTCATAACAATTTTCATATGAGAGGCAAAATGGTACAATAGTAATGTCTTAAGCCTACAAAATCAGGGTAGTGGAGGAAAGGGTGATCTTGTACTGTGTATTATTTTCCTGACGCAAAACCTTTTGATCTTATCTTCTAATATTCATAGACTTTTGATGAAATGATATTGAAGCATGCTTAGAATAATCAAGATACAAATTGACAGAATCTTCATAACCTTGGTCTTCAAAGTCTTGACATAGTTTTTTAAGACCCCAATTTTGACCCTAAGATCCCTCATGCTATCTCATCATATGCATTAGCATTGGGATCACACCTTGACATCCTCCTCGCCCCTTATTCATTGGGTTTGTATTGGGAGAGATCACCAAGCACTTTTGATTGTATCATATTTCATTTTTCTTTATTTTACTAACCAAAATACCAAAAATATGGCATTGTATAGTTTAACTCTTTTGTAGGTAGTGCACATGCTCACCTATGCTCTATCAAGCTCATATCTAGGGTTTGAGACCCTAAATGCAAGGAGCTCAATCAAGAAATGATTTACTATGTGTCATACCCCGATTTTGGCCCTGAAATTTTTTCCCATTCGTCATTCATTTATTCAAGGTTTGGAAATTCCCTCCATATTTCTCCATTCATATTCATTCTTCCATTTATTCAAGATTAGAAAATTCCTTACATATTCCGTCTTTCATATTCATATTTTCTATTTCACATTTTTTTCGTTTTTTTTTCACATTCACAATTTGCATTCATGTTTATTCATTTGTATTGGAAAATTTCCCATTTCATATTCAAAAATCGCACATTCATATTTCAATTACGTCATTCATTCATTTACATGCATGATCTTAAAGTATCTTACATGAATATTTGGAAGCTAAAACTCAAGGAACTTTTGATAGTATTCCAACCTTGGACAAGCTTCATGCTTTGGGCGGAGGAGGTTATATAGCCGATATTATTCTCATAGATTTAGAGAAGATAAAAAAGGTTATCCATGTTAAAGGAACTAGTTGTGGCATTAGTTAAAGGATTAAACTCAAGTCCAGCTGCAATAATTAAGAAGATTACTGGTTTTGGTGTTAGTGTAATTATGGAGGGTACTGTTTCGCAAACTAGCCCGACATGGGTTTATGAATTCTCGCACAGTTTACAACATCACTGGCAGCGGCTCATTTAATAAATAACAAAGAGGCTAGTTATGTTTTGGAAAGATATGGATCAAGATTTATGGATGACTACCAAGACATAATAACCAAAAAAAAGCTTGGCCTTCCAAAGTATAATAAATGGCTGATTGGAGTTTCTTACTAACATGGCTGTTGACAAATTGATCATACAAAATTCTTTCAGACACTCTCAAATATTAAAGCAGACACAAGTATTCCGGATGTTACAACAATAATGGATACAAATGGACTTTGTCTCAATAACTACCGACCATGATTCTGTTATACAATTCGCCTTAATGCAAGTATTTCCCGACGCCCGCCACCGTTTCTGCAAGTGGCACATCTTTAAGCAGTGGAGAGAAGTTGTCTCACATTTCCTCCACTTGGACAAGTTGATGGAGTTGAAGTTCAGCATGAATCTTTGGGCGGTTATATTTCGTCCTACAGCAAGCAGATAGAAGTTCATGCTGCCGAGGTTTCGTTTGGTGCTACTGCCCAAGGCGTTGCATCAATACTGTGTGCCCATGGTCCAGAAGTTGAAAGGAGAATTTGCACCATTTGGGAAGCTGCTTATGGTCTGATTCCTATTAAATCCTCAGTTGTTGATCTTCCAGAAATAATAGTTGTAGCAAGTCCACACACATGAAGCCTGCAAGAAAAACCCAAACAGCAAACATCAGAATATGGTTGATGCACCGGTCCAAAGGGCAAAACCAATAAAGTTGAATCAAATTCACCATAGCAGCAATGGCTATTTGTCCATGATTTAACCACCAAGAGTTTGGTTAATCCCATAGCAGGCCAAGTTCAAGAGATTCAAAACTCAAACAAACTCAAACCGGCAGTGCATTGGATGCTGCTGAACACCTTGCTCGTGAAACCGAACTTCCAACTATCCAACAAATTTCACCAAAATTACAACCTGTGACCTGCCAAAGAACAAATCAGCAGAGGATAAGAGATATCAAAGAACAATTATAGAAAAACACGCATCATAATAAAAAAATAGAAAGCGAGAGACACAGAATGGTAATGATGGTGTTGATAAACAAGAAGGCAATGATGAAGTTAGCTTTGATGTTTTCTGTTGGGCTTCACCGCAACTGTTGTTGATGCTCGTTTCAACTCAGATTTCTTCATCATTCAACTGCTCTCCAATAGGTGTTGGCATGTTCCCAAATTCCAAGTTGATTAGTCATGAAGGATGCCAAAGCTGGGTTTCCACCACACCAACACACCAAGACAGAACAAATTTGCAATCTTGAGCCAAGTCAAAACATGAAGCAACCTGCAAAATAACGGCTTGCATGAGATTACCAAAGATCCTGCAAAGAACTATCAAGGTTGATAAATTAGAAAAATTCGAGGAAGCATAGTTGTTTTGAGTTTAGATCATTTGGAAGCACCAAATCATGAAGGTCGGAATGCAGTTTGAATATAAGTTGTGCTTACTTCATGGCGGGGATAGTTGTGAGCATCCAAAAGAGTTCATATTCAACCAGAACTTACAGCAAGTACACACAAAACCTACAACATTGAGTAACACACGGTTAATTAAGGCATAATTAAAACAATCCTCCTTTCAACAGGTTGTTAATTGTATATGGAAGCATCCTGATGCGTCGAAAGTGTATTTTACCTGTGATATCCTGGGTCAGGAAGACATCCTTATTCAAGTATCCCAAACCTTTGGAGCAAAGATATATGTTGATAAAGCCCAAAATCCAGAATGTTTCGAGAATCTATGGAGCTCAATTATGTTAAGAAATACTGTTTTAACTCTAAAGCCGGTCTCAATAACTCTGTGTTGAAGCTTGGATTTGACTGTGGAAACTTCTGGCAATGTTGATGAATTTGTCAAACCAATTGTTATCTTGTGCCAGCCTTGTGGAAAAACTAAATCACCTATCAAGCTGTACAGTGATGCGAAAGCACCGGAAGAGTTGGCTCTTCCGAATAATCGCTCGCCTGTCACGTTATTTGGAAGGGCAAGGCTTGGTCTCCAAGATGTCGGCTTTTTTCACGAGTACCACGCAATATTTTACCAGTTATTGTCCCTTTGCAAACAGATTCAAGTGATGCAAGACCAGAATGTTTAGATGCTGTTGCTGAAGTGAAACGGGAGTGATCACAGAAACAAATGCCGAAAGAGCTCTGGAGGAACTACGTGCTTATCAAGATGGTGTGGCAATTGTCCTACGAAGTGGTGAGAGCAGCTCGGTCGAAAAAGAGCTTAAAACTACAACAGCAGCAAAGAGAAGAAACCGGGTGAGAGCAATATCCTGCCAAAAACAACAACAAACAATGTCAAATTGTTACAAAATTAAGGAAACCTCATGGAAGAAGAAAACACCACATGTTGTGTCAGCACTCCTACATGGTACACAAAAAGTTCAGTGGAAGTTAGAGATGCAACTAATGGATCTGAAAGTAATTTTGGGAAAATTCTAAACTCACAATCTCCTCAGTTACCAACAAGTAATTTACCTGGTCCATAACCGATCACACCTACCATAACCTGAATTTGCTGTAGTTCCATTCATTCTATGGCTCCACAAACATAAACATGAGCCGAATGCAGAATTGTTGCATATGCTTCTCTTGGAGCATTTCCATTGTAAGCCAACTCTGCATTTCAATTCATTCTGTTTCAGTTTTATGACAAACATGATAATGGAACAGTACATGTGAATACAATATTGTTCAAGATGGAAAGTGAGTATTGCATACCTCTGCCTCTCATAGGAAGTGCAAGCTCACATGATCCAACTGGAAGCTGAACCTTTTCTCTCAAGTTTGGTCTGTACAACCATACATTTCCTTCACGTCCAACTAGTTCTTTGCAGGCAAACAGATTTGGTATCGGAAAACAGTCGGTAATGAAGAGCACATAAATAGGGTAATTGCCTTTGAAAGAGGTAGCAAGGCCATGCCGCTGCAAGCTGCAGGTGCAAACGAGCCACGTCTCTGGACCAAATCCCTCCACAACCCAAAACCTGAGCGGTAATCAGAACCGAAAATGCTTTTGGAATCTTCAATGTATTCACTGCAGTAAAACAAAATAACTGTCAAGCAGTAAGATTCCAAAAAGTTCCCAAATCGGAATTGAGACAAAAAGCGAAGAAGAAAGCTAAGTTCAGAATACCATTTCCGGATAATAGCATCAAATAGGACAAACTCGCTTTTGAGCAGAAAAAGCACTTCTGGAGTTTGCTTCTTTGAGCTTTTGAGTACCAAATCCAAGAACCCTAATCTGTGAGCATAAAAGGAGACGAGTTGGTGAGAGAAAAAAAACGCAATTAGGGGACGAAAAAGGGAGGCGACCATAAACGATAGAAACCCTAATCACCAAATCAAGGACAAACCTGTGAGCTTCATCGTTGCCGTGGTCACCGTCGGAGGTGAGCTCTCTTTTGCTTCAGCCTTTGATTTTTTGTACGATTCGGAAGCGATTAGGAGAAACGCGTGTTTGAGGGAGGATTATGATGAGAGAGACGTGAGTTGGAGAGAACGATTTTGTGAGTGAGGTTGAGAACTCGCGAGATTGTGAGAGACGCGAGGGTAAGATTGTGAGTGAGATTGGGAGAAGAAGAGCGAGAGAGCTAGACGATGAAGTCTGTTTTCTTTTCTTTTTTTCAATTTTTTTCTCTAATTTATTTTAGATAGAATAATCCATTTAAAAAAAACTATTAAAATCCATTTAATTTTCCTAGGTATTTAGTTAATAAATGTTTGTTTATATTTTCAATTTATTTCCTCCTTTTCAATTCACTTTCCCATTGTAAACCCAACAGCCGAACGGCTGGGTTTAATTAGGTTAGTCTAACCGTTTTTTATTAGTTTTTTTTTTAGTTTAATTCTAATTTTAATCCACTTTAGTTTATTTATCCAATCTAACATCAAAGTAACAACTAGTCATAAGTGGCCTGGTGGAGAGGGGTGGTTTCCATAGTCTCAAGAGGAGTGGGTTCAATACTCGTATGTAGCACTTTTTTTAGTATTTCATTTTCTTTTAGCATTTTATTTTTTTAGTATTTTATTGTCTTTTAGCATTTTGTTTCTTTTAATATTTTTTTATGTCCATGTTTCTTTATTAAATTCGTCATGCATGCAAAACCATTTTAAAACTATAAAAATCATTTCTTTTCTCGATTCAATATCGAGCCCATTTCCACACCCTTGTAAGTCGATTGCTTTTTTAAGCATCGCCATCAACCTCACATAGCTTGCTCTTGGGCTTTCTTACAATGAGCCGGTTCTCTTGCACTTACACTCATATTTCGCATCATTTGTTGTTTGGGCCCGATTTAATTATTTCATGATTTTTGAATCCCCATGTGACAAAATGTACCCCACTTCCCCAATGTGTATATAATTTTGTCTTTGTTTTATTTCTCTATTTTAGATACTAACACAAGATTAAAATTAACCATTTCTAAAAATACAAAAAATGACTCGATCCAACGTCGAGTATTTTCTCAATAAACAAATCAACTCATTTCTCCCTCCTATTCCATCCCATTTCAAAAAGCTTCATCAAACGCTTGATCCAACGTCAAGCCATTTTTCATAATCAAAAACTCAAAAAATACTAATCCATAATTAAGACCTTTTCAATAAAGATGGAAGTGGAACGTGGTGTATACCACGCACTCCTGAGACTAGAATTCGAGATGTATATCTCGCCAATCCTAGTTCTCGCCATCATCCAATTTATCCACTTTGTTTTCTCAAACACTCAGTCAAATCTTTCTCAAATGTCCATCAACACTTGATCTAGGGTCAAGTCATTTTCACAACAAAAACCAAAATACCTAATTCTTACTTAACACTTTTCCAATAAAGGTGGAAATGGAACATGGTGTATACCATGCACTCTTGAGGTTAAGATTCGAGACGTATGCCTCGCCAATCTTAACTCTCGCCATCGTCTAAAATTGTCAATGTGGTTTCGTCAAACCCTTTCTCAATCAAATCTAAGATACCTAAATCTTATTTAACACTTTTTCAATAAAGGTGGAAATGGAACATGGTGTATACCATGCACTCCTGAGGTTAAGATTCGAGACGTATGCCTCGCCAATCTTAACTCTCGCCATCGTCTAAAACTGTCAATGCGGTTTCTTCAAATCCTTTCCCAGTCAAATTCCAAAAATACTTAATTCCTATCTTAACTTTTTTCAATAAAGATGGAAATGGAACATGGTGTATACCATGCACTCCTGAGGCTAGGATTCGAGATGTATATCTCGCTCATCCAAGTTCTCGCCATCACTCAAAGTACATCCAACCAATCAAACCCTTTTTCTCGCCGCCGTGCGACTAATCAAAAACCTTTTAAAATGAAAGATATATTGTCTTAAGAGATACAAAACAATGTTTCGGCCACGATTGTTGAGTAGAGATAAATGACGCTTTTCCGAATGTAGATTTGTAAATCCGTTCGATGTGTGGTATGCGTCCACTCCTCATCTGTTTTGGGTAAAACGATGTTTTCGTCGATTAATACAATATAGCTTTCGCTAAAATCGACCAACAAACAAACATTTTTCTACCCAGAACTACGTAAGCCTTGATTTCTCTTTTGAGATACGTAGGAGCAGGATTTGTAAATCTTGTCAGGCCCATTAATAAAAAACCTAGGTTTAGTCCTTTGTTAAAAAATCCAAAAACATTTTCCTTTCTTTTATTCTTTCTTTCCCACCTAATAAATTGAAAAGCCTAACATTTTAACTAACACTAACGCACACAATTGACCTAATGGTTCCCGTTGAGTACAACGGACGTGAGGGGTGCTAATACCTTCCCCTCGCGTAATCGACTCCCGAACCCTGATATTGGTTGCGATGACCATATCTTATCCTTTCTTTTGTCTTGGGTTTTATCGATATTTCCCCTTTCCTTTTTAGGAATAAATAAAGTTCGGTGGCGACTCTGTTCAGTCCATCATTGCGAGCGTACGATCGCGCTTCGCTTTGAAGTCGTATCCCCACATTTTTTTTCGAGGTGCGACACTATGGCTCTAAGTATCATATATGGATCCCTATGATCTTCACATGTTATTTTGATCAAGAAATCATCAAAAGTTTGGAGTTTGTTTGCCTTGGAAACCCTAATTCATCTGGGTATCTTGTGTAACTTCTTCAATAAGTTTCTTCAACAATTGATCAAATATTTCAAGGGACACTTCACAATATATCACCTTATGCATATATGATCCTCCATGAGTCCCAAAAGTCAAGAGAATGTCAAGCTAGCAAGTTGGTTCATGGTGGTTGACCAGAGGAAGTCAACTGGTCAAAACTAAGGTTCCCTAGACCCTATCTCCTATCATTTTTGTCATATGAAAATGATTCTAAGAGAAAATTTACTATAAATGACATTCCAAGCAACTTTCAAGTTAAAGTCAAGAGCTATGTTTTCTTGGAAAGTCATTTTTATTGTGAACGTTTATAGGTCATTTTGTTTAAACCCTAGTTTGGAGGTCAACTTCCCAAGACCATAACTTTCTCATTTTTTATGATATTGTAGGTGTTTAATTGGCTGCATTATATGGTAAAACACTAATGTCTTGACTGATGTCATGACATGTATATGTGACTACATTGTAGTTACTGCAGGACTAGCTAACACAGGATTATTGAATGCTGTGACATTCATACCTGTCAACAGATACTAAGGAACAGAAGTTCTGTTAGAACTTAGTATGCATTTGCAGTCTGGTTATCAAGGAAGAACCAGACCTGGCATAAGGCCTACTGACTGAATGTCAAACTGGATGTTGTGACATTCATCATTGACAGCAGCTACTGAAGATTAGGCAGAGTGGTGTTCTGCTATACTTCAGCATGTAACTTAGTTTGTTCTTCAAGAGAATAACAGAACTAACTTAAGGCCAAATGTGTAAATGTTAAGTTGGACACTTTGACATTTATTAATGTAAGCTGTTACTGTAGTATGGTCATTTTGATCCTGTACAGGTCAGCAAAATTGTACAGTCTGTTTTCTGGAAAAACAGACTCAGCATATGGACCTTGATGTCAAGCTGAATGTCGTGACATTCATGCCTGACAGCATATGCTAAATTGTAGGTTGTGCAGTTTTCTGTTTCAGCTTTTTCTTGGGCTATTCTTCAGGAAGTCAACAGCTTAGAGAAAATCCAGGAAACCAACAACCAAGCTACAATTAAGGAACCTAACAAATAGCCTATTTGTTAGCACACTAATATGTGGAAATTAGTTAGAATCCTATGTGGCATTATTTGTGGAGGTCTTGAGATATTTTAGGAACTAAATGTGGAGATATTTTAGGAACTAAATATGGAGATATTTTAGGAACTAAATTTGGAGATATTTTAGGAACTAAAAGATTGAAGACCTTGTTTGTAGCAGAAAGTTTCTGCTGATGTTGTAACAGCAAAGGAGAAGTTTGCTGCGATTTCTGAAGGCCCAAATCCACTTGGGTGATTAGGTTATAAATAGCTGATTGTAATCTAGTCTTTGTAAGCCTCTTAGAATGAATTTTTAGGGGTGTGTGTAAGGTAAACCTCCCAATCTGTGGGAAGGTTACCATGTGTCTCTCAGTGGTAAACCTGAGAGTGTTTGTCACTCAAAGCCTGTAGGCAAGAGTGATTATGTTCTTGAATGAAGCTGTGAAGCAAGTTCAAGGTGTTTGCACATTACATTGTATTTGTAGTGATAGGAATGGAAACTGGAGGTTTCTATCTAGGAGTTCCTAGGTATAGATTGCATTGGGTAGGGATTAAGTGATGAGTTGTAAATGGGGGAGTTTAACTCTGAATTGATACTACTAATAGTGGATCTTCTTCCTGGCTTGGTAGCCCCCAGATGTAGGTCATGTTGGACTGAACTGGGTTAACAATTACTTGTGTTTTTACCTTTTGCATGTTATAATTGTGCCAGTTATAAAATAAGGTAAACCTGTAATGCTGTAACAGATGATGTTCAAATCAACAGTAAGACATCATGCTGATAACTATGGAAGAAAACAACTGAAGTGAGTGCTAGGTTTGACTTCTGTTGAGTCTTTCTTCCTGAAGCACAGAACCAGGGGTTCATACATTCTAGGGCGACATAGAATGAGATGTCGTGACATCTGTGAACCTGTGCATATTAGTACAGTGGTTAATAACTATCTTGCTGTATTAGTTACAATGTTAGATCAGATGTCATGTCGTGGTGGATAACATCTGAATTCTGACTACACCAGAATTTCAATTGGTATCAGAGCAGGCATCCTGTTCTGTCTCTGGATGAGATCCATGGGTGATACTTTCTGGTATCTTGCAAGAAGTTATGGTAGTACTAATGTTGGAACCTGTGAAAGGTTCTGTACTTTCCCTGAATGGTCCCTTGAAGTAGGTGGATGGACTGTTCATGACAGGAATGGTGTGTACCTGTCTCTGGAGGGTGGCAATTGGCCTGTGTGTGGGACAGCTGTGCCAGTATTGAATCACAGTCAAACGTGGTATGGTCTTGGAGGCTGATCTGGTGAAGTGTGTGTTCATAGGTTGAGTTGTATTATGATTTCCGCTGCATAATACCTGGCAAAACTCAAACTCTGATGTTGTTTCCCCTCATGTGGATGTAAGGCTGCTGTATTCAAGATCTCATCATAATCTACTGAAGATGTCAAAGATACTTGAGTCCCCTCAAGTCCACTCATCATGACGTTCTCACTTCAGGATGGTAAGAATCACTTAATCACTGATTCTTTTACTCACTTGAGTAGGGTGTATGAAGACCTTGAAGACCTTCAAGGAAGGTTTGTTCCAAGGAGGTGGAACTAATGTTCTATGCGATGTTAGAACATGTTGTTCAACAAGTATGCAGCTACTGGTTGAAGAGCAGATGTTTTTAGGTATCAAACAAAGGGATACTTCTGTTTGGAACCTACTCCTGACCTGGAAGAGGAGACATCTGTGTGTGCTAAGTTGACAAGGGAAGGGTCAACTGTATGTGTGCTCAAGAAGGTCACCTTTAGAAGTCTGATCTCTAAAAGTTGAGCTGGTTGAGATGTGGCAGTGTGTAATCTCCTGCTGTTTGGCATATTCCTGTAGATTGAGCAGGGCTGGATAGGTGTTCCCTGAAGTACTATGCTGTGTTGGAAGACAAGTCCCCTGGATGTTAGCAGTCAATAATGGGGTAACCTGAGTGCTGTATCATCTACGAGGATTGGAACCATGAATCATGTTATTCAAACACCACGTGCAGAAGTGGCAGTTCTGTCAAGGAGTAAGAATATGAAGATTCAGAGGTTGGTTGAAGTAGTATGCCCTGACAATGCATAACTACTATCGACTGGTATTGTGTGTCTCACTAGTACTTATGGTCAGCTGGAGTCTGATTGGAGGAGTTAGTTGCCACTGGTAGGGATAGTGTATGTCATGTTGAGACATATGTGTACAATGCATGGATATTGGTGTGGAGTATCCATGATTGTTAAGTTGAGGGGGAGTTTTGGTTAACCTCCTCAAGTCTGGTCAGCCTAGGGTCTGGTTGGCTGTTGACCTGTGTCACATGGGTTATGGTGGTTGTGTGACACATTTGCAAGGAAGAATTCATCTCTCTCATTCCTAAGGGTGAATTGAATCTGGGAAGACTTTCAAAATTGTCTAGGTGCTTGCAAGCAGAAGATGTTGACACAAGAAGAGTATTTTCAAAGTATTCTTATGGTGGAAGTATCTGAAGGGATGATTGGGAAAGGATTTAAGATCAATGTCTACTTGTGCCAAGTGCAAGTGTTTAATTGATTATCCTTGGAGCTCAAGATAACTGATGTTCTTAAAGATGTTGGAACATCACTTCTTCAAGACCCTGTGCAGAATCACAGGAAGGAAAATACATTGGCTTATGATCTATCTCTTTGGTGGCAGCAAAAGCATATGATCTCTGAAAAGGTTTCCTGGCAAGAAACATGTTCAGCCTTGGTATGTACAAGAAGAAGAAGACATCATAGTCTTGATGGTGGTTACTTGGATCAGTTTATTTCTGATCTAGGTAAGGAAGTGCATTAGCTTATGCACACTGTGAAGTCAAGAACAAGTGGCAGTAGTCTTGACATCATGGAAACAGCCTTGCCTTAGGATGTGGAATCCTTGGTAGAGCTGAAGGGTTAGTTTCTAACTGGTCCTTCTGAAGACTCATACATCAGAGTGTCTGATGTCTTTGGAGAAGAAGCAGGGATTCATCAAGGTGTGAGCTTGGATGACTTAACTGCAAACCTGCAGGATGGAGGTTGTTTACTCAAACTTGGTTCCACAATCAAGTCTATGAGAACATTGAACTCTTGTTCTGTGAAGGGAGGAAGTTCTTTCAAGTGGCAGAAGAAGGAGCTGAATTCAACAGCTGGATGTCAAAACACAATGTTGTGACATTTGGTTCAACATCAGATTCTTAGTTGGTGAAGTGGCACATCAACTTGAGATAGAAAGGTCTACAGGGTTGTAGATTGGATACTTCAAAAAGCTTGAAGTTCAAGTCTCACTTGGAAGGTCAGAATATCTTTGGGAGAAGTCTGATAAACTTGGGGAGGTCAAAAAGCAGCATTTGACCTTGTCATATGAGGATTCATGAAGGAGGTAATCAACCAGTGGCATTTGGTCTATCTCAGGAGTGAGTTCGAAGAATCAAGATAATCCATATGGCAGCTGATTATTCTTGAGGAAAGTCTGAGACAAATTACTTTTGAGCAGAAAAGTAGTAAGTTGAAGACTAAAGGAGGTGTTTTCTATTCATCCCTTGGAGCTTGTGGTAGGAGTTCTGAGCTATCTATGGAAGATTATCTCTTGTAATGGGATGAAAATGTATATGTCCCAATGTATGTCTGGGTTCTTCTTGATCAACCCGGTGACTCAGTGATATCTGAAGACTATCAGATGGTGTGCCTTGTCCTGTTATGAAGGATGTCCCAGCTGATGTTAGAACATCTTGTGAAGTGGTCTTCTGTTCTGGTTAGAAGAGAGATTGACACAGAGTGTGAATGTGTTCAGCTAAGAGGGTTGAACAGAGGGTGTGCTCTTGAAGACATGAAGATGCGTCTTATGTTTTCCATTCATCAAGTGGTCTGGAGTCTCTTTGAATCAGGAAGTATGTGAAGGTCCAACTTTGGGATGTTGGATATGCCCATGTGTGATCTCCAAGCTTCAAGAGGAGAATGGGTTGTTCATGACAGGGGGAGTTCTGTCCTTGCACTGCAAGTAATCATCAAGCTTGTGGTCTATGTGTTCTCAGATAACAAGGTGTGGAAACCTGTTAGATAGTGGGATAAAGTTGGTATGTGTCAAGGCTGAGTGAGCAGAAGAATGTCTGACCGGATGTCATGACAATATGGAAGCATATGCCAGTAGGACATTCTGGCTGGTACAGGTGCTGGAGTTACAGCAGCTGTTATTTGATGAATGCACAGATTTAGGGGGAGAAGAAGTACCCTTGTGCATGTGTGTATTACTAGTAGCCATAACTAGTAATTGTTTTTGCTCCTGCTGCTGACTAAACTACTATTATGTGGTTTAAACTGCTGATAGTCTGCCTTGTTAACAAAAAGGACAGAGTATTCACAAGATGTCTTAACATAAGATATTTTATGTGCCTGCTGGAGTTCAAGAAAGTGTTCATGCAGGAGTGGATCAAGATGTCAGACTCAAAGTCTTGGAATCTGATATGGCTGTACCTACTGTAAAGCAAAAGTGGGTGATTACTTGATCGAAGCTGTGAAGCAAGATCAAGTGGATGTGAACTTGGTTGAAACTGTGAAGTAAAACCAAGTCTGGAACTCTGTCAGTGTGCTCTGGCTATGTTGCTGGCTTTGGCAACATTTTTGACAAAAAGGGGGAGTAATAACCACCAATACCCCTGACAAACAGAGTGGGTCTCTACAACAGACTCTCATGACAGATCTGAAGATTCCCCCCTGCAGCTGATGTTGAAGTTTAGGTGCAACTTCTAACATGTGTGTGCTGCTATGCGAAGTTTTTATTTAACTTCCATGTGTGTGAGTGTGCTGCCACTCTGAGTGTATTAGCTAGTAGTATTCCGCTGCCATGAACTCTGTTATGGGAATCAAAGTGTTTTAGCCAAAAATTTGCCAAAGGGGGAGTTTGTAGGTGTTTAATTGGCTGCATTATATGGTAAAACACTAATGTCTTGACTGATGTCATGACATGTATATGTGACTACATTGTAGTTACTGCAGGACTAGCTAACACAGGATTATTGAATGTTGTGACATTCATACCTGTCAACAGATACTAAGGAACAGAAGTTCTGTTAGAACTTAGTATGCATTTGCAGTCTGGTTATCAAGGAAGAACCAGACCTGGCATAAGGCCTACTGACTGAATGTCAAACTGGATGTTGTGACATTCATCATTGACAGCAGCTACTGAAGATTAGGCAGAGTGGTGTTCTGCTATACTTCAGCATGTAACTTAGTTTGTTCTTCAAGAGAATAACAGAACTAACTTAAGGCCAAATGTGTAAATGTTAAGTTGGACACTTTGACATTTATTAATGTAAGCTGTTACTGTAGTATGGTCATTTTGATCCTGTACAGGTCAGCAAAATTGTACAGTCTGTTTTCTGGAAAAACAGACTCAGCATATGGACCTTGATGTCAAGCTGAATGTCGTGACATTCATGCCTGACAGCATATGCTAAATTGTAGGTTGTGCAGTTTTCTGTTTCAGCTTTTTCTTGGGCTATTCTTCAGGAAGTCAACAGCTTAGAGAAAATCCAGGAAACCAACAACCAAGCTACAATTAAGGAACCTAACAAATAGCCTATTTGTTAGCACACTAATATGTGGAAATTAGTTAGAATCCTATGTGGCATTATTTGTGGAGGTCTTGAGATATTTTAGGAACTAAATGTGGAGATATTTTAGGAACTAAATATGGAGATATTTTAGGAACTAAATTTGGAGATATTTTAGGAACTAAAAGATTGAAGACCTTGTTTGTAGCAGAAAGTTTCTGCTGATGTTGTAACAGCAAAGGAGAAGTTTGCTGCGATTTCTGAAGGCCCAAATCCACTTGGGTGATTAGGTTATAAATAGCTGATTGTAATCTAGTCTTTGTAAGCCTCTTAGAATGAATTTTTAGGGGTGTGTGTAAGGTAAACCTCCCAATCTGTGGGAAGGTTACCATGTGTCTCTCAGTGGTAAACCTGAGAGTGTTTGTCACTCAAAGCCTGTAGGCAAGAGTGATTATGTTCTTGAATGAAGCTGTGAAGCAAGTTCAAGGTGTTTGCACATTACATTGTATTTGTAGTGATAGGAATGGAAACTGGAGGTTTCTATCTAGGAGTTCCTAGGTATAGATTGCATTGGGTAGGGATTAAGTGATGAGTTGTAAACGGGGGAGTTTAACTCTGAATTGATACTACTAATAGTGGATCTTCTTCCTGGCTTGGTAGCCCCCAGATGTAGGTCATGTTGGACTGAACTGGGTTAACAATTACTTGTGTTTTTACCTTTTGCATGTTATAATTGTGCCAGTTATAAAATAAGGTAAACCTGTAATGCTGTAACAGATGATGTTCAAATCAACAGTAAGACATCATGCTGATAACTATGGAAGAAAACAACTGAAGTGAGTGCTAGGTTTGACTTCTGTTGAGTCTTTCTTCCTGAAGCACAGAACCAGGGGTTCATACATTCTAGGGCGACATAGAATGAGATGTCGTGACATCTGTGAACCTGTGCATATTAGTACAGTGGTTAATAACTATCTTGCTGTATTAGTTACAATGTTAGATCAGATGTCATGTCGTGGTGGATAACATCTGAATTCTGACTACACCAGAATTTCAGATATGAAAGCCATTAAAATTTCATGATCAAATTCAAGATGTATACTTCAAGTTTTATGTTTTGGTGAAGTGCAAATTCAACTTGAAAATGCATGTGCCAAGTGAAAACATTATAGGTCATTTTGGGCCAATACCATTGAACAAGTGATTTTCCTCAACTTCTAAAATGCATAACTCCTTCATGCCAAATCCATTTGAGGTCATATTTGTGACTAAATTGAATAGGTTTGAAAGAGATAAAACTTTTATGAAGGAACTTTTCTCATTTGAAGTCCATAGATAAAGTTATTCAAGGTGGAAGAAGTGAACATTTGACTTGGGACTTAGAAAATTTTCAAATATGTTTGATTTCCCAAACTTCCACCTCAAAATTAATCATGATCCAAGCTTAAAATGAAAAAGTGTTCAACATGAACGTTGTTCCCCTTGATCTCATCTTTACAAAACATCCAAGATCATCTCATTTGGATTAAAATTGAGGGACTTGCACATGGCTTCATTATGGAAAGTGTTTTGGCAAGATTGGATTTCAAATGATCAAATTCTTTTGCATGCTTACACATGATGCATTCAGTACTCTTTACACACGAATGGGAAGTGGATTGCATCATTCTGAAGGCCCAAACCATTGCCCATGCACCCATGCAAGAAGGTTTCCAAATTTGTCCAATTTTCAAGTGGTGCAAATATCAAGTGCATTGCCTATTTAAGCAAGCTTAAGGCTTCAAATTCATCATCAATGTAACACCCCGATAATAATATGATAATTATTTAAATTAAGTTAATAATATATTTATTAATTTAATTAGATAATTGGATTATTATTATTATTATTATGTTGGAATTATTGAATTATTATTATTATTGGAATAATAATATAATTTGGAAAATATATAAGTGGGAATTAAGGAAAAAGAGTCATTTTGGAAAATAAGGTTTTACGTGAAAAGCAGAGAAGCGATCGTGAAAGAGGAAAAGGGGCAAAGAGGAAGAACCAGAGAGCAAAGGTTGGAGAAGAGCTTGGAGCTTAGAGATTTTGCCGGATTAACTCAGGTAAGGGGGTTTATCGTTGATTAATGGGTATTATGGGATAATATGTGATGGGTAGTGATAAGCCGTTAATTTGACCCTAATTGGGATTATTGATGCTGAAGAATTATGTTGGATAAATTGTATGTAGACTGTAATTGAATCTGTGTTTGGGTTAGTTGTGAAATTCCGAACGTATAGCTTTTTACGGAATCGGAATCGGAGGTCCGGAAGTCCTCCAACGGCGGAAAATGCGGAGAATTCTGCATTCTGCCTTGTGTTAGCACAGGAACTGCTGTTTTGTCTGCGTTAACCGGTTAACCCAGGGCGTTAACCGGTTAACACTGTTTTGAATTGTGAAAAGGTGTTGTTTTGCCTGCGTTAACCGGTTAACCCAGGGCGTTAACCGGTTAACACTGTTGCAGAGTGGAAAAATTGGTTTTTTTTAATGTTGTGTACATAATTGAGAGTTGGCCTATGTTGGCGTATGATGTAATAGGGATTATTTCCCGCTGTTTTAAGCAGTATAGGTATTAGTAGAGTGTGCTAATACTGTGTTTAATTGATTTACATGATAATGATGTGTTGATACATGTGTTGATGATGTATGATGGTATGCATAATGATGTGAATGTATGTATTATGCATGTATGTGTGAATGGACTGTTGTATGGCTTAGAGTGTGAGCATATGTCCGTTGTGAATTGTTGTTGATGCTGCGTTGCTAGATGATTAGCATGCATAGCATAGCCTTTGGGGCTGTAGCTAATTCCCATGGTGAGGAATTAGTGAGTGAATCATTGTGGATTTATTGTTGATGTTTGCATGCTAGATGATTAGTGTGCATAGTCTAGCCTTCGGGGCTGTAGCTAATTCCCATGGTGAGGAATTAGTGAGTGAGTCACTAGGTCTCAAATGAGTGGGACTAGTGAGCTTAGTAGCCGTATCTGGAGGGATCGGTGAGCTTGAACTATATGTTCAAGAATAGTCGGTACCGCGTGTGTGGAGTCTCATTGCATAATGTATGTATGGCGTATGATATGAATGGATGTATTCCAATATTATACGTGTGGTTGTGTTATTATGGAGTATGATTCGAGATTATACTTGAGTTTTATATTGGTGTGGAGTATGATGTTGAGCTGATGTGCTGTTACTGATTGTATGTTGTGATTAGGGTGATTAATGTGTTAAATTGCTTAACATGACATTATATTCGATAATGCTTATTATATTGATTGAGGAACTCACCCTTACAACTATTTTTCAGGTAACGAGAAATGAGTTGAGTAGAAGCGAATGCTTGGAGTCTAGTGTAGTCTCCTTAGTGGGTCGTGCTCTGATAGATGTAACATCGGGATGGGATGTTTTATGTTGTTGAATAATTTATATGTGAATGTTACATGTTTTACATGATTGAGGAGATCTCTATCCGCTGCGTTTTATGCAAATGTTCATGTTTTGAATTAATAAAAGAGCATGACCGTTATATTGTTGAATGGTGTGAATAATTGTGTGACACCCTTGAATGGCATAATTACTCTGAATTGTTATATGTTTATTATTTTTAATTAAATATTTGGGGTATTTTAGAAGGGTGTTACATTAGTGGTATCAGAGCATAGTCGGTCGAGTCGAGTCGTAATTATTCTGTTTCCCCTGTACGGGATAGGTGTTGTGTAACCCTATCAGTACTCATTGTTTTAGTTTGTTGGGTTTTCAGAATAGAGATGGCTGGAAGAGGTAGAGATGATGCTGCGATTGCTGAGGCTCTGGGTATGCTAGCTGGAGTACTTGGAGGGAACCCGAATGTTGTGGGAATGGGAGCTGCTCGTCAACTGAGTGAGTTCCAGAAGAACAATCCTCCAATGTTCAAGGGAGCATACGATCCAGATGGCGCTCAGAAGTGGTTGAAGGAGATAGAGAGAATCTTCCGAGTGACTGAGTGTGCCGATAACCAGAAGGTCAGGTTCGGTACGCATATGCTGTCAGAAGAAGCTGATGATTGGTGGGTTGCTACCCGCACTGAGTTGGAATCTGCTGGGAATACTGAGATCACTTGGGCTGTGTTCAGAGAGAGATTTCTGAGGAAGTACTTTCCAGAGGATGTCAGAGGAAAGAAAGAGATAGAGTTTTTGGAATTAAAGCAGGGTAACAGGTCTGTTACTGAGTATGCTGCTAAGTTCACAGAGCTGTCTAAGTATTACACTCCCTATAATGAGGTTGCTGGAGAATTTTCGAAATGTGTGAAGTTTGAGAACGGGTTGCGTCCCGAGATCAAACAGGCTATTGGATATCAGCGGATCAGAGTGTTTTCTGACTTGGTTGACTGTTGCAGGATTTTTGAACAGGATTCCAAAGCCAGAGCAGAGAGCTATCAGCAACGGGTTGATAGGAAAGGCAAGAATCAGAATGATCGTGGAAAACCGTATGCAGCTGGCAAAGGTTTCCAGAAGCAGAGTGGGATGAAGAGGCCTAGTGGGGGAGACTCTAGTGCCCCTGCTAAGTGTTATAGATGTGGTCGGGCTGGACATCGTGTCCATGAGTGTACCAGTGCTGAGATGAAGTGTTTCAAGTGTGGAAAAGGTGGTCATTTGGCTGCAGAGTGTCGGTTGAAGACTGTAACTTGTTTCAACTGTGGAGAGTTGGGTCATATCAGTCCACAGTGTCCTAAGCCGAAGAAAGAGAATCAGTCAGGAGGCAAGGTCTTTGCTTTATCAGGTTCTGAGACTTCTGCAGATGATCGTTTGATCCGAGGTACGTGTTATATTAATGGCTTTCCTCTTGTAGCTATTATTGACACCGGTGCTACTCATTCCTTTATATCTTTGGATTGTGCTATGAAACTTAAGTTAGAGATATCTGAGATGCATGGTAGTATGGTGATTGATACTCCTGCAAAGGGTTCAGTGACTACTACTTCAGTTTGTTTGAATTGTCCTTTGAGTATTTTTGGTAGAGATTTGGGACAGACCTTGTGTGTCTTCCCCTAGTGCAGATTGATGTTATCTTGGGTATGAACTGGTTGGTGTTTAACCGAGTTTCTATCAACTGTTTTGATAAGACTGTGATATTTCCTGAGAGTGAGGAAGGAAAGAGTTTGTTTCTATCAGCAAGGCAGGTGAATGAGGAAGTAGCAGATGGGGCAGAGTTGTTTATGCTGTTAGCGACTTTAGAGGCTAAAGATAAACTGGTGATTGGCGATCTAGCCGTGGTGTGTGATTTTCCTGATGTGTTTCCCGAAGAAGTGAATGAATTACCGCCAGAGCGTGAAGTTGAGTTCTCGATTGATTTGGTACCTGGTACTAGACCGATATCGATGGCTCCGTATCGTATGTCTGCTGTTGAGTTAGCTGAATTGAAGAGTCAGCTGGAAGATCTGTTGGATAAGAAATTTATTCGTCCGAGTGTGTCACCATGGGGTGCACCAGTGTTGTTGGTTAAGAAGAAAGAAGGTACCATGAGGTTGTGTGTGGACTACAGGCAATTGAATAAAGTGACGATCAAGAATCGGTATCCTTTACCGAGGATTGATGATTTGATGGATCAATTGGTTGGTGCGAGTGTGTTCAGCAAGATAGATTTGAGATCTGGGTATCATCAGATACGTGTGAAAACTGAGGATATTCAGAAGACTGCTTTCAGAACAAGGTATGGACATTATGAGTATTATGTAATGCCTTTTGGTGTGACTAATGCACCTGGAGTATTCATGGAGTATATGAATAGGATTTTCCATCCGTACCTAGATCAGTTTGTGGTGGTGTTTATTGATGACATTTTGGTGTATTCGAAATCTGAAGAAGAGCATGCTGAGCATTTGAGAGTGGTTTTAGAAGTTCTACGAGAAAAGAAGTTATTTGCTAAACTCTCTAAGTGTGAATTTTGGTTAGAAGAGGTTAGTTTTCTTGGTCATGTGATTTCAAGGGGTGGTATTGCTGTTGACCCTTCTAAGATAGAAGCGGTATCTAAGTGGGAAGCTCCGAAGTCAGTTTCTGAGATAAGGAGTTTTCTTGGACTTGCAGGGTATTATAGGAAGTTCATTGAGGGATTTTCTAAGTTGGCGTTACCGTTGACGATGTTGACTAGAAAGGGGCAAGCATTTGTTTGGGACTCAAAATGTGAAGAAGGTTTCCAAGAGTTAAAGAGAAGGTTGACTACTGCTCCTATTCTGATATTACCGAGTTCGTCGGAATCATTTGAGGTTTACTGTGATGCTTCATTGTTGGGTTTGGGTGGTGTGTTGATGCAGAATAAGCAGGTTATAGCTTATGCTTCGAGACAACTGAGGGTTCATGAGAGGAACTATCCGACACACGATTTAGAGTTGGCAGCTGTAGTGTTTGTTCTGAAGTTATGGAGGCATTACTTGTATGGATCAATATTTGAGGTTTTCAGTGACCATAAAAGTTTAAAGTATTTGTTTGATCAGAAAGAGCTGAATATGAGACAGAGGAGATGGTTAGAATTTCTGAAGGATTATGACTTTGGTTTGAATTACCATCCGGGTAAAGCAAATGTAGTGGCTGATGCATTGAGTCGGAAATCATTACATATGTCTATGTTAATGGTTAAGGAATTGGATTTGATTGAGCAGTTTAGAGACTTGAGTTTGGTGTGTGAGAGTACTCACAATAGTGTTAAATTGGGAATGTTGAAATTAACAAGTGGTATTCTGGATGAGATCAGAGAGGGTCAGAAATCCGATGTGTTTTTGGTTGATAAGTTGACTTTAGTGAATCAAGGCCAAGGTGGTGAATTCAGAGTTGATGAGAATGGTGTTTTGAAATTTGGTAATCGGGTGTGTATTCCGGATGTTACCGAACTTAAGAAGAGTATCCTTGAGGAAGGACATCGTAGTGGCTTGAGTATTCATCCTGGAGCTACAAAGATGTATCATGATTTGAAGAAGTTATTTTGGTGGCCGGGAATGAAAAGAGAAATTGCGAGTTTTGTTTATTCTTGTTTGACTTGTCAGAAGTCAAAGATTGAGCATCAGAAGCCGTCTGGGCTGATGCAACCGTTGGCTATTCCAGAGTGGAAGTGGGATAGTATCAGTATGGATTTTGTTTCTGGTCTGCCGAGGACAAATAAGAATTTTGAAGCCATTTGGGTGATTGTTGACAGGTTGACAAAATCGGCTCATTTCATTCCGATCAGAATGGATTATCCGTTAGAGAGATTAGCCGAGTTGTATATTGAGAAGATTGTAAGTTTGCATGGTATTCCGTCTAGTATTGTTTCGGACAGAGATCCTAGATTTACATCGAAGTTCTGGGAAGGTTTGCAGAGAGCTTTGGGAACTAAGCTGAGATTGAGTTCCGCATATCATCCGCAGACTGATGGTCAGACTGAGAGGACCATTCAGTCATTAGAGGATCTTTTGAGAGCTTGTGTTTTGGAAAAGGGAGACGCTTGGGATTGTTACTTGCCTTTGATTGAGTTTACCTACAACAATAGTTTTCATTCGAGCATTGGTATGGCACCGTTTGAAGCTTTGTATGGTAGGAGATGTCGGACGCCTTTATGTTGGTATGAGTCCGGTGAGAGTGTTGTGGTTGGACTGGAGATTGTTCAACAAACCACGGAAAAGATTAAGATGATTCAGGAGAAGATGAAATTGCTCAGAGTCGTCAGAAGAGTTATCATGATAAGAGGAGGAAGTCACTTGAGTTCCAAGAGGGAGATCATGTGTTTCTTCGTGTTACTCCGATAACTGGTGTTGGTCGAGCTTTGAAGTCGAAGAAGTTGACTCCTCGATTTATTGGTCCTTATCAGATTTTGGAGAGGATAGGGGAGGTAGCCTATCGTGTCGCTTTACCGCCGTCGCTTGCGAATTTGCATGAGGTTTTTCATGTGTCTCAGTTGAGGAGGTACATTCATGATCCGTCGCATGTAGTCCAAGTAGATGATGTACAGGTGAGAGATAACCTGACTGTTGAAACATCACCTATGAGGATCGAGGATCGGGAGTTGAAGCAGTTGCGGGGTAAAGAGATTGCCTTGGTGAAGGTAGCTTGGGGAGGACCAGCAGGTGGCAATGTGACTTGGGAACTGGAGAGTAAGATGAAGGAGTCTTACCCAGAGTTGTTCGCTTGAGGTATGTTTTCGAGGACGAAAACTCTTTTAGTGGGGGAGAGTTGTAACACCCCGATAATAATATGATAATTATTTAAATTAAGTTAATAATATATTTATTAATTTAATTAGATAATTGGATTATTATTATTATTATTATGTTGGAATTATTGAATTATTATTATTATTGGAATAATAATATAATTTGGAAAATATATAAGTGGGAATTAAGGAAAAAGAGTCATTTTGGAAAATAAGGTTTTACGTGAAAAGCAGAGAAGCGATCGTGAAAGAGGAAAAGGGGCAAAGAGGAAGAACCAGAGAGCAAAGGTTGGAGAAGAGCTTGGAGCTTAGAGATTTTGCCGGATTAACTCAGGTAAGGGGGGTTTATCGTTGATTAATGGGTATTATGGGATAATATGTGATGGGTAGTGATAAGCCGTTAATTTGACCCTAATTGGGATTATTGATGCTGAAGAATTATGTTGGATAAATTGTATGTAGACTGTAATTGAATCTGTGTTTGGGTTAGTTGTGAAATTCCGAACGTATAGCTTTTTACGGAATCGGAATCGGAGGTCCGGAAGTCCTCCAACGGCGGAAAATGCGGAGAATTCTGCATTCTGCCTTGTGTTAGCGCAGGAACTGCTGTTTTGTCTGCGTTAACCGGTTAACCCAGGGCGTTAACCGGTTAACACTGTTTTGAATTGTGAAAAGGTGTTGTTTTGCCTGCGTTAACCGGTTAACCCAGGGCGTTAACCGGTTAACACTGTTGCAGAGTGGAAAAATTGGTTTTTTTTAATGTTGTGTACATAATTGAGAGTTGGCCTATGTTGGCGTATGATGTAATAGGGATTATTTCCCGCTGTTTTAAGCAGTATAGGTATTAGTAGAGTGTGCTAATACTGTGTTTAATTAATTTACATGATAATGATGTGTTGATACATGTGTTGATGATGTATGATGGTATGCATAATGATGTGAATGTATGTATTATGCATGTATGTGTGAATGGACTGTTGTATGGCTTAGAGTGTGAGCATATGTCCGTTGTGAATTGTTGTTGATGCTGCGTTGCTAGATGATTAGCATGCATAGCATAGCCTTTGGGGCTGTAGCTAATTCCCATGGTGAGGAATTAGTGAGTGAATCATTGTGGATTTGTTGTTGATGTTTGCATGCTAGATGATTAGTGTGCATAGTCTAGCCTTCGGGGCTGTAGCTAATTCCCATGGTGAGGAATTAGTGAGTGAGTCACTAGGTCTCAAATGAGTGGGACTAGTGAGCTTAGTAGCCGTATCTGGAGGGATCGGTGAGCTTGAACTATATGTTCAAGAATAGTCGGTACCGCGTGTGTGGAGTCTCATTGCATAATGTATGTATGGCGTATGATATGAATGGATGTATTCCAATATTATACGTGTGGTTGTGTTATTATGGAGTATGATTCGAGATTATACTTGAGTTTTATATTGGTGTGGAGTATGATGTTGAGCTGATGTGCTGTTACTGATTGTATGTTGTGATTAGGGTGATTAATGTGTTAAATTGCTTAACATGACATTATATTCGATAATGCTTATTATATTGATTGAGGAACTCACCCTTACAACTATTTTTCAGGTAACGAGAAATGAGTTGAGTAGAAGCGAATGCTTGGAGTCTAGTGTAGTCTCCTTAGTGGGTCGTGCTCTGATAGATGTAACATCGGGATGGGATGTTTTATGTTGTTGAATAATTTATATGTGAATGTTACATGTTTTACATGATTGAGGAGATCTCTATCCGCTGCGTTTTATGCAAATGTTCATGTTTTGAATTAATAAAAGAGCATGGCCGTTATATTGTTGAATGGTGTGAATAATTGTGTGACACCCTTGAATGGCATAATTACTCTGAATTGTTATATGTTTATTATTTTTAATTAAATATTTGGGGTATTTTAGAAGGGTGTTACAATCAACACCTTACCCAAGCTTTGCTAGACCAATTCAAACCCTTACTGCCATAGAATTTTCTGAGATTTCTCTTGAAATCAAGCTTGAACTTCATCTTCTATTTAGAAGTTCAAACTCCAGAAATTCACTTCCCTTTGCATCTCATTTGGTTTCTGCAAGCAAGAGGAGGAGAAAGCAATCAAATCCAGATCAAGATCAAGTGGAATTAGATCAACTCGAAGGTGATTTTTCAGAAACTTCTTCTCTTTGATTCTCTCTTAATTCTCCACTATTCTTGTTGATTTTTGGTTTGCTGAAGTCCTACCAACGTAGGCAACAAGATTGAGTTGCTTTGAGGTCAAATCGAAGCAACTCAGTTCATGATCCTCAAAATTCAAATCCCTGTATCTTTTTATATACTTGGATTTGGACAAAATTGAGGCTAGATTCGAGCTCCTGAGCATTTTTTCTTTGAATCCATGTCTTGCTTTTTCATTTTGGTGATGGTTGAAGGTGGACCAGTCCGGTGAGGTCCACCAGAGAAGAAGACCGGAGCTCTGGCTCCGATGATGTGTTGGAAGCATCTCAACCATAGGATCCTTTTAAAATGTTTTAATCTTGGGACTTCTATTGTCCGGCCTCAGATAGTTGTGACTTATACATAAGTCCAATTATGATTGCTTAACATAGCGCTAAATTTTGAGACAAAGGCATAGCATTCTAGTAAGTGAGATTGTAAGTCTCCCCTCTTTCATGGTATTGTGTGGAAACTTGGCATTTTTTCCTTCCTTTGGAAGATGTCTTGGTTCAAGGATTCATGCTTGGGAATAGAGGGTTGAGTGTTCTCCAAAGAATGACTTAAACAATTAAAAAGTAAAACTCCACTAACATCTAATCAACTAACATTTGACTAACTTTTAATTTCAAGTCATTAACTTTATGCACTTTAAATTCAAGCCATTTGTCATTTGCCATTATACATATCATTTAACTTGTTTATTTTAATGTCATATTCCCTTTGCTCAGTTGAGCCATATATTGTGGTTGTATATATCTGTTTGTATATTTTGTTTGTGCTTGTGGTCTTAGGACCTTAAAATACTTAATAAACAACAAAAACCCCTAAAAAATGTTTGTGTGGACTGTTGGATTTGACCTGAGCTTTGGACTTAGAATTAGGCAACATTCCCTATGCAAAAGGACTTGGCCAATGCTAACATTTGTGAAACTAGGTTCTTGTAATTTGAGCTTTCATCTTATGCAAGTGTTGAGATCTTCCTGAATTCACCTGTTACATGGTCTTGATGCAAATGTTATTTGGAACCTATGTCTAATGCCTCATTTTGAGCCATTAAAGGAGTATGTCATTTGATACATGGGGAAGATTATGAAGAAGATTGTGAAGTTACTAGCTTGAATGTGGCTATCTTTATTTGATGCCTTGCTCTTCATTGTGCTACTTGCTTATTGATATTGCTTGATTTAAAGTCCAAAGGAAAAGTGGGTTTCTATATGACATTCTTGTCTATTGGATTGCATCCTATTGGTCAGATCTTTTCAACTCTTAACTTTTAATTCTTGCTTAGGATTAGTATCTTCATCTCCTCCCACTTCTTAAATTTAAAATTTCTCCCTTTCTTTTTAAAACTTCTTCGCTTGTGATTTCAAACTTAGACCTTATTGCAAATTAGAAACTTTGGCCTTATGCCAATGCATTTTTACACTCTTTTCTTAATCAAACTTGTAAATGAACTTAACCATATTAGACTTAAAGTTTCAAAATACAAAAAGAACTAACGTTCATTCAAACTCTTTTAGGCCTTTTGTGCCTCTTTTAAACTTAATTTTTTTGTTAAAACCAATTCACTCACTTTGAAATTGATACCACGAACTACGAGGTTTTGATCCCTCATTTTATGTTGGTACGTAGGCACAAGTCCGAAGGTCTTGTCAAACCCAAAAATATAATTAATGAATTCTTTTATCATCCCCACACTCTATTTATTGTAAATAACTTTTATACCAAAACACACACACACATAAAAAAGGGCTCCCTAGGAGTACCTAGGACACTTTGGGTGCTAACACCTTCCCTCTATGTAACCAACCCCCTTACCTGTAATCTCTGGCATTTTATTAGTTTTGATTTGAAAACTTCTTATTTTGGGTTTTGTTCGTACTTTTCCCTTTTCCTTTGAAAATAATAAAAGCGCGGTGGCGACTCTGGTTTTATTAACGTTAAGTTTATCCATAGCTTAATGGTCATGAATTTACCGCTACAAGTTCCTCAGAACCTGGTCTTTAGAATCTTCAGATCTTGTTCTTCAGAATATTCAGAACTTGAACGCAAAATCTTGAAGGCAGACAAACCTTCTGAGGCTATTCAATCAGATTCACAGTCATAAGCTTTAACACGAATGTTCCTCAGAATCATTGTCTAAGAGATTTCTAGAACTTGATAGCATCTTGTAAAGCACTTGAATATCCTCAGAGTCAGAGTGTATTGATTCCAGAATCTGATGAAGTCACATGTCATTGCTTTAGAGTCAGAACATGTTAACAAAAACTACACACTAGATAAAAACCATTAGTGTACAAAATTATTCTCTAAGAAACAATGTATTATTATCATCAAAACTAAGGCTAGATGTATAAGCAAATCTTGTTCTAACAATCTCCCCCTTTTGATGATGACAAAACCATGTATTTTGATGAACAATTTTTACTTGGTTTAATTGCATAAAGTATCAAAGTGAGGTTTGTAAGATCCCCCTGAATTTTATACTATTAAAAATTATTTTTCAACTTAGAATGTCAGAGTTCAGTTTGCAAGCTCCCTCTAAATTCAAAACTTAAAATAATCTTAACATATAAAATTTTCAATCAGCATGAAAGAAATAACTTCTCATAAAGCAAAAGTTTGGTTGTTACTCTCTTTCAAAAAGGCAAACGCCTAGTTACTATCTTTGTTATCTTCCCAAAAGGCTGAAGCCTGATTGTAATGGATGAAGTAACTTCCCATTATGCATTAGCTTGGGTACATAAGTAACTCATTCATAGTCTTGCTTGAGTGTCAAAAATTATGGTTATCAACATCATCACAGAGCATGAGCATAACTTTCATAGCCTAGTTGAATTGTTCATGAGAACTGATGACAAATTTCATATCCTGGTTGTATTCATCAGGTTTAGAACTTGTATACATCTGGTTCATCATTTCTTCTAGTTTAGAGCTTGTATACGACTGGTTCAACTTAAGCACTTGGTTCAATAAGCACCTGAAACACTTGGTTAACATGTTTGGGTTTCAGAATTGGAATTAGATATATCAAAATCAATCATTATTTCTCCCCTTTTGTCGTCATTCAAAAAGAATATAAAGACAAAGTAAACACAATCATTCTTACTCCAAAAAAATCATTTTATTCAAGATAAGAGATCCAGAGTACATAAATGAAAATAAAAATAAAACAAATACAACACTTAGTTTTTAAAACTAAGGTTTAGTAGGGGCGGCAGTCTTTATAAGATCTCTCCAAGCATCCCTTCCAACTTTGATGTCATTTCCTTCACTTCAGAATTTTCAGCAGATAGACGCTTCAAAGCCTTTAAAATGAATTCCTCAAAATTTGAAGTCTTATTTTCACCAGAGACACTTCCAACTTGTAGAGTAGGCTCAAAAATAACCAGGTGAGACTGAACTAGAGAATGAGATAGAGTCACAATAGGATTAGAAAGCAGAAGCGTTGGAGGAACCTTCTGAAGCAGGGGTTCAACAATACCAGAAAGTGTGGCATGGAAGTTCCTTTTTGCTTCCTTCAGGCAAGCAATATCCAACACTTCAGAACTGACTTCAATCCAGCTTTTGAAGTTCTTGGTCAAAGCACACACCTCATAAAGGTTTATGTTATAAGCACAAGCCTCGGAGTGAGATAGAGGAGTTTGCCAATAGCTCCGTGTTCAAACTGAGTTAACAAATCATCTAAATGAGTAGGATGAATGTTGGTTTAAACTGAAGTCAGATTAGAGTACATACAAGAATTCCTATTAGGAACTGATATGACTTCATCTTTTGATTCGTTATGTCTGACTAAATCATCATATTCCTCAAGGTTCAGATTAGGTTCAGATTGAACTTTTATGCCAGAGGAAATGTTAATGGTTAGATCAGAAGAATCAGGGGTAGAAAGTTTATTGTTTCTAAGTCTTTCAATGAATGTATCAAATACAGGTACATCAATGGGTTGGTGAGGTGGAGTTGGTGGTGTGGATGTATTTTCTGGAAAGGCACGAGCTTCAGGCATGGTTAAGGGGAAAGAAGTAGGTGTGAAAAAATCAGAATTAGAGGGATGGCTATCTATATCATAAGGTTTGGTAATGGGAGTGGTTATATAGGTGGTACATGCATTTAAAGTTGATTGTGCAATGGTTGTTATGGTGGTTGATTCAACAGATGTTGGAGTAGGTATATGTATTGTTACAAAAATAGATGGCATGGAAGTGAAGATTGTTTCAGAGGCAATATAGGATTTTGGAGGAGGTGTGGTTGTAGTTCAAAAAAGAGTGTATGATGGTGGAGAAGGTTGAGGAGGAATAGGTGAAGTAGACATAACATAACCTGCAGAATGAAACAGAGTCCCAGTCATAGGTGTCTTATCCTGATTCCCAGAAGGAGTCACTTTGGAAGATCTAGCAGTCTCAGAATGAACAGGTTCTGCTTCTGGTCTCATTGTGTCATTGAGAATGTTGAGTCCAGAAGTCCTATCAACTTTGTGAGAGTTCTGACAGATTCAGAAGGTCCTTCTACAAAAGATATAGGCTTCCTTTTCCTTTTTAGAGAATACACATCTTCATGGACTTCCCGAAGTTCCTCATAGACTAACACCTCTTGAGGACGACCCTTTACCAAACATTTAGCATTGTAATATTCCAGAAACTCCTTAGTTTCTTCCTGAGAGAAGAGAGGATAATCATCCACTAGTATACTTCTAGAACCAACATATATCCTATCTAGAATTGTTGAGGGATTAACAACATGTTTAATTATGGACATGTTCTTCAGAGTGTGTCCACTGAAGTGCTTCCCAATAACAAAGTAAACTTCCTTTGCCATTCCAGCATCAATAAGCTTCTTTACCAGTTTACTCTCAAATAAGATGTTAGAAATTAATCTACCCATGGGTATCCAATCTCTCATATTGTCACCTCCATTTCTAGTTTCCTTGACTATTTCCCTCAGATACTTAAAAATAATTTAGGGCAAATTCATCTTGTCACCAATTGCCAGATAGTATAACATGTACTTTTGATAAGTGTTGACGTAATCTTAAGAATTTGAAGAAGGTCGGGGATGAATACATCCAAGAATGATTTTGAACCAAATTCTAAATGCGTCATGAAGATCCTTAACATTAGAAGATGGATTTCCATTCTTAAAGATAACTTTTGCAATTTCTGCAATCTTATCCTTCTTCGTGATCATACCAAAACATATTTTCCCATAACCATCATGTTCTAAAAGAGTAGCAATTGAATTTTCAGAAATGGATATCTTGTGACCCAACATATATGGCGTCACTTGAAGATTTGAAGCCTCAGCGAAAACCCAGAATTGCTTGACTAAGTGGTCATATACTAGTCCTTTGATACGTCCAAAGAAACCTTCTCATCCTTGAAATCTCAGAGTTCCAAAAAGATCATATCCATTGGGTTTGAGGTTGTCAAAATCCACCACTAATTCACACAAAACTCTTAAATCTTCAACTGGAGTACACATAGTGAGTTCTTGGAGTCCTTCGAGAACTTGTTATTGTTATTGTTCTTGAGTTTGTTGAGTTTATTGTTGAGTAGAAGCCATTGTTGAAGAGTGATTCGCTGTCGCACATGGGTCAAAAATGAGTAATTAAGAACGGTAGTCTAGGGAAGCGATACCCGAGTGTCGTATCGCAAGGACTCTTGGTAAACTAACCAAATAAGAAAATGAAATATGGGGGATTTTGATTCTATTAAGAATAAGTTATTATAAAATGTGATTATAAAAAGTGATTATAAAAAGTGATTATGAAATAAGTTGATCTACTGATTTGGTTTCTTAACTTATCATTGGTTAATATGATTTTCATGCTCTAAGCGGATTCTAATCCCTTTTCGATTACAGTAACAATGACAAGTGCATTGATATTAATTTATGATATGTGTTCCTAATTTCTGAATTAAGCAAACGGGTTAAGCACACGCGAATTAAGCAAACGAGATTACGGAACATATATCAATCGAAATTAATCAACACATATTTTATACAACTTGAATAAAGCATACAAGACATAGAACAAAATATTGAAAGAGAAAAGACATTTGATTGAAAATTAAGAAACCTCAAAGTATCGGCGGAAACCGATTACAACAGATCAACCTTGTGAACTTTAGTTCTCCATGAAATCGTCTAAGAAATACTATATCATCAAAATTCAGAATAAGATTATTGTAGCAGTGAAAGACCTAATATAATAAAAGGTAAATTCGGTCCCTTATGGGATCCGACCCGAAAATTACAAAAAACGGCTAAAACTAACTATTTTAATTAAGTCTCGAACTTCAACGAATTATTCTACTCTTCTTCATTCCTAATCTGCTTTTAACTTCAACATAAAACTTGTATCTCTTTCTCATAGCTTTCCAACGTATATTAGAACGCGTCAATCTGATCTCTTATAGCTCAAGTTATGATCTACATAGTGACAAGGTATCAAATAACTGTTTATGTTGAAAATAAAGTGCGAAAATAAACTTAAATATAAAAACACAATAAAATAGTAAAAATAATATAATAAACTGTGGAGTTGCTTAAGTAGAATAGTAGAAGAATATACATCAAAATGCACTGATCAAATTCCCCCACACTTAAACTTTTGCACTACGAGCAAAATTATAAATTCAAAACTCAAAACAGAAAAAACAAGAGCAAAATAAAATATACAATTCCAAAGGTTCTCAGGATACAACATGCAAGCAAATTTCTAAGTCTAAGTTTTAAGAAAATGACATTAGTAAGTAACTCTTATGTGACATTCAAAGCAAATATGAAAAACAGATTACCAAAGAGTACATAAAAAACAACAAGATCCTCACAAGATAAATTTCACTCAACTCTCTAGTGTTTAGGTTGATTGCTTACACTCAAAGTACAATATGAAAATTAGTACTACCATAAGCTTGAAAAGACTCTAACATTCATTAAACTACATGCACACAAAGATCAAAAGGACTTTTATTAAGTTATAACTTGGTCAGGATATGGGTGAGATAAATCATAAGGGGGGAGGGGGGGGGGGGGGGGGGGTACTAGGCTAAGATTTAAAGGGAGAAAAAAAACATGAAAGAACTTATGGGAGTTGAACTACATTCATCCACTTTCAATCAACAAATTTTTCGTTATGTTTCTTCTCTTTTATATTTTTATTCTTTTTTTCTTTTTCAAAAGGAATATGTAATGACATTCTTCTTTGTTTTTTTCATTTTTTTTTCTATTTTTTTTCTTCTTTTTCTACATATATATTTTTTTCTTTTTCTGTCAACTTTTGAATGAAATGTCACAACTATAGTTATTCAATCACACATAACTCCAAACAAAACTCTTTCAACCCTATGAATGGGTGATAATATTGTTTTTCATATTCAAGCTTGTAATGAGTTTAAACAAAGAATGAGATAATAAGTTCAAGGGGTTTTCAAACAAGGAATGAAATTACCCAGGGTTGACTTTTTGGCTAAGTGGCCAAAAATAAAACTAAAACAAGTTGTCTTTATCATATCAGTGTGCACAAGTAATCAACAGTTTCAAAAAGAATAAATTCAAGTTCTAGAGACTAACAGACATGAGTGAAATCACACAAGAAAGAAAGAGATGGATTTTTGAATGTTATCCATTAAAAGACTTAAAATCTCACAAGGTTAATTGATCTACCACAAATGATGTACAATTTAGTCTTACATATCATACTAAGAATTCACAAAAAGAATCAATCACATTACACCACAATTCTTTAATGAAGAGAACAAAGAAAATACTCACAATTGTAACTCAAAAACCACAGAAAAAACATGTATTTTTTAATGTAAAAAAACAAACAAAAACAAAGAAACCGAATGAAATAAAATATAGTGAATAGTTTCATCCCCCACACTTAAAACATGCATTGTCCTTAATGAAATGAAATAAATATAAAATAAGAATGAGAGAAAGGAAAGAGCACACCCGAGGAGTCAAGGCGAATAAATGATCGCATAAGCAGTCTTTCTCAAAGAGAGCTCTTCTATAGTCTTTTCTTCCAAAGTAGGGATCTCATGGAGTAGGTTTGGGTAGTGTCCAATGACCTTTAAATTTTGATTATTGTCTTCGCCTTGTATTCCAGGATCAAAGAAGGATTTTCGATAAGTAAAAGTTTTGAATTGGCACATGAAAGTGATCTCCTTTTTCACAACATTAAGAATCAAAGGATTACGGGGCTACCTCACTACTTTTGTTCCATCTTTAAGTGAGATCTTATGCATACATATGGATGGGATAATATCATGAATGTCAATCAAGGTTCATCCAATTCCCTTCTTATGTTTCTACTCAAGTTAAAGCTTTGATGAATAATATAAATCCCCAGGAAATGGTTTAAGCTCTAAAGAAGGTGGTTGTTCAATGGAAGGTATATTTGGGGCAACCGGAATGTCAAGAGCTTCAACTACATAAATAACTTCATTTACACTGTCACTCTGCAAGGCAACATCAATCTCAACACAAACAACATAAAGGTTAGTGTTAGTATAATCATCACATGAATAAATATCATCAAAACTATGGGTGTTCGTGGTTTATGAACTGCACTAAACCAAACCACATTTATAGTTCAATTCAGTTTATAATAACCATTTTTAAAAAAATGCAGTTAATTGCTAAAATGGTTTCAAGTCAGTTTAAAACTAGTTTATAAACGGTTTGTATTTATAAACTTGTTTATAATCAGTTTGCAATTTTAAACCAAATTTATAATTTGAACTCTTTTAAAACCAATTTTTTTAATTTCATAAAAAATAATTAATTCTAAAAAAATAATATTTGAAAATATTTATTTTTTTGAAAAAACTTTTATTTATAAAAATTAGTTAAAATTTTTATTTTTTTGAAAAAAAAATCTAAATAGATAATTTCAAAACTTCATGCAAATTTATTTTATTTTTTAAAATATTTTAATTTTAATTTTTCAGGGAAAAAATCCAAAATAATTTTTTTTCGAATTTTAATTTTGGAAAAATAAAAAAATATATATTTTATTTTTATATTTCAAAATTTTTGGGAAAAATTTCACTATAAATATTATTTTATTTTGAAATTTTTCTTTTTCAAATAAAAATATTTTTTCAGATTTTTTTTATTTCAAAAAACAATAATTTTTTATTTTTCTGAAAAATTATTTTTTTTGTTTCAAATTAAATTATATTTTTTTAATGAATAAAAAAATTATTTTTTATTTTATGGAATACAAAATATTTTATTTTCAGATTTTTTTTCTAAAAAAACTATATATATTTTTTATAATTTTATTTTTAATTTTCAATAAAATATTTTTTACTTTTCATAATTATAAATATTTTTAATTTCCATTTTTTTTCACTCTCAATAATTCTTCTTTTTTTTATTAAAAAAACTTATAACTAAAGCAGTTTATAAAAGAAAACTAGTTATGAACCGGTTTTAAACTGAATTATAATTGGTTAATTTAAATGGTTCAGTTCATTAACCATTCAAGTGGTTTAGTTATTTTATGGTGCAATGCAATTCAATTTAGTCATATAGTTTGGTTAACCATATATTTGCACACCCCTAATCAAAACTATAAAAAGTTAAAAAAATCAGCTGAAAACAAATCACAATAAGCTTCTTCAACAACTTCAGAAAGAAACTCTATTTGAAAAACAGAATGCTCTTCATCGTCATTCTTCTTATTTTTCAGTACTCTTTGTGGGAAAGGGATTGGTGGTACATACATTTTTTCAGCCTCAACAATAATAGAAGGTTCAGATTTATTTTCAGGTGTTGCACTAACAATTTTTTTATTTTTTTCTGAGGCTGGTTCTGCAACTTTTTCGAATCTTAGGGAAATTGAACTCGCACTAGGGCCTTTTGGATTAACTACTGTTTGGTCAGGTAGTTGGTTTGATCCTTGAGCTTGTTGCATGGCATTCATTGAAGTGGCAAGCTGTCCAATTTGTGTTTGTAATGTCTGAATACTAGAATTTGTTCGCTGCTGAAATTGGAGACTATTTACAGCTATTTACTTGACAAATTCCTCTAGTGAAGGTTCAGAAGGTGAAGAGGTGGTTACTTGTGGAGGGTTATATGGTGGTGGTGGTGGTAGGGGTAGCATTAATTGTTTCACTAAAGACGTAAGTTCATCAATTCTGGTTTCTATAGCTTTGTTGAAAGAAGAAACCCAAATCTCATTCACACATTTTGCTTGGACCATAGAATTATCCCTAGTTATGAACTGTTGGAAGTTGAGTGACATGTTCTCAATCAAGGATTTGGCAACAGTTGGAGTCTTATCAACAAGTGCTCCACCATTAGCAGCATCTAAAATGTTTTTATCCATTGGTAGCAATCCTTCATAAAAGTATTGGGTAAGTAATTATTCGGTAATCTGGTGTTAAGGACAAATGGACACTAACTGTTTGAATCTCACCCAATATCCTACCAATGATTCATTGTCCTGTCTAATACCAGATCTATCCTTTCTGATTGATGCAACTCTGGAGGCAGAAAAGTATCTTTTTAGGAAGACTTTCTTTAAATTATTCCATGTTGTAATAGAATTTGGCTTAAGATAGTATAACTAGTATTTTGCAACACCCTGTAGTGAGAAAGAGAATGCTCCCAGGTTGATGTGATCCTCTATGATTCCTTTAGGCCTTAAAGGTGTAGAACACACAACCTGAAATTCCTTCAAATTCCTATGCGGATCATCGCCTGCAAGACCATTAAACCTTATCAACAAGTGTGTTAAACCAAATTTCAATTCGAAAGGTACATCAGCGACAGGCTATTCAATACATAAAGCATTATAATTAACATCAGAGGCAACATGTTAAACTCAATAGAAAAAAAATCAACAAATAATGAGAAAACACATAACTAATTCAGCAATGCAATAACAAATAGGAAAATACCGATAATATCCCTATTAAGCAAAAACAATGGAAATACGAATAAAAAATGATTAAAATAAAAGAAAAAAATACAAAAACACGAAAATTAATCAAATAAAGTCAATTAAGAATTTTGAGAATATTTTTGGAATTTTCTGAAACTATCAAAACAGAAGAAAAAAATCATAAAAAATAGAAAAATAAGGAATTTCAAATTTTTAGGGGGGCGTCCACTATTTAGTTTCTAAATAGAGGTTTTCGATCCTTGTTTTTTTTCTAATGAATTGACAAAGAATCGGAATAATCTGAGACGATTTTCTTAAAAATAGATTTTTTATACTAAAACACGGAAAGGCCATAGAACACAAGAACGATAGGGCAAGAACGCTGTAAAGCAACACCATGACTCTAATATTGGTTAAAATTGACAAGAATCCCCGACAACGACGCCAAATTGATCCGCTGTTGCACACAGATCAAAAATGAGTAATTAAGAATGGTAGTCTAGGGAAGCGACACTCGAGTATCATATCGCAAGGACTTTTGGTAAATTAACCAAATAAGAAAACGAAATATGTGGGATTTTGATTCGATTAAGAATAAGTGATTATAAAAAGTGATTATAAAATAAGTCGATCTACTGATTTGGTTTCCTAACTTATCATTAATTAATATAATTTCCATGCCCTAAGCGGATTCTAATCCATTTTCGATTACAGTAACAATAACAAACGCATTGATACTAATATATGATATGTGTTCTTAATTTCTGAATTAAGCAAATAAAATATGAATTAAGCACATGTGAATCAAGCAAACACGATTATGGAACATATATCAATCGAAATTAATCAACACATATTCTATAGAACTTGAATAAAGCATAAAATACATAGAACAAAGTATTGAAAGGGAAAAGATATTTGATTGAAAATTAAGAAACCTCAAAGTATCTGCAGAAACTGATTATAGTAGATCAACCTCGTGAACTTTAGTTCTCCATGAAATCGTCTAAGAAATATTGTATCATCAAAACTCCTAATAGGATTATTGTAGCAGTGAAAGACCTAATAAAATAAAAGGGAAATTCGGGCCCTTATGGGATCCGACCCGAAAATTACAAAAACCGGCCCAAACTAACTATTTTAATTAAGTCCGGAACTTCAATGAATTATTCGACACTTATTCATTCTGAATATGCTTTTGACTTCAACTCTAAACTTGTAGCTCTTTCTCTTAGATTTCCAACGCATATTAGAATGTGTCAATCTGACTCTTATAGCTCAAGTTATGATCTGTATAGTGACAAAGTATCAAATAACTGTTTATGTTGAAAATGAAATACAAAAATAAAATAAAGCCAAAAATAAACTTAAATATAAAAACACACTAAAATAGTAAAAATGATAGAATAAACTATAGAGTTTCTTAAGTAGAATAGTAGAAGGATATGCATCAAAATGCATTGATCAAAGAGCAAAAAGGATTTTAGGGTTTGTAAAGAATATTGGCTCAAAGAGTGAAAGTGTAGGATGTGAGAGTAGCGAAAGTGTTTGAAGTGAGTGGAATGAGTTTAAATAGAAGTTTTTGCAATCATGACAAATATAAAGCAAAAAAAAAAATTCTGACAAGGAGGTAAAGCGTGAAGGATTTTACCTAATCCTAAGGTTTATTCATCCAACATGTCACATCGTCTAATCAGAAACAGTTCAGTTTTCTAAGACAAATGTCTTAAAACTATTCCATTTATCGAGACTGATTGACAACTATTAATGAAAAACTATTCAGTACCCATAAAGCAGATTTATTTAACCCAACAAACTCTGACTGGATACATCTGAGCTTATGAAACCTTCTCACTTCAAAAGTCTCACATGTTCATAACTACCAACAAATCTCATAGTCCAACCTTGTCATTCTGAGAGATAAATCTTTTGAGAAAAACATCTTTTTCATTCTGGACATAAGTCCATTTTCATAATGAAAACAAACCTATCCTCAGTAAGGGGTTTTATAAAGATATCATCTCATTGATGGTTTGTATCAATAAATTTTAGATTTAAAATACCCTTCTGGACATAGTCATGTATAAAGTGATGTTTTATCTCTATATGTTTTGCTTTATAATGCATAATGTGATTCTTAGATAAACAAATAGCTGAAGAATTATCACAGAGTATATGAATGTTACTCTCATATATCTGGAAATCTTCTAGCTGACTTTTCATCCAAAGCATATGAGTGTTGCATCTAGAGGTTGTTATATATTCAACTTCAGTTGTTGAAAGTGCTATTGTTGATTGCCTTTTGCTGGACCATGAGATCAGATTACCTCCCAGAAACTGACAACTTCCATAAGTGATTTTCCTCTCAAGTCTATTTCCAACATAGTCAGTATCACAATAATCCACTAGCTTGTAGTCTTTGGATTTTCTATAGCTTAAGCCAAGGTTAATCGTACCTTTCAGATACCTGAAGATCCTCTTAGCAACTGTTAAGTGGGACTCTCTAAGATCTGATTGGAAACGAGTATACAAACAAACACTAAACAAAATGTCAGGCCTAGAAGCAGTCAAGTATAAGAAAGAACCAATCGTACCTCTGTATACCTTATATTCTACCTTAGCACTTACCTCATCCTTCTCAAGGATGCATGTAGGATGCATAAGAGTCTTTGACATCTTGCAATCAAACATGTGAAACTTCTTTAGAAGTTCCTTGGTATACTTGCTCTGATGGATGTAAGTTCCTTCTGAACTTTGATTGATCTGAATCCCCATAAAGAAGTTGAGTTCTCCCATCAGAATCATCTCAAACTCTGCCTCATAGACTTGGCAAATTCTTTGCATAAAGTAGCATTAACATAACCAAATATAATATCATCAACATAAATATGAACAACAAGAATGTCATTTTTGAATGATTTACATAATAATATTGTATCAACTTTCCCTTTGGTGAAATCATTTTCTAAAATAAAATTGCTCAGTCTTTCATACCATGCTCTGAGAGCTTGTTTCAGACCATACAATGATTTCTTTAGTTTAAAAACAAAATCTGGATTTTTAGAATTTTCAAAACTAGGGGGTTGGTGTACATACATTTCTTCAGTAATATAACCATTCAGAAATGCACTTTTAACATCCATATGATATAATATGATGTTATGATTGATTGTAAAAGAAATTAAGAGACGAATCAACTCTAACATGACAATTGGTGCAAATGTTTTTGTATAGTCAATCCCCTTTTACTGACTATAACCTTGTGCAACCAGTTGAGCCTTGTTTCTAACTACCTCTCCTTGTTCGTTCAACTTATTCCTGAAGACCCACTTGGTTCCAATAATGTGAGTTCCTTTGGGTCTTCACACCAGATCCCAGACATAGTTTCTGGAAAATTGATTGAGTTCCTCTTGCATAGCCATAATCCATTATGTATCATGAAGTGCTTCATCAATTGATGTAGGCTCTATCATAGACACCATGCCCATAAGAATTTTTTTAGTGGGCTTGAAAGAGGATCTAATTATGACAGGTTTAGACTTGTCACCCAAAATCAATTCTTCAGAATGTGAAGATCTTTGTATGTGCCTTCTCAGAGGAGTATGAGCTTCAACAACTTCTAGTTGAGGAGTTTTAGAGTCTTTAGCTTCAACTTCTTTAGCTTCTTAATTATTTCCTTTAGAACCTAAGTAAGTGATCTCCAGATTTGTAAATTTCTCAACTAGCTTTAACTTTTCAGAGTCAAGCTTATCATCAAATCTGACATGGATTAATTATTCAACAATATGTGTCTTAATGTTATACACTATGTAGCCTTTTGAGCGTTAATAGTATCCTAACATGATGCATTTTATGTGCCTTAGAATCAAACTTGCTCAGATTCTCTTTAGTGTTTAGCTTAAAACAAGAACATCCAAAGGGATGAAAGTATGAAATGTTAGGCTTCATATTCTTCCATAATTCATAGGGAGTCTTATCCAGAATAGGTCTTATAGAGATCATGTTCTAAATATAACATGTTGTGTTGACTGCCTCTGCCCAAAAGTGCTTGGCCATATTAGTCTTGTTGATCATGGTTCTGGCCATTTCTTGCAGAGTCCTATTCTTCCTCTATATAACTCCATTTTGTTGTGGACTTATAGGACAGGAGAAATCATGGGAAATGACATTAGCACCAAAGAGTTTTTCAAAATCTTTGTTTTCAAATTTGCCATCATGGTCACTTTTGACTTTTATAATTCTGAGATCTTTCTCATTTTGCACTCGAGAGTAGAAGGTAGAAAACACATAATGTGACTCATCCTTGTGTCTGAGAAATTTCACCCATGTCCATCTACTGTAGTCATCAATAATGACTAGTTCATACTCCTCACCATTGAAAGAGGTAGTTTTCACTAGACCAAACAAGTCAATATGAAGAAGCTCCAATCGTCTGGAGGTTGAAATAACATTTTTAGCATTGAAAGACATTTTAGAAAATTGCCTTTCTGACATGCTTCACAAAGAGAATTTGAAGCAAACTTCGGATTTGGCAGGCCTCTGACTAAATTAAGCTTATTTAGCTGAGAAATCCTCCTCATGCTAACATGGCACAATCGTCTATGCCACGTCCATTGCTCTTCATTCACAGACATAAGACATTTTACATTTTGATTTTTCAAATCAGAAAGTCTTATCTTGTAAATGTTGTTCTTCCTCTTTCCATTGAAAATAAATTAGCCATCCTTTTAACTGATAACTTTACATGAATTTTGATTGAAAATAATGTCATAACCATTGTCACTTAATTAACTTATGGACAACAGATTATGCATTAATCCTTCAACTAAAAGAACATTAGCAATGGAAGGAAGTATATTGTTACCTACTGTTCCGGAGCCAATGATCTTCCCTTTCCGATCACCTTCGAAACCGACGATTCCTCCAGGCTTAAGTTATAGGCTTTGGAACATATGTCTTCTTCCCGTCATGTTCTGCGAGCATCCAGAGTCCAGGTACAATGATTGGTGTTTTAACTTCATTGCTAAGGATATCTGTAACATATACTATTTTATCCTTAGGTACCCATATCTTTCTGGGTCCTTTTGAGTTAGTCTTCCCAGAGTTCTTAACAAACTTGGGCTTCTGTGCAGGATATATATACCTAATGCATGATTAGAATAGGCATGAGGTTTTGTTTTAGCCTTAGGTTTAGAAATGATTCTACCTTTAGGCCTAATATCATTTTGTTTCCCAAAATAAACAAAATGTGACTGAAGAGTATTTGGCTTGTCATCTTTTTCAGAATCAGATTCGCCATCAGAATCATAACCAATACCCCTTGTCTCGTTTCTGCTAACGCCATAAATCATGGAAGCCATCAGGCTTCTATTCAAGCTTCTAGCAAGAAATTTCTGGAAAGATTTATTATATTTCTTTATGATATCTCCATAACCTGTAGAGAGTTTAGAAATAATTTTCTTTTTAGGTTTGAGACTCTTTCTTGGAGGCACAAAGTTATTGTTTTTCAAAATAAGATTTTCTTCACTCAAACTTGAAAAATCATTCTGAAGCTTACGATAAGCTTCTCATTCAGATACATGAATCTTCTTCAGATCCTTATATTTATCCAGAAGATTATGATATTTTTCCATAACTTCTGATAAACTAGATTCAAGCTCAAAACGAGATAGTTCAAAAAATACCTCTTTAGAATCTGACTCTGATTGAATCGTTTCTGTAGGAGCTTATGTACAAGCCATTAGCACCATGTTAGCTTGCTCTTCTTTAGAATATTCTTTTGAAGACTCTGAATCATCCCATGTAGCCATTAGACCCTTCTTATTTCCTCTGAAGTTATTTATGGGCATTTCTTTCTTTAACTTGGGACATTCATTCTTGAAGTGGCTAGGCTCCTTCCACTCAAAGCACGTGAGTCCTTTTCCAGCTCCATCCTTCTTGGATCTAGATGCGGGTTAAGAACAACCATTTGTCCTTCTTTGTCCTTTGAATTTTCCTTTCCTTTTCTTCCAGAGTTGATTAACTCGTCTAGACAGAAGAGACAATTCATTATCTTCTTTTGATTCCTCTTCGAACTCTTCATCAGTTTCAACTTGAAGAGAAGTTTTTTCAGACCTTCTTGAAGACTTCAGAGAAACATACTTGCTCTTTCTCTTGGGATCATATTCCTCGAGCTTAATCTAATGACTTCTTAAATAACTAACCAGTTCTTCAAGAGAAGTGTTGTTAAGATCCTTTGATAACTTCAGAGTTGTTACCATATATCTCCAACGCTTAGGTAGACTTCTGATGATCTTTTTAACATGATCATCAGTAAAATACCCTTTGTTCATGACCTTAAGTCCGAAAATAAGAGTATGAAACCTTGAGAACATGTTCTCGACAATTTTTTCATCCTCCATCTTGAATGCTTCATATTTTTTAATCAAGGTAAGAGCCCTGGTTTCTTTAACTTGTGCATTCCCTTCACGCGTCATCCTCAGAGAATCAAATGTAGATTTAGAAGTATCTTTGTTTGTGGTTTTCTCATACTCAGTGTATGAAATAGAATTTATCAAGATGGTTCTTGCTTTGTGATGATTCTTGTAGTCTTTCTTTTGTTGATCGACAATCACTCTTCTTTCCACTTTATTGACATTTGAATTTATTGGGTGTATGTAGCAATCAACTACCATATCTCATAAATCAACATGGTGACCTATAAAGAAACTCTCTATTCTATCCTTCCAATAGTCAAATCTATGTCCATCAAAAACTGGAGGTTTAACATTGTAATGATCTCTATCATTTGTTTAAGAAACTAGTGGTGGAAGGGCAGCCATTGTATTTCAAGTTGGATCTTTATCTAACACTGTTAAGTGTTTGATATCTTATCTAGACCAGAACCAAAGCTCTAATGCTAATTGAAGGTGGAAAGAAACATAAGAAATGGGGGTTTGAATTGGGTTTCTAAAAATAAAAGCTTTTTTAAAACCAACTCAATCAAGCAAAAACACGAACAAGAAAAATAACAAAGTTATTTTTATACTGGTTCGCTGTTAACGAATCTACCTCCAGTCCACCCTACCAAGGTGATTTCTCCTTCTCAAGAAGGACTTAATTAACTATAATCAAAACCCGATTACATACATCACAAAGACAAACCATCCTTGTCTTCTTGAGTCTATTTGATTAAAACCTAGTAACTCAAGGAAAACCATTTAAACAGATTTGAGATTTACAAGTTGTATTTACAAAGAATGCTTCTAAGAAAGAGGATTAACACAAGTTAATACAATGAATATTTCTCACATAGTAACGAGCAAAAACTCTTATATGTTTTCAAAACTATACACATAAATGATATGATTTTAGCAAGAGCGCGTGTAGTAGCGTTATCAAAGCATTAGCAACTTCTTCCAATCTTTAAGTCTCATTTATATAGGCATGTAAAAGAACCGTTGGAGGGTAGAATTGGAATATTAAATTGCAGCTATCTCTTTCATAACAATTTGCATATGGGAGGCAAACTTGTACAATAGTATTGTCCTTAGCCCACAAAATCAGGATAGTGGAGGAAAGGGTGATATTGTACTGTGTATTATTTTTATGATGCAAAACCTTTTGATCTTATATTCTAATCTTCAGAGGCTTCTGATGAAATGATGTTGAAGCATACTTAGAAGGATCAAGAGACAAGTTGACAGAATCTTCAGAACCTTGGTCTTCAGAGTCTTGACATAGTTCCTCAAAACCTAGTTTTCAGAGTCTTCAGATCTTGTTCTTCAGAACTTGAACTTAAAATCTTAAAGGCAAACAAACCTTTAGAGGCTTTTCAATCAGAGTCTCATTCAAAAGCTTTAATACAAACGTTCCTCAGAATCGTTGTTTAAGAGCTTTCTAGAACTTGAAAACATCTTGTAAAGCACTTGAATCTCCTTAGAGTCAGAGTGTGTTGATTCTAGAATCTGACGATGTCACACGTCATTGCTTTATAGTCAGAACCTGTTAGCAAAAGCTACACACTAGATAAAAACCATTAGTGTACAAAATTGTTCTCTAAGAGACAATGCATTATTATCATCAAAACTAAATGTCATATGCATAACCAAATCTTGTTCTAACAGGACTCCTCTGAGACATGATTTTCACAATGGAGTCGATGACGATGTAATGACAGATCACTACTTATTTATCCCTGCTCACTTTATGCTTCCTCTAAGACACGCGTTTCACTATGGCGTTTATACCTAATATTTTGGTGAGTGTCTAGGCAAACAAATATATGTTCCTCCTTAGCAAGGCAACCAACTATTCTTATGCTTCATATAGGGAAATGCCCAATCTGGTGACTTAAAAGTCTCCTGGACCAATTTGGACCTCCTTCAGATCTTTTATGGGAGTTATCCTTTCCTTCTCAAACTCTATATTGGGGTTCAAATTTGTAGTATTCATTCCTTATGCACCTAGTTGTAGAATGGAGGTTGTGACCATACTCACTCTTCTCATTTCAAGGTTGCTCTGATAAACTCTTGGGCGACCTCTTGATTTCATTAGACTAATCTAACTCGTCTGTTAAGGAGCGGATATTTCATGCTTAAATGTAGGGTTGACAAGATGGCCCCCAACAGATTTAGGGAGGGACTCCCCATTATGATGTTATTTGGTAAAGAGGTGTCTACTATGAGATATATGACATTGGCTATCATCGCATTCTCATTTAGTATGAGCATTGTTTCGAGAGTTATGTGACCTTTTACTTGTACATGCTCATAGGATATCCCGACCAACGAATCCCGAAACACCTTGATGTCATCTAGATCAAGATAAAGACTCTCACATGTGTCCCAAAGAGGATAATGACATGGCATAAGTGTACAATAGTATCGAAGTAGTAAAAAGGGTTGTCGTACCACAGAGTCTAAGTATTTGATTACCGAATTCTACCTTATCATTGTTTAGTCAAACCTGTCGAAATTATGTTTGAGTTTGAAACATACAAATTGTAAATGAATAAAAATTATAGTTTAAAAAGCAGGACATAGGGTACATAATTCTTTTATAAACAAACTCACACAACCCACTTGTTTTATTACGATAAATAAGATTAATTATAGAAAAATAGAGAAAATTGGACAACACCTACTTTCGTCAACGTGTTTCCTGTCTCAGGAAAATAATATGTTCACTTTCATAGACTCAATTTTATTTGTTTGAGATTAATTTCGTGTAGCTATAAAAATGGAACTTTCTCAACTAAGTTTGAGACATTTTCGTTGTCTTGTGCTCAATTGTCTAGAATTATGCCTTTGGGTACCAAAACACACCCTTTTAGTGTATGATCGATACCAGAAATGTCTTTACTTTTGTGAATTAAATCTGCATTAAAATCTCAGAGCTCTAAAATAATTTTTAACTTTGTTTCTCGTAGTAAAATTGCAGAGGATTCACTTGAGTTTTGTCATAAAACAATCCTCATGACCCTTAGTCCCTAGGAGACTACTCATACATGTTTATTAGTAAAGCAAATAAAGCATTAACATACATGATAACAAAAAATAGTAATGATGATAAGTAAATAAAAATCCAAATTGAAAGCAAGAAATACTCGAATAAAAAGCTCTAATGGAGTTCTTGAGTACAATACTTGATAGAAGGAAAATTGCAAGAAAATAAACTTTCTAAAGTAAACTAGAGTCTAAGTCATAAGATCCATTATTTCTCCATATTTCCCGCTGTAAATAAGTTAATCCCATGATTACCAAAATTAATTTTATGCCTTTTAGATGATATGGATGTTTCTTTACAAACAAAATAGTAGGAATTAGAAGAGGCGAGAGAAAACTCACAATAGAAAAAGTGGTATTCAATGTGTTTGAAGCCACAAAGAACTAACATGAAAAACCTCAATGTTATAAGGTAAGCAAAAGGAGAAAATTCCCTGAAAAGCAGAAGCTAATAAGAATAAAATCAAAATTGGAACATAGAGTCCTTTGGCGGAAGTCAAGGCTATAGGGATTGTTGGGTGTTCTTAAGTGTAAGGCATCTCGACCTTACACAATTCAAAAAAATTGTGAGGATGGAAGTGTTAAAGTGAGTATCCTAGAGACTCAAAGTTCTTCATTGTTAAGGGAAAAGAGCTGAGAGTCTTGCCACCTACTGACAAAGCATCAGAGAGGATGTCTTCAGTGCTCACAAAGCCTTAGGCTCTAGAGTCAAGCTAGTGACCTTAAACAAGTTTTGCGTGGGAGGAAACCCACAGTTTTATATTTGAGTTGATTTTATCTCATTAAATTTTAATTTTGAGCTTGATTTGAGTTTCTAAGCATTTTGGTATTTTTAATGTGTGTGTTGAATATGTAGAAAATCTAAAGGGAAGCATAAGCAGAAAGTAACACGGACGAAAAGAGTCGTAGCAAAACTCTGGAAGAAAAATGAGAACTTGCCACTAGATTTAATATTGGCGCGTTAGATCTCAGCGTTGGTGCGTTAGATATCTAACGCATATGCGTTACTGCATAATACGGGCGCGTCATGGCTGTTATGGGAGATGGCCATTAGCATGACCTTTGATTTAACTGTTGGCCCAACCGTTGGGAAATACATTCGTGTTGGATCTCAACGCGGGTGCAATCAGCCTCTATAAAAAGGACTTTTTCCCATTTTTTCTCTTCATTCCAAATCAACTTCTAATCTCTTTCTCACTAACTTCGCTCAAATTTGTTGTATCCTCATGTATCCGTTAACCTTTTTACAGAAAATGGCACTTAAGAGAATCAAAACCTCTAACCCATTAACATTATCTGCTCATCCTCCTTCTCAAAATGCTCTAGAGTACCCAATTTATTTATTTACATCTCAAGCTAGTACAGACAAAATTATGAAAATTAAATAGTATATGGTGATAAAGGAAATGGATTTTGATGTAGTGAATCTCAATGGGTATGAGGAGCTAACAATCATGCTAGAGACAAGAGAGTGGACACACTTAAATGCTTTGATCAAGGAGATTAGTCAGTCCATTGGGTTTAAGTTCTATGCAAGCGTTGCCTGCCGTAACTTTAAGGACTGCACATCCTATGTTCGAGATAAATTTATTGGTTACTCATATACAACTATTAATCGTCTTCTTCGTCTCAATGTTCCTCCTAGATGCAATATACAAAATAGGAGGGGCATTCATTTGTCTGATAAGATGAGTCAGTTGATGCTTGAGAAGTTCTATAACCCAAGGGTTAAATGGATGATAGCTCAGGGTAAGAAAATTAATCTTAATACTAGAGATATATGACCTATACCAAAGGCATGTGTAACCTTTTTAGTAGGGGTGTACATGGGTTGGGTTGGACCAGGTTTGACCTAACACGTTACCCAACCCGTTCAAACTTCAACGGGTTGGGTTAGTCGTTCAACCCGCAATCATTGTCAAAACTGACCCGAACCGACCCATTCATTTATGGGTTAAGTAAGGTTGGGTTCACATGTTGTGTTTCAAAAAAAAATATATGTTTTATGATTCTCTTTGTCGATTTGAAAAATGCAACACAACTCAATATAATCATACTCATTTATAACACTCAAATTCGATGAAACACACCATATAATATATAATAAAATTCATCAACATGACATAACACTTGATAATAGTATAAAATTTAACAAGACACATTATTTCTATAAAATACGAAAGTTGGAAATGATACAAAAGAAAATAAGAAACAACATTTAATATTAGAATTACGTAAACCCATTGGTATAGTAGTATTATTGGTGGAGAATACATTTTTTTTGGGAAAAATTATGGTTATTCGTGAGATATTAATTTTATATTTTTATTTAAAATAATAAAAAATTACTAAAGCCACATCAATGGGTCCTCGGGTTGCAAAACTCAAACCCGATACCCGAACCATAACTATACGGGTTGTTATGAGTTAGGTTGGATATACCCGTAAATGAATGAGTTCGAGTAATTTATGGGTTGATTCGGTTTGGGTCAGTGGGTTTGTGGGTCGAACCACACCCATGAACACCCTTACTTTTTAGTCCAAACTTTAGAGGTTGTCTCCCCCCAATCAAAGTTTACTGTGAAAAGGTGTCATGCTCTCATGGCAATTCTGAACAAGGATCCGATAGATGTGGGTTTGTTGATAGCAAATAACATTAAATATATGGTTGACGCCCCCAAAGAACTCGGGGCATTGTATTTTATATATATATATATATATATATATATATATATATATATATATATATATATATATATATATATATATATATATATATATATATATATATATATATATATATATATATATATATATATATATATATATATATATATATATATATATATATATGATTTTGAATTCTGTTGCGAGGAAAACCATGGAAGACCAATTACTTTTTGATCCGAAAATTGAAAGAACAACTTGGAGAAACAACATTAAGAATAGAAAACAAAAGCAATTATCCGAGCAAAGGAAGCAATAAGAAGGAACTTCTACTTCCACTTCTTCAACATCTCTTATACTAGAAGAAGTCATGGTTAACTAGGATGACGACAACAACAACAATGATGGTGGTGGAATGCCTTGTCATAACATCCTAAGATGACTAACCCACATTGTTTAATCTCCAATAAATACCATACAAACAAGGATGAAGACCTGACTACTTTAATCACATATGTAAACTCTTTTGTTGGACTTGACCACGAAGATCCATACACTCATCTTACCAAGTTCTATGAGCTTGTCGATACACTTGGAGCACCTGAAGTAGAAGAATAAGTTATGTTCTTGAGATTGTTTCCTCATTCGTTGATCGTGAAAGCCAAAGAATGGTACATGGACCAACCGGTTTAGGTTATGACCAACTGGAATTCACTCGAGGAAAAGTTTCTTAACAAATTATTTCCACACAATAAATTTATGGAAGCCAAGACCACTCTTGCCGTATTTTCTTAAGGTTCAACTGAAACACTTTGTGAAGCACGTGAGCGATACAAGCCTATGTTGAGAAAATGTCCCAACCATGGTTTTGATGATCTTACTCAGATTTACATGTTCCACAATAGACTTCAAACGCAACTAAAACTTCTATTAGATGCAACTGCAAATGACCCTTTAATGTCTAAAAGTGCAAAAGATGTGATAGCTATTATTAAACGAATGGCACTTAGTGACCACCAAGGCCAATCTAATAAAGGTATTTCCCAAAGAAAAGCAGAATCATTAAATTGGGAACAAATGGAGCAATATTGGCTCATAATAAGTTGCTGACTCAAACAGTGGAAGAATTAACAAAAAAAATATTAAAGCTCTCACAACAACTAAAAGAAATGAATGAAATTTCGAATAAACACCAACATGTTGCTTATTGTGAGATTTGAAATGGAGACCATCCCACTGGTTATGATCCCCCATCAAATGAAGAGGTGAATTGCACGGGAAATCAACAAAGACAAGGGACATATCAAGGAAATGCTGGTTATCAAAGATAAAACGCTGAAAATTATGGCCAGGGGTGGAGGAAAGATGCAGGACCATCCAATAGACAAAGTCAGTATCAAAATTACAACCATAATCCTCTTCAATAAGACAATACTTCAAAGTTGGAGGACACTCAATCAATTTATGCAGTTGTCTATTTCTAACCAAAAGAACACTGACGTGTCCGTTAAGAATCTCGAAACTCAAGTTGTTTAGATAGCCAAACAATTGGCTGATCAATAAGGAGGGGCATTTACTGCCAACACTCAAATCAATCAAAGGAACATTGCAAATCGATTACAACTCGGAGTGGTAGAGTGATTGACAAGGGTATTGGTGATAATTTAAGAATAGAGAGAGTTGTTATTAAGTTGAAAGAAAAACAAGAGGGAGAAACGAAAGAAAGTGAAAAGGAAATAAAAGAAAATAATAAAGAGGAAAAATTAGTTGAAAAACATGAAAAAGATGAAAAAGAAGAGTTGGATAAAAAGGTGAGTGAAGAGAAGAAAAAAAAAGAATCAAAAGGCTAGAGAGGAGAAAGTTAATCTGAAGAATCCTTAGGTGCAACATTTCCCTTATTCGCACACTCCAACCAAGAAAGACAAAGAAATGCACTATGCAAGGTTTCAGGATATCTTCAAATGGTTGCAGATTAATATTCCATTTGCGGAAGCCCTGGAGCAGATGCGTACATACACTAAATTCATGAAGGATATTCTGACGAAGAAAATAAGATGCGCCGATGAGGAAACCATTCATCTGGATGCTAGTTATAATGCTATTATTAAGAGAATCCTTCCTCAGAAAGAAAGAGATCATGGGAGAATTATGTTACCTATCACAATAGGAAATGTTAATGTTGGTAAAACACTAATTGATTTAGGTTCAAGCATAAACATTATGCTGTTGTTAGTTATTAAACGAATATATGGTCTTGATATGAAGCATACAAAAATGACATTGAAGCTAGCCAACAAATCCATCATACATCCATCAAGAATATATGAATATGTTTTGGTTAAGGTTGACAAACTTCTGTTTCCGATAGACTTTTTTGTGGCGAATATAGAAGAAGACGGTGATGTTCCTCTGATCCTAGGCAAACCTTTCATGAAGATAACAGGAATGGTGATTGATATTAATGATAGGTTGATGAAATTCAGAGTTCAGGATGAAGAGGTTAATTTCAAATTGTTTGCAGCAATAAAGCATTCAAAAGACAAGGGATTAAGCCATATATTTATGGTAAAATTGATCGGCTCACCAAAAAAATTCCACTAAGTGATCCTTGAAATCACAAGAAAAGGCATCGAGCTAATGACTTTAAACATATTTGGGAGGAAACCTAATTTTGCAAGTATTTAAGTTTTTATAAATGCATTTTAGGTGCCACATACGAGAGTTATATTGGCATAGTTGTACACAAGTTAAAATGCTTAAAACTGTTTTCTGTAATGCTGGCTAAGCGAGCATGTACTCGCTAAGCGGGACCTACAGAGTCAGCAACACAAATTTAATTGCCATTTACTCTCATTAAATAGTAGTTTGTCATAGTTAGTTTGCTTTATTTAAATTTGTCTTAATTGACAAGAAGTAAGTAGTAGATAGTTTAATTTGTGTTGAAAGCTTTTTGGAGTTTTTTTTTTCTTTTTTAAACATGTTATTGAATGCTCGAAGAGTGCAAAGATTGAATACTTAAGGTATAAGTGATTCAATAATAAATCATGGTAATGATAAAAACCTGAATGGATTACACAAAGTCAAAGTACATATTTATTGCTCTTCTGGAATGTTAACATGATTTTGAAACTTTTATTTTATACAAAACCATTCCATGTATTGCTCCACAATAACATTTCTTAGTTTGAATCACTTTGAACAAACCAAAAGTAGGGAAGGCTTTCCAATGTTCACTATATACATAGGAAACCGACAATTACTTATTTTAACTTAGTTACTTTATGTTTAATCTTGCAATTGTTTTGAGATGTATGAAATTGATAGAATCTATATCAATTATAAACTGCCAGATTCACTAGGTAAGCCTAATGCACTTAGTGAGTTTGCTATAATCATTCAAAAATTCAGTTCATAATTGATCCTTAGATATATTCTCAATTTTCTCGAATGATTAAACTCTGAACCTTCATTGATTATTAATTTATATCCCATGTCTTAGGATAGGCAAGCGTTCAAATTAAATTGCAAGGTTTTGTTTAAGTTTGGGAGAAAAAGAAAGAATTACTTAAAAACCAAGTAACATGAAAATAATAGGAAAAAAGGATGAATGAAAAAAGAGAAAAGAAGAATTTTGAAAGGGAATAAGTTGTCAATAATAGATTATGTCAAACATTTATCACCAAAAGTGTGTAACAATCAAAAGAAGAAATGTGTTTAAATAATTTTTGTGTTGGGAATATCAAAGTAATTGAATTCTCCTCTAAAATTTGTCCACTTTGATCCAATTTCCCATAGATATGACATTTATTTTGTAACCAAACTACATTACAATCCTTAAAAGACCTTAGTGGTTTATACTTTAATTCTTTCAAAATAGTATGCTTGGATGAATGCATAACTTGCTCAAGGTATTAGCAAGATTATTGGATGTGAGTTCAAATCCCCACATATTGTTTTCATTTCAATATATACTTACAAAGAAGTGTGTTAGGTGTGATTCAAGGTTAACTATGTTATTGGCTTGGAATGTATGAGATGAATTTTGTATTTAGAATTTGTTTCATATTCACATTTTGATTCCAGGTCAGTGATAAACATAAAACTTGCTTGTGCAATTTACAGTTGAACTATTCATTCCAATTTTTTCTTTCCAATGATTGATGCACAAAAAAATTGTGAATCTATTATTGCATTCAAATAGTTTTTTGAGACTTTGGTTTGAGGACAAACAAAGTTCTAAGTTGTGGAGAGTTGATAAGTGCAAAAAAAGAAGATAAATTAAAATATATAACGAGGGCACTTATTAACTTGTTTGCAAAACATTTCATATTAAAACTTCAACTATCATGGAAATAGTAGTTTTATTAGAAAGATAGTCAATTTCTATCTTTTGCACCTAATTCCAACCATTTTGTAGGTATTTGTGCATGTCTTGAAGCTTGACAAAGAAAAGAAAGTAATCGAGCTCTAACACCCTCGCTTAGCCAGGTCAAAGTGAGGCAAATCAGAATGTACAAGATTCTGCAAAACAACGGTCTTGCTTAGCCAAGTCAAAGTGAGATATCTCATTAAGCGAGCAAATGATTAAGTGGCAGAAAACTTCATGCGGAAGAAAGGCCAACTCACTAAGCAAGTCATCTGTCGCTAAGCGAGCTTATGTTTTTAAGACTGATATAAATGCATTTCAGATCAGAATAGGAGGAAATTTTAACTTTTCCAGAGGCTGAAATATAAAGAGAAAGCCAACGAAAGTGTGGAAAGGAGAAATTCAAGGTGGATATGCAACAATCGTTGGAGAAATCAACGTTGATGCTCAATCATCTATTTTCTTCTCATTGTGCAAGACTACGATGACAATGAGTAACTAAATCTCTCTCTCTCTCTTGCTGGGATTATATGTAATTTACCGTACTCGTATGTATCTCTTTTAATCATGATGTTATATATGATATAGCTATTCATTAATATTAATGTTATATTTGTTTTCAATGTTTAACTTTATGAATTTGAATTGTTATTGAGAAATAATTTTTGAATCTAGATCTAGGATAATCATATATTAAATGTTAAACTCTTGAGATAGATTTGAGTTTAACATTCACTAAAACTTTCGATTCTTAATGCTATTGTATTGTCCAATATGCTAAGAGATAATCGATTAAGCAATACAGTTGAAACCACATCATTGTTTAGACATAAATAATATTTGTTGGGCGATACATGATAATATTGATTAACAGGGGAGGCCCTATGGGGGTGCGAGGAGTGTTACCGCACAGGGCCTCTGACTTTTTAGGGCCTCGAGTTTGATAGATAAAGTTAGTATAAATATAATACTAACGAATATATATCACTAATTCTATTTTAATATATGATTGTAGTGTAGCTGAGTGGTGGCTATGTTATTTTGATAGTAATACAACATGAGTTCAATTCCTTGTTCTTACATTTTATGGTATATTTTTATTTTTATAAAAAAACGCCACTACATTATTTTTAAATTTAATTTAATATTGCAATTAATTTAATAAATATTTTCTTTTATTAATATATTGAAGTATATCCTATCCAGCCGCCTATAATCTAAATAAATTATATTTAAATTTATTTAAAATTTAATATCGCAATTAATCTAATCAATTTTTTTCTTTTATTAATATATTTTATAGATCTATGAAAAATCAAATTTCTACCTAGTATTTTTTATAATCTTTGTCTTTATATATTTAATTTTACTTACATTTTTTTAATTTGTTGTGTTTTCATCTATTAAATATCTAATTTTAAAATAGAACATAGTCTCCAAATTGATTGGGACGACTCTGTTGATTAATAACTAAAATCTATATGACTGATTAAGAAAATACATGCGAAATAGATTAATAAAATCTAATCCCAACAATCTCATATCTCTAATAATTTTCTTATCAGTTACCAATGTTAAATTCTTTTCATTTACGCAAACTAATATCTTACCGTATCTTACCATCACCTCATTTAAAATTATATTAATTGTTAAATGACATTAATATCATACTAACAAAAATACTTATTTTTCTTTTTGATACTACGCATCACCTAATAATATAAATGTTATAATATCTCTCATATATATTTAGAGAAAACAATCATTATACCTATAAATTAACCAACTTAACATTGTCTATTCAATGAAATATTTGGCTATATTGCTTGCCCAACAACACCAAAGCTACTTTTTTTCTTCTCAAAATGGATTAAGAATTATAATATAGATTTTGTTATCCTTGAATATTTTGGTTGATGTCCCTCTACTATCACTATTTTATTTTCTATTAACATATTAGTGGTTTATAAAAAAAAATCGATATGGAAACTATTTTTAGTTTATTTTGAGAATAAAAATTGTTTTATTTATAAAATAAAATAAAAATGATATAAAAATAACCTAGGATCAAATTTGAGTTTAGGCCTTACTATAATTCTTCTCATAATGAGTTCAAATTTATAGAACTAGATCCATTTTTATTTTATTAATTATAAATTTATAATGAGTTCAATCTTTAAAAGCAAGATCCAATCATCCATAACCATATCTCAATCCAACAAATTCCCTTACCCTGCATCTCCCCACACCATATCCCCCTCACCCAAATAATACCCCGCGTGTCAATTAAACACTTTCATTCAAATCCAAAACTAAACACGAAAATCACCATCCCAAAAAATCAAAACAACCGCCAAAATTTCACATCGCGCCTCCAAAATTTTCAAAATTTCCCATTTTCATAAAGAACCAAACCTCAAATTCAAATTTCCCAAACTCTGCAACAAAAACCTCGCCTTTTCCCCCAAATCTCTTAACCTAATTACCCTTTTATCGCCATAGCCACTTTCTCTCACAGTTTCTCACACTCTCAATTCTCATTATTATGGTGAGAGAACACCGAGTCGACTCGTTCTACGCCAAACTCCGCCAATCGGCACACTCCTCATCCTCCTCCTCCTCCCCCGTTCTCATCTTCCCTTCAACCTCCGATGTCGATTCTCTCTGCGCACTCAAAATCATTTTCCGAATCCTCGAATCTGATTCCATTCAATACGCCTGTTATCCAGTTTCTTCCTTCCGCGAGATTCACAGTTACGCAACTTCAACCCAAAACGACGGCCCCATATCCGTCGTTTTAATCAACTGGGGCTGTCACAAGGATCTTCGGAAAATCTTAAAGCTAGGTCCAAACGCTCGTATCTTTGTAATTGATAGTCACCGTCCGATTCATCTTCATAATCTCAGTGACCAAAACGACGCTGTCGTTGTTCTCTTTACTCAAGAGGATGAGAAACAAGCAGATCTGGCTTATGATTTTGAGTTTCCTCTCACTGCTTTAGCTAATGCTTCGACAACGATTGATTCTGATTCGGAGTCTGATTCCGAGTCCGACTCTGATTCAGATTCAGATTCCGAGTCTGATTCCGATGGGACGAGAAATAAAAGAAAAAGAAAGAGGGATTCGGAAGACGGAGAAAACGAACAAGTGGAAAAAGATGAAGAAGAAAATCAAGATGCGGTTAGGCTGTATAGAAAGAGGAAGAAAGAGTATTATGGATTGGGGACATTTCATGGGAAGCCTTCTGGTTGTTTGATGTATGAGCTTGCTCATTTTCTGAGGAAGAATACGGATGAGTTGCTTTGGTTAGCTTGTGTTGCGTTAACGGATCAATTCGTTCATGAGAGGCTGAGTGATGAGAGGTATAGTGATGGTGTTATGGAGTTGGAGCAGTATATAAACAGTTCTGGTAATTTGGATGCTGTTAATTCTGTTACGCTTAAGGATGGGACGAAAATTAGGGCGCCGAATTCGTCGCGAATTGCTTATGAGGATGAACCAAAGCTTATGCTGTTGCAGGAGTGGAATTTGTTTGATTCGATGCTTTGTAGTTCGTATATTGCTACGAAGTTGAAGACTTGGAGTGATAATGGGATGAAAAAGTTGAAGCTTTTGTTGGCGAGGATGGGATTTGCGCTTACTGATTGTCAGCAGAAGTTTCAGTATATGAATGTTGAGGTGAAGAGAAAGATGAAACGTGAGTTTGAGAAATTTTTACCTGAGTATGGACTTACTGATTTTTATTACCGGGGATTTTTGCGGATCCATGGTTATAGTTCAAGAGTTTCTGCTGCTGATGTTGTTTATGGTGTTACTGCGCTGTTGGAATCGTTTGTGAATTCAGATGGATCTTGTGCTTCCATGCAATTTAATGTGGCGTTTGATGCTCTTTCTATGAACAACGTTGATAAACTCAAAGCTGGGATGCAACAAGCTATTAAGGTTCAGAGATCGATTTTGAGGCAGGGAAGTCTTGCGATTATGAAAAGCGGTTGCATTAGAAGTGGAAGGAAGTTTCGATGGGTGAAGCTTGAGGATTCAACTGATTCTAAATTGTTGGGGTACCCTCAAGCTTTGACAAAGTTTTGTTATTTTCTAATGGATGCTTTGAGAGAAAAGGGTGCAAGGATGAAGCCTTTGATTTGTGCTTGTGTGTCTCAGGATCCAAATAAAGTTCTTATTGTTGGGGTTTGTGGGAGGCCTCGTTTGGCTGCTGCTCAAGGGAATGCATTTGGGGTTGCGTTTAGAAGTGCGGCCGAGGACGTTCAAAGTGAGTTTTTCCACGAGTTGTTTGAGTCATCTTGGATTGTGTTAGAATCTAAATTTCTTAATTCTTTCATGGTTAAGTTAACTGAGAAACTTTGATGCTGTGTTGAGCCTGATAACTCATTTATCTTAGTTTGTTGTATTATGATTTATTGTATCCTTGTTTTAAACTCTACTTTTTACAACATTTTACCCCTTTCACTTTCTGATTTGTTGACTTGTTACTTTCATGTAAACATATTAACATTACAATTTCAAATTGATGTTGTAATTGTGAATTCTTCTCGGATGAGGTTCAGTTCAGTACACAAATCAAATTAACAGTGCTAGAATGTGATGTTGAAGATGAACTATTGTTGTGGAGTTTGTTTTTACTTTTCAAGTATTGCATGATGACCTGGAGGTTCAGGTATTGTCTGAAGTTCAATCATGTGAAAATTGTTTCTGGGTGTTTCTCTTTCTACAAGAATACTCAGGGTGAGATTGAGAGCAATATGTTTCAGGTCTTGTGCTTACTTACCAGTGTTCTCTCTGTCTTTGTTGGCAGTTTCAATAACAGTGTTTACTTACTTTTAGTTTCTGTTTTATACAACCTTCTCATGGATCACGCATTATATTCTTTCTCCGGTATGATTTTTGTTTTTTTCATAACATCAACAGTTTCAGAAGTTTCAAGTTTTGATCTCATCCTTTCAACAAAATTGCATAGTTTCTTATCAATTGAGATAAGAATTTCGTATGATTTCTTTGTATTCATTTTACAAGTGACTTTGCTGATCACAGAAAACAAGTTTAGTTTCTGAACTCATTAAACAATCTAATCTTCGTTGGAATTGGCCATAATAGAGGCTTTTATATTCATACAACTGTACTATCCCTTTCTTGGTGTGGAGGTTAAGAATTTTTTAAGTCTGGCAAAACAATATGCGACCATCCAAGTTGGCAGAACCAACCAAGATCGATCATCTACACTTGAGATGATGACCACAACTGACCGTTAATCACAGTCTGATCACATGGTCTTAGAAATCAATGACACAATAGAACAAGCTTATAGAACAAATCCTGCTCAAATAAAGTTGTGGAGGTTTAGGTCTTGATGGTAGTCTCATGTAACTTTTTTCTCTTGCTGCATACACAAATATCGCTTTTGGCAAATGCTCTTGATTACAATTTTGATTGGTTTTTTAGAGCAAAATTTCCACCATTCCAGAATTCTAATGGAAATATTCTTCATCAAATGCTAAGAAATGTACATTACAAGTGCAGCTTAATCTAGCAGTAGCACATTAGTAGTATAGATCAAGTGCCCGAGTCAAATAATAAAGTGTAAAGAAGAATGGCATGGGGTATTAAGGTTAACAAATCAACTTAAAACATGTACTCATCTAAGAACATACTTGATCTTTATTGACCAATACGAAAAATCCATTTATGAAACTGTTTTTATTTTTATTTTATTGAATTGGACTAGTTGAGTTAAACTACAGTTCAGCATCAAGATCAACAAAATAGAACTGGAATCACACATCATTAAGTCATCATATAAGAATTATGTATAACAAATATCATAGATCTCAGCTAAATACATATAAATTGAATTCAAATCGTGGCGGTTACTTACACAAAAGATCACAATCTTATGTGCAAGTAGAGCTTACTGATCAAATGCAAGGAAAATACACAGGGATGCAAATTCAAGACAAAGGCACTTCGACAATGTTTCACCCCGTGGAAAGAGTGCCTTTGATATTTACATATAAAACAGTAGAATTTAGATCCTCTAAAACAATGGGTGCACTTTGAAGAGTGAAGTGCGGAATAACTGCAACGAAATATTAGCACCTGCATAACAAACTATCAAATCGCTAAAATCTCAACCAATGACGGTTATAATTCTGCACTTTACCCTTTAAAGTACACCCCTCATTATAAGGAGTCAAATTATATGAGTGATACACGCCTCACGACTGTTCACAACACTATCCTTTTCTTTTTCGAATAAAACTCGCACTTTCAATAATCATTTTCTGCCCCAGAAAAAGCAGCAACCCTGGAAAAGCAAGGACAAGAACAAAGAAAAACAATGAAGCATCAAAATGGTCACACAACTTATTACGTCTTAATGAATAGGTGTTGCGAGTATACCTGAGCTTTGTCATTTGCAGGTTGGTTTCGGATAACATACGATCTCCCGTTGGGTGTGCCTGGTGCATTTCCAGCTGTGTCTTGTTTCTCCTTGCGCACTTTGTCGAAAATGTGAGTATAGCCATCAGCTGATGCAGGGTCATTCTCATCCCACTCACCAAACTTTGGAACAGCAGCACTTTTATCAGGCTGCCAAATCAAAGTCATAAAACATACAAAAACTCAAAAATCATTTGTGCCCGAAGTTTGATTAAGATTCAGAAGTCAAAGTCTTAAAAAAATTGCAATGGCTGATGCAATATATATTAAAGATTTTACATTTCATGTAATGTCTCTGTTCCTTTTCCTTTTTCAGAGTCGTTTGAAGTTGTTTTACACAAACCAGATAAATTATTGACAAAACAATAGTTAATGCTGCATGAACTTTGAAAACGACTAATACATCGGCACAATTTCTTTTTAAAGACAGTTAAAAAGGAATGGAGGAAATACGTGAAAGATCAAGACAACAAAAAAGAAAACTAACAGTTTCATCCCCTCGATTGACAGATCTCAATCGAGATCTTCCTGGTGTACCATGACTGCTCTCATACGAGTTCTTTCCTTCCCAAGAAGGACTATCTCTCCCTGGGGTTTTAGCCTGGCGATGAAGAGGTGAACGTTCGACACTATACTCCGAGCCAGCAGTACTTTGTCTTGAAGGTCTTCTGCGGTTATCAGCAGAACCAACTCCAGGACGATGGGCGGAATCGGTACTCTTGTTGTTTGAGTTTTCTTGGCGAGCCGGTGAGTTAACAGATTGCTTAACATCACCGTCCTCCTTGTTCTTTTGTAACTCATTCTGTGCTGATCTCGCGGATCCTTTTTCAGATATATTCTCTGAGTGAACTCTTGGTTTTGGAGGAATTACATCAGCAGAAGATGAATTTTGAAGATCTAAATCTGAATTTTCCTCAGGGTCATTCGGATTGATCATTTTGGTGCCAGGTCGAGTTTTCCGGGCTTTGTCAAAATACACTGTATAAGGAACATCATTTTCAGCTTCCCAATTGCCAAACTTTGGAACATGAGAACGTTGCTGTAAAATTGAGACACATTGAAGAGATCCTATTAAGTAAACATTCAACAAATAGACCCTCATACAAGCATTGAAGCTCAAACACCTCTAGGAGAAAGCATGTCGCGGTGTCCGACACGTATCAGAGAAGTGTTGGAAAAATCAGACAAATGTCCCCCCTTAAAAAATTGTTTTTTTTTGCTTTGACACTCTTTGAATCAGTGTGACATCTGTATGACATCCGTATGACACTTGTACAACACGTGTCGAACAATTCAGACCCATATTTGAAAAAGAAATTATTTTTCTCTTTGCTTCAACACACCTTACACATTTCTTGATCAAATCTCACACACATCTAAAAAGCCTAAACATGTATTTAAACAATGTTATCAATGAAGAATTAAAAATATTAATTTTGATTAGATTATTTTTAATTCTTTTAAGGGGCAGCTGCGCAGATTGTTGCCGGTTTGTCTGCTACTTCTGAATAATCTTGATTATATAATGGATTTGTAAGGGTATTTATTATGAAAAATAGGTAAATGAAGCTAAAATATTATCCTATGTTTTAACATTATCGGTGTCAGAGTGTCCGTGTCTGTGCCGTCTTCCAGTATCTATGTTGGAGTCTGTGCTTTATAGCATACAAGTAACAAATGCTAACAAACATGCTTCTTGTACTAGAATCAGAGTTAATAATAGGTAAATAATATAACAAGGTACTAATTTATCCATATTCCTCCATTTATTCATTTATAACCATTCTAAGATTGATTCCAAACAAAATCCAAAAAGCAAAATCAAACTAAATACTACCCAAAACACACTATTCAATTCAAGCCATTCATTTCCCTCTAGAATTCCCAAAACATGTAGATTTCATGTAAAAACATTTTTTCATCAATTCTCAACAAGTGAAAAGACTCTTCCATTTTTACTTTCATGCACATACCTTTTCCAAAAGACTAAGTGCAAACACTATTGCACCTCAAAGACTATAAATAGTAAGTAACGTGTTTCAATCTGAAGTGTCGGTGTTCCATAGCAATAACCTCATCATGGTTCAAATAAGCAGCAAAAAAAGTTACTTAAGGTTTGGTTTATCAGCAGATGAATATAGCATATTGGAATTTGGAAGAACCAAACACAAAAATGATTCAAATTTTGGTCAACTATATATCAATAATAAAGTCATCAGAAAAACAATTAAGAGATTGAAAGGGGAAAAACAAAAATTGACATAGCAAAAGATTACTGCATAATGCAAGAGATTTGAAACTAAAGTTCCATAACCTTTTCCTAAAATTTTTTATCAGCATAAAAGTATACAAAAACATGGATCAAAATTATTGACAAAGAGGAGAGAGAAAAAGAAGAAACTCACTGTTGACATCTGCTAGTAAACAAAGATTGAAAAAATAGGCACAACCCAAAAATTGTAAAGGTGAATTGTTGAAGAAAGTTGAGATTTTTGGTTGGATCAGAGACAATAAAGATGATAACTCAGAGAACCCAGCAAACTGTTCCGTACAGTTCAAAGACTAAATAAAGAGAATGAAAGAAAAAACAAAAGACTTTTGAGGTTAGAGAGGTTTATCAACCGATGACCGGCGCCACCGGTAATGTTTGACTGTCTATGACTAGGTAATGTAAAATTGAAAATGTTAGTATTGTTTAGAAAAAAGAGTATGCATCGATATTGTAAAATATTTTTATACTGTCAACCAATCAAAAACGTGCATTCCGCCAAATCACATATTTAATTTAATTTTAAAATACTGATATGATATGACAGAACATTATAATTCGGTTGATGTCAGTGGTTCTCACAAATTTATCTGATTTTTTTTCTTGTAAAAAGCTAATATATTTCATTAAAAAATTAAATCATAAACACAAAATAATTAATATAATAAGGTATTTTGAGAATTGAGTTGACATTATTTATATATGAATTATTATGTGCAGGAATATTTGAATGTTGTAAAAAGTATTATGATTCTTTTTTTTTAATTTTAATTCATGTTTAGACAGGAGTTGAAGATGTGCATGCTGTAGTCGAAGTCTGTTCAAGTATGCAGTTGTAGAAGTTAAATGTTGGTTGTTATTACTCACTTGTAACCTTTTGCCATAATTGAAAAAGTGAATGGAAAAATGATTTAACCAATTCTATTTGTTCTTCTTCTTCTTACCTCTTCTCTCTCTTTCGTAAAACCTAAAAGGATTTCTTGTATTTGTTAAAAAATCAATCTTTCTCATAGTTTTATTCGTTCCTGGTACGACGATTGTCATAGCAAACTGGTGCGGTGAGCGTGGATCAAGACATCGTCAATGAAATATGAGATTGAGAAATTCACTGGTGTGAATGGTTTTGGTTTGTGGTATTTGAAGTTGCAAATCCTACTAGTTTAACAGGGTTTGTTAGAAGCGTTGAAAGGATCACAAAAGACGAATGCTTCCCTAACGGAGAAGAAGAAGATGATGATGATTGAGAAAACCCACAATGTCATTATATTGAGACTTGGTGATAAGGTTCTCCGGCAAGTCTCGAAGGAGAAGACGATAACAAGTGTGTGAAGCAAAATCGAGGGTTTGTATATGACTAAACCTCTGGTAAATCATCTGTACCTGAAGCAAATTTTATATTCATTCAAGATGAGTGAAGACAAAGTCTTGGCTGAGCAGCTAGATATGTTCATTTTGATAAGATCAAGCGTTGCTGCTATTATGTGATTTACCAAGATCTCATGCTCATTTCAAAGAAACTCTCTTGTATGGAAGATAGTCCCCGACCTTTGAAGAAGTTCAACCAACCTTGTACTCGAAGGATTTAAACTAAAGGAAAGAGAAAAAGTCATCATTTGTTGGAGAAGGTTTATATATTAAATGAAAGCTCCCAAAGAAAGATGGTAAGTATGAGAGGAAGAAGGGTAAAGTTCTACAAAATTCTTATGATGATGATGCTCATGCTATTAGGTGTTACCATTGTAGGAGAAGGATCATACAAGAAAGGTGTGTCCTGAACGTCTGAATAATCATGGTGGAAAGAATAATGGTAATGCAACCATTGTGCAAAATGATTATGAATCATCTGATGTACTGGTAGTTTCAAGAAGTAACTCTAGTAAGGAGTTGATTATGAATTTAGGTTGTACTTGACACATGACTCTAAACAAAGAAGTATTTGAGGAATTATGTGATAAAGATGGTGGATCAGTGTTGTTGGGAAATAATAGAGCCTGCAAGATTGCAGGAATTAGATATGTCATATTCAAGCTCCATGATAAGTCAATAAGGTTATTGACTGATGTCAGGTATGTACATGATCTTAAGAAAAATTTGATTTTTCTTGGTGAATTCAACAAGAAAGGATATGTTTTCAATGAAAAATGTGATATCTTAAAAGTGATGAAGGAGTCGAAGGAAGTATTGAGAGGCAGAAGGAAGCAAGGCTTGTATACCCTTGAGGCTGAGTTGGTAAGTGGTTCAACTAGTATTGCATCCACGAAACCTGTGTAAAAGACAGAACTGTGACACATGAGATTGGGCCATGTTAGTGAAATGGGTCTTGTTGAACTGAAGAAACAAAATCTGCTAGGTGGTGATAAAGTCGAAAAGCTGGATTTTATGAACCTTGTGTGTTTGGTAAATTTTGCAGAGTGAAGTTTAACTAAGGCAAACAAATAACACATATATCCCTTGATTAGATTCATGCTGATCTTTGGGGGGCCTGCATGGAATCCTCCATACTCAAGTGCATAGTATTTTCTATCCTAGTTGATGATTATTCCAGAAAGTTATGGGTGTTCATCCAAAATACTAAGGATGAAACTTCTGAGAATTTCAAAGTTGGAAGGCTCTGCTCAAAAATAAGACTGACAGAAAGGTCAAGAGGTTGAAAACCGATATTGGCCTTGAATTCTGCAATGAAGCTTTCACAGTTATTGTAGTATGTCTGGTATTGCAAGACACAATACTATTGTGGGCACTACTAAGAAAAATGGCATGGCTGATAGATTCAATCAAACAATCTTGGAAAAAGGGTTAGATGCATGTTGGTTAGTGCTTGACTGAAGAAGGTGTTTTGGGCCGAGGCTGCTGTGACTGCAACATACTATACCTAATAAATAGGTGTCCCTCAACTTCCTTGGGGATGAAGACGTATGAATAAGTCTGATCGGGACATCCACTTAATCTCGACAGACTTAGAGTATTTGGTTGTTTAGCCTATGCTCATATTAGGCAAAATAAGGTTGAACCTATAGCTCTGAGTTGTATGTTTCTTGGATACCTTAAAGATGACAAAGCTTATATACTGTGATGCCTAGAGCCAGGTCATATGAGGTGTATCACAAGTCGAGATGTAGTTTTCCAATGAAGCATAAATAAATTTCAATAAAACTCATGATGCTAGTCGAAATACGAATATATTTGTAGAAGATCTGAAACATGAAGAGATTCATGTTTAGGTGGAGCATAGTGATGTTGAATTGCATAACCCAAATGAAGTTGAAGAAGAAGAACACGTTGTTGATGAAGATGAAGAGACTGATAATGACTACCTATTAGCAAGAGATAAGTCGAGAAGAGTCATCAAGCCACCTCAGAGACTTGATTATGCGGATCTCATAACTTTTTCCTTAATATCTACAAGTGAGGTTCTTGATGAAGAACCTATACTACAAGGAAGTTACGAGGAGTCTAAATAAGACTAAATGGATGAAGTCCATGGATGATGAGATGAAATCTCATAATGATAACCACATTTGGGAGCTTATTGAGAAACCTGCTAGACCCATATTAGTCAACTGTAAGTGGATTTTCAAGGTTAAAGAAGTAATAAAAGGAGTGATTTCGAAGAGATTTAAGGCAAGGTTGGTTGCTAGGAGGTTCACCCAGAAAAAAAGAATCGACTTAAATGATATGTTATCACCCTTTGTAAAACACATATCCATTAGGATTTTGATAGCCATGGTGGCAAGGTTCGACCTAGAACTTGAACAAATGGATGTGAAGACAACCGTCCTGTATGGTGATCTAGATGAAACATTCATGATGAGGCAACCTGAAGGGTGCGCAGAAAAAGAAAAGGAAGATTATGTGTGAAAGTTGAATAGGTCGTTATACGACCTAAAAAAATATCGTCGAAAATGAAATATGATATTCGATAAGTTCATGGCACACATATGTTTTCACTAGGAGTTGGTTCGACCAATGTGTTTACTTCAGATTTCAACTTGGAAATTCACTTGTTATTTTGTTGCTTTATATGGATAATATCCTCATAGCAAACAATAATGTCGAGGATGTAGTATAAGTGAAGGCAAAACTCGATAAGGAGTTTGACATGAAGGATCTGAGAGTTACCTCTATGATTCTTAGGCTTGACATCCGGAGAGATAGAAAGCAGTCGAGATTATGCTTATCTCAAGAGACATACCTGAAGAAGATTCTCGAGAAATTTGGTATGTCAAATTTAATGTAACACCGACAGATCCTCAATTCATATTGAGTACAACTCAAAGTCCGGGTACTGAAGTCGAAAGAGCCTACATGAATAACATTTCGTATGATAGTATAGTAGGTTCTTTAATGTATGCTATAATATGTACGAGGCCAGACATATCGTACGGAGTGAGCCTTGTAGCCAGGTATATGGATAATCCTAGAAAGGCACATTGACAAGCTTTGAAGTGGATTCTAAGATACATAAAAGGATCACTGAGTCGGGTCCTGGTTTATGGTGGAACCATGAGTGATGGTGAAGCCGAAGTCGAAGAATTTGTCGACTCTGACTATGCAGGATGTGTGGATACCAAAAAATTTCTTTCTGAATATGTTTTCACTATGTTTGGTACAACAATCAGTTGGAAAGCCTCTCTTAAGAAGGTTGTTGCCTTATCAACCACTTAAATTGAATATATTTCCCTCACGGAAGTTGTGAAAGAAGCATTGTGGCTTGAAGGGTTTGTTAAGGAACTGAAACTTCAAGATCGAGTCATCATTGTTAAATGTGATAGTTAAAGTGTCATACATCTGTCAAAGAATTCAGCCTATCATGAGAGAACAAAGCATATTGACGTTAGCCTGTATTTCGTCAAGTAGAAAATTGAAAGTGGAGAAGTCAAAGTGATGAAGATTTCGATAGATCACAATGTTGCAGATATGATCATAAAGTCATTGCCAAGTAGCAAGTTCTTCCATTGTATACAGTTGATAAAGCTGCATGATAAAAGCTAATTTGTTCCTTTAATGTTGTAGAGTTTGATCTAAGGTGGAAATTTGTGGTATTTTTGATCGAACTCTAGTCTCGACAGAGATATCTTCATGTTTAGACAAGAGGTGAAGATGTGCATGCCATAGTCGAAGTCTGTTCAAGTATGCAGTTGCTTAAGTTAACTTAATGCTTAAGTTAACTTAGGGTTTAAGTTAGGTTGAAGTTTATAAATATGATGCTCTCTCAAGTTGTTAAGAGAAAGTTAAGTGACTTGTAACATTTTGCCCGAATTAGAAAAGTGAATAGAAAAACGATTTAACCAATTCTTGTTCTTCTTCTCCCCCTTTTCTCTCTTTCGTAAAATCTAAAAGAATTGTTTGTATTTGTTCAAAAAATTCAATATTTCTCATAATTTTATTTTTTTCTGATGTGGCGATTATCACACCCTAATTTCTTTATAATATTCTAAACATATTTGGAAAAGAAATGGTTCAAAAATATGTGTTGATTTTACAACAAAGATTAAATCTGTTTGCATGGAGATATTGTACTACATGTGCGGAGGAGTAATATTTTTATTCTTGAACGAAAAATAAAATTCGGTTCAAAATAGTCAACAAGAATCTTTGAATTCAATTCAAACAACAATCCATAAAAACCCACTTGTCATTCATAGACCCGTGGATTTTGTTTGTTGTAAAATAAAAAAAGAATTAGTACTAGTATTATATAAATTGCATGCAAGTATAAAAATATTTTATACAATAATTCATTATACTATTTATTAATTGTTTGCAACTACAATTTTCAAACGTAATTATACCTCCATAAGAACATGCCTAGCTGCTAAGTTTAGGTAGGAATTTCTCTTTGAACATATTTTAATATTACAACTGACTAATGTCTTTAGGCTAATCTGTCCCCACATGACCCTTTAATTAATATATTTCCCTAAACAGGCAGGTAAGCTTATGCACATTGGAATCATATAAAAATAAAATTAACAAAAATATGTTTGCATGCAAAAAATATGAAAGTTCAAAACAAGTAATTTATTCAAGTTATCTTATATTAAGACAATATTATATGAACACTTTTGATTATATTATGCAGTTTAATATAATTATGACTTAATATATTTTTTTTCAATTTTAATCTTAATCTTGGAGTTTTCTTATTTAAAAAAAATTATATTAATTTTTTAACTCTTCAAAACGGATTATATTAGTCATTTTTATTTAATTAACGACGAAAAATTTAAAATTCAATCATCAAATTTATTGATAATTTGACATAAAATAATTTTAAAGAGTTAAATGAATATCAATCTTTCTTAAACTAAAAAATTAAAATAAACTGCTAAATTAACCTAAAGATATTAAACCTATCAATTATTCATGTTATTTTAGATCAGTTACTGGTGTGAAAATGTGGGGCCCTCTTGTTAGATTGAATAATTGCACGATAGTTCTACACCAGCTGTGTATGGGCCGGCCGGGCCACTAGGTTGTTGGATATTTATTATAGCAAGTAGTTGAACATAAAATGTCAAAATAAATTAGCATTAAAAAGTAAATATAACTTTATTAAAAATTAATTTAAAATAACCTTTTGTAAGACTCTTAAAGTTCTAACTTTAGACTCAACAATTAATTTTTTTACCATATGCTATAAGAAAAAAGCCACGTGTATATATATATATATATATATATATATATATATATATATATATATATATATATATATATATTAAAATTTGTTTTAGGGACTAAATAGACCAATCCAACAAGTTCATGAAAATTGACTTAGAAATTAATTTGAAATTTCGAGAATATGTAGTGCTCCAGGGTAATGCAATGTGTTTTAAGTTTCTTCAATAGCGAAATATGTTTCAAGAAAACGTAATGTATCGTTTGTGGCTCATATAAAAAGTGTTTTATAGTCTTTAATAGAAATACGGGGAAGAAACGATGAAATCACACTGGCAAAAACTTAGAGAGGCAAAATGAATGATTTTTAGAATTAAAGCTAAATATTGAAAGACCTTTTGCGGTAGGGAACAATGCAGGAACACGGAAGACAATATGGTCCTCTGACTTTAATGATATCTGAAATGGAATTTGGAATGGTATTGGAACTGGTATCTGTACTGATGTATGAGGAGACATTGTAACTAATATTTGAAATGAAACTGGAGCTCCTATTTGTTGATAAGGGATCTCAAAAGGCGTGTGCCCTTGAGATTCTATAGCTGAGATGTCTTCTACCTTACCTATGTATCCGATTTGGACTAAACCTTGATCCATCAACTATTGAAGGCACTTCTTCATTCTCCTACATATGTCTGGATTGATTAGGAAAATTTTACAATCAGCATGTAATTCTTTGAACGCCTTGTAACCAATCAACTTCTCACATATATTTGATATAAAGGTTTTTACTTGATCTACCCTATGAATTAATATGTTATCTTCTAAGCCCTCAATAGCATTGATGGTTGGGCCATTATGCCCTGACATTAGATTGCCCTACACATTTTGACCCCCAAGAGTGAAATAAATGACTTTTCGATCCAACAAATCTTGTACTTTGAATTTGAGTGCCAAGCACTTCTCGAAAGTATGCCCCGGCGAGCCACTGTGAAAGTTACATATATAATTAGCATCGTATCCACGAGGAGGAGGTGTTGGTGGAGGTGCTAGAGATGTAACCTCTTTCAATTAAGTACGGCAAGACCTGAGTATATGTCTTAGGTATGAAGTCGAATTCCTTCCATGGCCTTTGTTGATCCCTTCGAGGATACCCATGTTGTTGTTATTGATTTTGTGAGGGCGGTACCCTAGGTTGTCGTGCTTGAGGCCTAAAGTATGCATGTTGTGGGTACTAATTAGGAGCTACCGCAACTATATAAGGATTGTAAGGTACCTAAGAATGTCCCTCAATTGTAACAAACATTAGTCTCACCTTTCTTTGGATTGTTGTTGTTAGAGTACCACTTGTTACTATTTTGATTGGAGGATGGTTTTCCAATCTTACCACTCTTCAAGCCATTCTCAATCCTTTCCCCGATTATTACCAGATCAACAAATCTGGTTGACACCAAACCGATCATCTTTTTATAGTGAGGGCCTTGCAGGGTGCCCATGAACATGTCAACTAGCTCATTTTCCAAGAGTGAAGGTTGCACGCGAGAAGCTAGTTCCCTCCATCTTTGAGCATACTCCTTGAAGGATTCATTATCTTTTGAGATATAGATTATGGAGTTATACGCGGTTAGGAGCCATATCCAAGTTATATTTGTATTGCTTTAGGAAGGCATTAGCCAGGTCTTCCTAGGTCTTGATATGGATTCTCTCCAATTGTATATACCAATCTAAGGATTCCCCACTTAGACTGTCTTGGAAACTATGCATCATTAATTTCTCATCATCTGCGTAGGCGGCCATTTTCCTGACAAACATTCGGAGGTGACTCCTAGGGCAACTGACACCCTTGTACTTCTCAAACTCCGATGTTTTGAATTTCGGTGGTATAACCACGTTGCGTACTAAACACATCCCTACAACATCGGCTCTGAAGATATTGAAGCCCTCAACAACCCTCAGCCTTTCTTCCAAGATCTTATATTTGTTAATCTTTCTTGGCTTTTCAAAAATGTTAACTTGGTGAGCCTCTGGCTTATTCTCAGAGTTTGCAGGCTTTGGATCTTCATCTTCATATTGGAGGTTCCAGTCTATCTGTGTAGGAAGATATGTTCCGTTATGGGTAGGTAGAGGTATATGTTCCTCATTTGTTACTAGTTGGATAACCTCGACTTTCGCATATTCAATATCTATGATGAACCCAAACTTAGGGTTTTTGTCCACATAAGGAGGGACAGTAGTGGAAGCAGCCTTTCTCTTGTCAGCCTCAACCTCTATTGACATCATATTGGTAATGACTCTCGCGAGTTGATCGATCTTGTCTTTCATTTTCTCCATATTCCCTTTGATTGACTCCATATCTTCCCTAAGTGCAGTTTGGTCTTGCTCAAATTGCTCCATGGCCTTCTTGTGTTAAGCTCGAGTTTGGAGAGTCAGGTTATGACGTTTGATGATACTGGGGAAGTGTGGGAAAATTGATTTTGTTTTCTTTTTAACGTATGCAAAAGGAAGTATGTATGAATGTATGTAAACATATTTTATTTTTACTTCTTTGGGGGATATTAAAAATCCATCGTTGCATGTTTTAGGAATATGAACACAATTATATAAATCATACAATTGACATAAAAAGGAGAAGCATTTTTTTCATAAATCTAAGGCAAAAGGTTCATACGGGGATGATACCCGCTAATAATAATACACAAAGTAATTAAAATTGAAATGACAAGTTTTAAACAAAGAAGCATAAACTAAAGTGGCGTCTCCATGTCCACCTTTAAGTGGGCCTTAAATTACCTTAACATAACATCATATAACCTAATAAACTAAAGGACTTCCTGCGGGGTGTTGTGGAAGTTGGAAACGTTGTCGGCTTTCATGTACATCCTAGGGACATCTCGAACCAGATTGTTAGCGAATTCTGCCAAACTAGAATGCTCAATCCTCCATGCTTCAACCCTATCACCTTGCTCTTGAACTATAACTTGAGCATCATCGGCAAGATCCCTTAAGTACTGGACTTCTCTCTCTAATCATGTGACTTGAGATGTCAAGACTTCATGATCTTGAGCTTGAAGATGCATCCGTTCTCTATAATTTAAGAGCTCATCGTAGGCCCTCCTCCAGTCATTAGGTAAAATCGACTCTAAGTTGTAGCTGTCAATCAACAACGGCTTAGGATTCTGCAAGTGATTCCTCAAGTCCTTAAATTTGAGATTCTAAGGCATCCTTCATCTCTTATTGTTCCCACTTATCCATCTCCCATAATTCCTTCCATCTCTGACTTTTTACTTGGGCTTCCTTCAATTTCTTGTTAATATTTTTGAAGTCAACTCCGACGTTAGATAAACCTCTCAAATTTTTCTATCTTTTGCTTCTTTCAACCTTAAGTTCCTCCATACTCTCAAGAAGTTGCTTGTCCTTTTTCTCAAGGTTATAACTCACCTGATTCTTTTCGTAGGTTGTGTCATAAAGATTATGCTCTAAGCTTTCTTTATCTTTCTAAAGCATGGAAATAGTTACCCTAAGATGGTTGACCTTCTTAATGAACACTAGAATAGGATCAGGCATGTCTGGGAGGTGGGTTGGATCAATCATAGAAGGTAACTTAATCAGTTGGACCTTTTCCTTAACCCATGGGGTATAGGATTATTTGGATGAAGTATCATTCCTCTTCGGCTTATTTTCCCTTAGATGTACCTTTTCCCATGCGCGTGTGACCTTTATAAACAATTCTTTGTATGAGGTATCCCCACCATGCAAGATGAACTCCTCTAGCTCGTCTTTCCTAGGGTTTTCCCATATGGGGTGTCCCAATTTTCTCATGGCTAATATGGGATTATAGTTTATGCACCCTTTGGAACCAATGAGGGGTACATTAGGAAAACTCCCGCAATTGACAATTATATCCCTGGAACTTATCTTCTTTGGGTACCAGAGGATTGATCTCGCGTTGAGAGACATAAGCTTTTGAGCCCAAGCATGATTACCTTTGGTTTCTACCATACGGATGTCCTTGTAAATGTGTGAGGCAAACCACTAGTACAATAGAGGAATACAAGAATGTAAGCCCCTCTCTCATTATCATGACAAACGCTTAAAGTGTAATATACGCCTGCTAACAGAGCAGGTACTGGATCTACTTCTTGATTCTTCACAACGTAGAAGACACTAATAGCAATAGTATCGACAAAATCAACCATGTTTGGAAAAAGGGCTATCCCAAAAACTATTAAAGCCAAGATATCCACAAAGGACCCCATATCTTTCTATACTAGCCAATCTCTTAGCTACCCCCTCTAAATAACTTCTTTTGATACCTTGGACATCTTTATCCTTCTTATAGTGTAGCAATAGGTCCCTAGCAGGTATTCCCAAGGTCATAGCCAAATCCTTAGGTTTCACCTTCTGTCTCATACCCATGTAGGGTCCCTTTCTATCTTTAGGGAGGTCCAAATACAACCCAAATTATTCTAGCATGGGAGCTAGCAGAAAATCTCGAAACAAGAAACATCATAGGGGTGGATCATAAAACTAGGCCAAGGCAGTGATGGTTTCCACCTTCACATGGATTCTCAAGAGATCAAGAATCCTTCCATACTTGAGTGTGAATTTCCTTTGAATGGAATTAGGCATTAGGCCTTGTAGAACCTTTAGACTTTGTGTGTCAGGCATTTGTGCCTTGATGCAAATGGTCTTCCTTTTATCTGAGTTCATTTTCCTAAGGTACCTACAACAAATTGTGAATGTCCCCACAAAAAATAATAAATACATGCAAAAACCGGTTAATGCAAATGGAATGATGAAATGAATGCTTTTTAGTTTTTAAGTTTTTAAGGTTGACATATGCAAGCATGACCTAATTAGGATAAGCTTCTTATGATACGCCAGGTCTAGATTTAAACCACCCAATCCCCTCACTTGTAGAATATAAAGTTTTTTGTAAGATGGTAGCCTTAGAGTTATGAATTATACCCTTGTTTTACCATGAGAAGGAGAAAGTCTTCCTAGGGTAATTCTTTGGGATAAGTCTCATCTAGGAGAGACCTTAGTAACGATCCTTACAAGTTGTTAACATAAGGTTACCCTGAGTTGAAGGTGTTCTAGAAGAGGTCCCTAGAGTCATGGACAAAATTTAAGGTTTCATCATGAAGAATTTCTAGCCAATTCATGACAAACCCTTTGAATTGATCTACTATAGGAGTCAAAGACCCCATGGGATAAGAATCCACAGTGGCCAAGACAGGATGACCTCTTACTTAACTTATTACTTTTTCATCAAACCTGGGTTTTGGCTTCACATATAGAAACAGTCTCAACCAATATGATATGATAGGCATAATAATTTAATAAAGAATAAGGAAAATAAATAAAAACCGAAATAAAGGAAAGCAAATACATAAAGCAAACAAGCAACCTTAAAACCCAAGGTCATGATGGACTCTCTTTAAGGAAATATAGGAAGTCCCCAGCATAGTCGTCAGCTATCGCGGTTGGAAAATTTATAGAGTTGCAATCATCATTTATTTATTCCTACGGAACAGGAAAATAATGATAAAACATAATAACTAAGGGTGAAAGACTAGGTATCGGGAGTCGATTAAGTGAGAGAAATGTAATAGGCACTCCTCACCTTAATTGTACTCAATTGGATCCTCCTCTAAGTTTTAGGGTTAATTATGCTTGCTTTCATTACCTATTATTGATTAGTTATTTATTTATTTACAAAATGTTTTATTATTGAGAAAAGTACATTGATTAATTAATAAAAGGGGACCTAAAAAATATTTTTATTATTATATTCGCTAGAGTTTACAACTCTATGCATATGTACCATCACGTTAGATGAAGTATCAGAGCACCGTAGTTCTTGTAAAATATGTTTATGTGTTTGTTGTTTTTATCTCTTAAAAGTTAGCACACATCGGGGACGGAGAAGTAATTGATTTTGGAAAAACGCCTCAATGCACTAGGGCAGAGGACTTCTAGTTTGGGGTGAGTTTAGATTGATTTTATACCTTCTTAATTAATTTGCAAAAAATTGTTAATTTGTTTAAGAAAATAAAAAATAGAGCTAAAATGAACAAAAGTTATCCTTTATCCCCGATTATTTATCCTTGATTAGGCTAATTAGCCCTAAGATAGACCTTGAATTTAATCCCTTAATTATTCCAAAATTATCCCCAAAGTCCCACTTAATTAAACCCTAATTCCTAATTATTACTCTTTAATTAAATATATTTTCCTTATTATTTTAATGTTTTAAAAAGATAAAGGACTATTAAATTATTAATGTAAATGAAAAAAAAAATTAAAAAAACAAACTAATCCTTAATTAAAACCCCAATTACCTTAATTAATATTAATTTAAATAATTAAATAAACCTAATTACTAATTAAATTAATTAAAATAAATAATAGAAAATAAAATAGATAAGGGGTCTGTAGCACCTCAAATTTGCACCCTACCTTTTGTACATACATTCTCATATTAGGTCATAGCATAACATGGTCCACTGCATAACATTGCATTGTCCTTTGCCCAAGTGCAAGATCATCAGACAAAATTAGGTCAAACTGGTCAGGAGATCAGTCAGTCAAGCAAGCCAGTGCAATTTCCATTGAGGCAAGGCCCTAGGGTTGGTCCAACATGTTCACATGACCTAGGGGTCCTTTTGAAGTGATTTGGTCAAGGTTTGATTGCTCAGAAGTCATCAGTCAGTGTGCAGTCCACCAGAAACCCTAGAAAGTCAACTATTGGTCAACTATGCATTTAATCAGTGATTGGATGGTGGGAATTGGTTTGAGAGGCCTCATTCATGTCCATATAAGCCTCATATAACATGTCAAGCATCATCATTGAAGAATTTGAAGCCAGACAAGAAATTTCCAAAAATAGAAAGTTGACTTGTAATTGGAATTTGCCAAAAATGGAAAGTCTTGATCCTCAAAATTACATCATGATACAAGCTTCAAATGAATATTTTCCCAACATGAAAGTTGAAGATCTTGTTCTCCCATTTTCAAAAAGTCCAAGAACACTCAATTCCCATGTATGGTTAGCAAGTTATGATCAAGTCATTCTCAAAAAATTTTGAACTTCAAAGTGGCATATCTTCCAAACCATTTGGCCAAATTGGGTGGGGTTTTTTGCTACAAGTCACATTTGATGCCCTCTTTCCAAATATGTCATCACAATTTACCAAAAACTCACCAATCAAAATGGCACTTTTTGAAGTAACTTGAATTATTTCAAGTGAGGTGAAAAAGTGATTTTGCAATTTAAGCCTTTCCAATATATTTTGCCAATTGAAATTGCTAAGAAATCATGTTTGGAGTGTGTACAAGGCCCATTTTCGCAGCTGTAACCACAGACCTTGCCATTTGAGTGAAAATTGACAAATTAACCAAAACACCTCCAATTACAAAAATCCAATTACCACATAACTTAATCAAGCTTAGCACCTTAAACAACAAATATATACTTCATTTTCACTCTGAAAAGCCCTAGCCACTCTCACTCAAACAGATCAAAAACCTCTTTCTCTCAAAAACTCACTTTTGCTTCATTTGAATTTTTCTGAAAAAACTCCAAAGCACACGAGCTAGGGTTGGTTGCTTCATCACTCACCACCATTTTTGAGCTCTTTGCAAGTGTCATATTCCATCTGTAAAGCCTATTCATGGACTGTAACTTTGAAGCTCCATCCATGGCAGCTCGATTTTGAAGCAAAAAGCAAAGCAACTGGGCTTCCAGAACTCATTCATTCATCATCTAAAACAATATTGTGCATCTGTTTCAGCCATTCACGACCAAACAACCACTACGTCACAACTGTTCTTCAAATCAAGTAAGAATTCGACCTTAACCATTCACTAAACCATGCTATGCTTTGTATAGGTCTCACTTTACTGGTCGTTCTGAAACTTAAATCGTGCAAAATGGTTGTTTATTGAGTGAGAAATTTGGTTTTAAAGATTGATGTTCATTTATGTTTTTACATGATTCATCCATGGTAGTTCGATTTAATGAATTTGGTTGTTGGATTATTGATGCATGATGTTTGCTGGTTCTAATGGTGTATTTGATTTCCAAAACTGTGACAAAAAGAATTTCACGATTTGTTGAACAAGATGAAGGTACTGTAGCATGAACGCATAAACCCTAGTGTATAACCCAGAATCGTGTTTCTGGAAATTCCTTTTGCATGCGCCCTGTTTCATTGCCCATGTAACCAATAGCCGAGTGACACGCCTCCTTCCCATGCGCTGCGTTTCACTAACATTTCCAAGTATTTACAAATATGCCACTGCCGTGCCACATTGCCCTATTAAATCATGTCATTTTTAATTTTTATTTCATTTGATACACCAAACTTCAAAAAATCATAGAGCATCCAATTTTGATCCAAAATTTATGGGATTTTTTGCCAAATGTTCATCATAATCTCTAGTTTTTTATCATATATTTTCCAGATTTTTGGCATGGATGGTTTTTTAATTGTGCTAGAGTTTTGTTCATGTGTCCATTTTTTTGTACACTTTGCCAAATCAATTGTGAAATGATGATACTTTATCCAATGACTTTCAAATTTTTTGTGCTCAAACTAGACATATTCATGGTGATTTTGGTGTAGAGTTTGTGAATTTATCATTGCTGGTTTGTGAGTTATGTTTTTTTGAATTAGGGTGTGACAATTTGTGTCACACCATTGATGTCTAACTTCATGATTTTTATTACCTTGCCTAATGAACTCAATTTGGTCTGATTTTTTGCATGAACATACTTATGGATGTCTAGTTTACATGTGATTTTTTATGGAATTATTGATGGCATTTCCTAATTGTTTGGAATTTTCTCCCCTGTTTGACCAAAATGTTGACTTTTGTGACACTTGATGCCATTTGTTTTGTGAAATTCTCATACATTACTGGATGGACATGAAATTTGACATATGGTTAGTAGACATCTTAAGGTTTATCATGGTTTTAGTCCCATTCATTTCTCATATGTGGTCACTGATTTATGATTTATTGAAGTTGGTGCATGTTTGGTTGACTTCTTTGAGCATGTTTGAACTTGCCCTGCCTTTCTGATTTTCATTTCCCTACTTCCCCTTGTCCAAATGAGCTGAAATTTGGTGTGCTTATCATGCTATGGATTATGTTTGATCATGATTTATTTGATGTTTTGTTGGAATGTTTATGATTGGTTGTGAGTTGAGTCTTGCTGTTGACTTCTATGAGCTTCCATATGCCATGCTTTGACCTAATTTGCTCATGAAATGATGATGATGATTGATATGAACATGAAACCAATTGAGTTTGTTTCTTGATTGTTTGAACTTGATTTTGGGCACTTGCCATTTTCTGTTTTGACTTTCTTATCTCTTTTTGACCCTAGGCTTGTCCTAGTGGTCATGTTGCTCATGTTTAAGTTTGTTGTTTCAGGTTAAGCAACAAATACCCAAAGAGATCAATACAAATTGATTGAGCTTGATTGAATATCATGATTAACTTGTCTGTTTTGTAGGTTGCTTGGCTCACATGCTTTGAGCCTTGTGCATTTCACATTTAACTGATTGTGTTGACTGTTGATTTCTATCTCATTTTGATTTAACTTTGAATTGAATACTGATGTTGTCTGACTGGTTTCAGGTACCTTTAGTTGCTTATAGTTCTTTAAGAACTTTGCTTTGCTTTGCTTAATAGCAATTTGCATTGAGGTATAACTTCTTATCTTCATGTAGTCTGGAAGACCTGGCCTGTTACTTGGCCAGGCAACTGTCTGAAGTCCTCCTTAAGAGGCAATGTTTGTGACTGTTTACATTTGTCCTTGTATAGAGTCAAAGACCTCCTAAGTGAAGAGGCAATTGGCAGAACCCAAGGGATATGCAATCTATCCCCTGCTATTCTGTGTGTCATCTGTTTTGCTCACACCACTGTGTGATGCATTGCAGATACAAACCCAAGATCTTGTACAATTGTACAGTTGAGTCAGTTTTAAATGTGTAGAAGGGTTCCCACTTTCTGAACCCACACATTCTTGTCTTAAGCTCTCCCAGGCCAGGGATAAGAGCTGTGAAGTCTTATCTTCACTCACCTTTCATCTGCTTCACCTTAGCCCCTCAATGGCAAGGTTAAGAGCTAACACTACCCAGTTCCAGTGGTTTGTTTGTTGAGGTTGATATGACCCCTCGACTAAACCTAACCTTGATTGAGCCCATTGTTTGCATATAGTGTGTGCTACTTGTGCTTGTGTGTTTGTTTGACTTGCCTCCTGTGCAAGTTAGGTTTGCTTTAGCTTGCTTCCTGTGCAAGATAGGGTTGGTGTGGCTTGCTTCCTGTGCAAGTCATGTTTAGGATAGGCTTGCTTCCTGTGCAAGTTAGCTAGAAACCTTAACTTAAGGACGACTTTGCATGACAACATCTAGGCTCGAGTCGTAGTCTCCCTAGTGTTGTGTCTCCCTCTGTTATCTGGTTAGGCTGGTCCTGTGTCCCTCCGTAGGGGAACTACGTCGCCCTGATCCTTATACCAGATGAGGTACGTAGGCAGGAGATGAGCTGATCTCTCCGGGCGCCCTTTTTGTTTTGTTTGTGTGAGTTGTTTCTCCTTTTCTGGTTGGAGTCCGACGTAAGTCCAGCGATTGGCAGTTGGTTTCCAGTGTGGTTTTGTTTGGTTCGGATGCTGATGTAAGTCCGGTGATTGGCATTCAGGCTCCACGTTTGCCTGTGTGTTGTTTTGTTTGATTTAGCGTGTGTCAGCCGAGCTACGAATGCTCTGATTCTTCTTCGTCCAAGGAGATACGTATGCATAGGATGCGATATCCTAGCGAGCATGTGTCGTTTCCCCAGTCCGAACTACTTTGACTCTGATGTCTATGCCTGATAGACTACGTAGGCCCAAGATGCGATATCCTGCCGAGTTAGTTTCTCTTGTTTTCTTGTGTCTCTTTCAGCCGGTGTTTGTTTGTTTATGAGCAGTGTTTTAGCAACCATTTTCCTTCCTTTTGTGCGTGGATCCCGTCGAGTACGACGGATGCGTAGGGGTGCTAATACCTTCCCTTCGCATAACCGACTCCCGATCCCATTCTCTTTGGTCGCGAGACCATGTCTTTTTCCAGGTTTACTCTGAGCGTTTCCTTTCCCTCCTTTGGGATAAATAACGCACGGTGGCGGCTCTGTTGTCTTGTTTTCCCGCCGGTTTTTCGCGTAATGCGACAGCTGGCGACTCTGCTGGGGACATAGAGAAGTTGACCTCTGCTGGTCCATCTTCCCTAAGCGAGTCTCTCCTAGCGCTCTCTAGGTTAGGGTTTTGGTTGCTTTGTGCTGTGTTTATTTATTGCATTCATTTGTATATATGTGCATTTACTGTTTGCATTTATTGGTTGTATTAATGTTTGCATTCATTCATATTCATCTGCTGGCTGTGCTGTGTTTCTCTGTTTGGGGTGGGAGTTACTCGAGGTAAAAGGCCCAATACCCAGGCTATGAGTGAAATCTAGGAAACCTAGTGTCGCATCCGCGAAAAAACAACCGGCGAGACTCAAATAAAAACACAACACAGAGCCGCCACTGCGCGTTATTTATCCCAAAATAGGGAAAGGAAACGCTCAGAGAAACCTGGAAAGGAAATGGTCTTGCGACCAAAGAGAAAGGGTAAGGGAGTCGGTTACGCAAGGGGAAGGTATTAACACCCCTCACGTCCGTCGTACTCGACGGGATCCACGTTCTAAGAAAGAATAGGTTGCTAAAACATCACACACACACACAGGGAACGCAGGTGGGGTTAAGAGAAGGGAGCTCGATAGGACATCGCATCCTATACCTACATATCTCGTCTGGAACGAGAATCAGAGCCACTGTAGTTCGGCTTACGCACGCCAAACAACACAAAACGCACAAACAGATGGCAAACATGGAGCCTGACAACCACTCGATGGAATTACGTCAGCATCCGAACCAAAACACACTCAAAACGGCAAACGTGGAGCCCGACAGCCCATTACTGGACTTACGTCGGTATCCGAACCAAAACACACTCAAAACGGCAAACGTGGAGCCCGACAGCCCATTACTGGACTTACGTCGGCATCCGAACCAAAACACAATCAGATAACAAGTAAACACACGCAAAAAAAGAAAAAGGTTGCCCGGAGTGGTCTCGCACGACCACCTGCCTACATACCTCGTCTGGCACGAGGATCAGGGCGATGTAGTTCCCCCTCAAGGGACTGAATTACTAGCCAGAAACCAGGGGAAGACACACTACCAGGGAGCTGGACTCGAGCCTAGTGTTGTCATGTATCGTTACCCTAAGTTCAGTTTTCTATCCTACTTGCATAAGCAAACTACTCCTATCCAGGAAAGAAGCAAGCATACAAGCATACAAAATAATTCAAGCATACATCAAATGAGAACAAGCATCTCAAACAGATATCCACATAGCACGCACTATAACCAAACAAGTGGGCTCACACAATAGGTTTGACTGCCTCAGCAAGTCATCTGTACGGGCCGTGTTTGCTCTTAACCTTGCCATTACGAGGCTAAGGTGAAGCAGATGAAAGGTGAAGTGAGGATCAGACCTCACAGCTCTTATCCCTGACCAGGGAGATCTTCAGACAAGGGAGCGTGGGTCCAGAATGGAGGGACCCTTCTACGCTCAATGACTCTGACTCGATTGTGCAACAGCACAGATCTTGGGTTTGTGTCCCAATGCATCAACACACAGCCATGTGAGCAGAGGGACGACTCACAGAATAGTGGGGGATAGATTGCATATCCCTACCTTCCACCAATTGCCTTGATTAAGGACTTTACCTGCTTAGGCACAATATTAAACAATCACAAACATTGCCTCTTAAGGAGGACTTCAGACAGTTTGCCCGGTCAAATAACAGACCGGGTCTCCAGACTACATGAAGTTAGGAAGTTATACCTCAATGCAAGTTGCTTAAGCAAAGCAAAGCAAAAGTTCACAAGGAACTGAGCAACTAAAAGTACCTGGAAACAGTCAAACACAGTTAGTACTCAGACAGACAAAAATAAACAGCAAGTATTAATCAGCCAGACTATACAAGCTAATGCACAACAAAGGCAAGCTATGAGCTCAAGCCCAAACTTCACAACCTACAAAACAAAGTTATGTTAGTGTACAAACATCAAACAACATCAATTGAATTGACTTGGATCATTCTCCATAAGCATTGCACCTTTTCATCCTGAAAACTCACTCAAATGTTAGAAACTAGACCACTAGGCCAAGCCTAGGGTCCAAAGGCAAGAAAAATTCCTAAACAGCAAGGGATATCCAACCAAAGTCAAATTAATGTCAAACAAAAGCCAACACAATTAGTCCCATGTCCATATCATTCATCATGTTCCTTTTATGCACAAAACAAATCAAACTAGTTCAAATGGAACACCAAACATCCAAACAGAACTATTGCATTCAATTCCACATCAAAACAATTCCAAAAATCCTCAAATAATTTACACCTAAACAGGACATAATCAAGGTCTAGCATGTCAAATTTTAGCTTAATTGGACAAAGGAAACCATGTCAATGAAAATCAACAAAAACAAACACAATTATATGAGCCAAACCACAACATCAACACATGCATTTACTTCAAAAATTCATAATTCAATGAAAACAATAAAGAAATGAATGGGACCAAAAGTATCATGTTCTATCATGTGTCTATAACCAGCACACCAAATTTCATATTCATTCAATACCATATGAGCATTTCACACAAGATCTACCAACATATGTCACACAAGCTTGCACATTTGACCAACAGAGATGAAAAATAGCAATCAAATTGAAAATACAATGGAAAAATCCATAAAAATACAGATAGCATCTCAACATGTTAATGAATATCCATGCAAAATTTCACATCATTCTAATAAGCCTAGGTCATGAAAATAAATCCAGAAAGATGACCTAACTAGGTGTGACACAAATTGTCACACCTAGGTTCAAAAATTCATAACTCAATCCACAGGAATCCAAAA